>NW_027269308.1:3000000-3374292 GCF_023055355.1 Agelaius tricolor
TTCCTGCTGGTGGATGTTCATGTTTCTGGTGTGCAAGAGCAATGGCTTTGAGGAGGGACAAAAATGCCCCTCTTCAAACAGTGGGTGTGCAAGGAGAGGTGAAGTTTCACAGCCTTTTCTAGGATATTTCAGAAAGATCTAAGAGAATATTGGGGCATGGAGTAGGTCCCTAATTTTGTCTCCAGAGAAATCCCCAAAGGGCACATTCACTCTGCTGCTGATGGCAACCCCAAAAGCTCATGGACCCGTTTTCCCTGCAACATGCCACCCTGCCTGGGCTTTACTAGGCCAGGACTAGACCCAGAGCAAAGCAAACACCTGCAGCCAGGGGACATTGTGTGACATCAGAAGCTGGCAACCATGAGGACTTTGCTGTCAAAAGGTTACAGTTTGCACTGGGCCCAGAAGTGTTTTTCCCTAAGGCAAAGCACATTGAAATGTGAAGTTTAAAAGCTTCAAATGATTATGAAAGGAAACTGCAGAATAATTTCTGGGAGGGCAGCATTGTCAATGACCATGCAGCCCACCAAGAGCTGGAGCTGAATCCAGAATTGCTTCTTCCAGCTGTGCAGGAATTCATTACACTGGCAAGCACTGGTCCATGGGAACAAATGATCCCCAGGCTCTGGGCTGAATGGCACCCAGGCTGCAGTACAGATTGGAGGAGCCCTTGTCACTTGTTATTGGCCTCCCAGGGCACTCATCCTTCTGCAAACAAGGTGCAAACAACACAGCTGGACTGCTGTCCTGGGTAAATATACATACAGGTGACTCTGCCAAAGCCATGCATCATTTCCCAGGGAAAGACATGACCTCTTCTTACCTATGGAATTGTGATTGAAGACACCTGTGAGCCAGATCTGTGGGAGATTGCAAAGGAGCAAAGCTTTGGCATTTGGGCACACTTCTCTTGGTTTCTTTGCTCAGGCCTTTGGTGAGCCCAGAACACACCTAGGTAGAAAACCTTTGACTAGACAGGATCTTTTGGATCCATTGTCCCCCAAACAGGTCAACAGGTGACCCTGTTGTAATGCCAAGTAACAAAGAGCAGCACAAATGACACAAAGAAAACATGGCCAAAGAGGAAGAGGAGAGGCCCAAAGAGGAAAGGATGTGGTGAGACACTGGCACATTGAGTGAGCTGCACTCCCATAATCTCTAGGCTAGCAGGTCCTGGTCTCACATACTCCTTTTAATTTATTTAAATGTAATTTATTTATTTATTTACTTTTTTTATCATCAAAATAAAATATATACAATTAAAAATATGTCATCAAATTTTAAAGACAGAATCAAAACACATTAATTCAAAACTACATCTAAAGATCAGAACATATGTACAGCTTTAACTACGAAGCCTAAGGCATCCATCCTGTTCTTCAAACACTCTTCATACAGGTGGCAGCTTCTTCCTGAGCTTGGAGGAAAGAGAGCTCTTCTGGACGGGAGGCGAGGACTTTGTGGGTGAGGGAACATCGGAAGTGTCCCGAGAAAACTTCTCGGTAAGACTGTAACCAGCCAGATCTGCAAAATGGAGACACAAAGTTTAACAGAGGCCACCATGCAAACCTAAAGCAGCTGAAGCTCCATATTTCATGGGACACATTTCCTGGAAACTTCTAAACAGCTGCACAGGGAAACATGCTCCTGCTGGCAGACACTTGAGGCAGGCCAGGGCAAAACCCTGAGCCACTTGCCCAGAGCTAGCACAGGCACAGCCTGGCCTCTGGGCTGCCCTGGGACAGCAGGGAGCCCAGAGCCCTGTGCTCTCCAGGAATGGCTCAGCTGCACATGCACCCTCCTGCTCCTCTGCCTGCCCCACAGCTCAGCAGCCCTGCAGCTCCAGGGGCACTGGCAGCAGCACAGCTCCTTGCAGGGGCACATGCAGGGCACAGCTGTTCCCTGGCAATGTGCACAGCCTCTCTGCACTGCCACAAGACCCTTCCTCCCAACAGAGACTGGCCCAGCTCCCCCCTCACCTCTGTGTGAGGCTGAGCCATGGTTCCCTTCACCTTGTCCTCCATCTGGAGCTGCTCCAGGCCCCCCATGCCATGACCAGGAAGGGCAATGGAGAGAGCAGGGGCAGATGCAAACCCTTCCTTTGGAATTTGTCATTTTTGGCACAGCTAAAAAGGCAAATCCAGAGGTGTCCAACTCAGCGCTTCCTCAGCTTTCTGGAGAACATCTCGCCCTCACCAGCCCAGCATTTTGGAGAGGTTTTCCCGCACGTGTGCAGGCTTGCTGGCAGCACATTTCTTCAGCTGGGTGCCCATCACCTTGTAGAGGGCAGAGGCGAGCTTGGTGGCCACGGTGCGGACATTGGCGCTCCGCACGGGCAGCGCCTTGTTCTCCAGGAAGGACCAGAGCACGGGCAGGGCGTCGCGCTGGACGACTGCAGGGCTCCTGGCATGGACCCACTGCACAAGCACTGCCGGGACAGAGACACAGCTCCTTAGCCACAACCTCAATGCAAACAAGCATCTACCTCTGCTTTTGCTTCTGGCAAGCCTCTCTGGCCAAGGTCAGCAAAACGGCACACAGAGCCCCTTGATCCAGAAACGGGCAAAGCAGCTGATCATCCTGGAAACAGAACCACCAACCCTTCAGGACTAATTGCTCCAACCAGAGCCTTGTCCCTGTGGCAGACTTTGCACCTTTACTAAATTATTTCACAATCTCTTTCTGCAGGAACAATGAATGAAATGTCCAACTGCCATCTATTTCCATTAAGAAGTTGTCTAACCCCACCCTGAAGATTTGGAACTGCACCACACAGAGGAAATTGAGAGATTTCTAATAAAAGGGATGATTCCATTTTTGTACCTTTGATGTCAAGTGCCAAATGTCTAATCTGGCTCTTCCCTTGGCTCAGTGGCACACAGCAAAGGGCAGGATTAGAACACACCTCAAAACTCCAGCCCACCAGAGATGGCTGCTGCCTGACAGCTGGATGAGAAACATCAGGGACCAGCTGGTGTCTTTGGCTGAATGCTTTTGGGGCTTCCTACAAAGAGCTGTTTCAAACCTCAGGGTGTCTTAGAGAATTACCCAGACCCCATTGCTGTGGCATTTGGGCATCTCCACATTTTAATGCCACTTCCCCTCCCAATGTTAATGGCATTTTTTCTTATACTGTCCACTGGAATAGGGGCATAGAGAAAGAAAAATGCTACACAGGGGACTGAAATGTAGCCAAAACACGAGTGTTTTCTCATATTGTCTCTGAAATCTCTCTGCCCATTTTCTGAACTGAACTGTATCAAACACAGACAAAAAGTTACCACCAACAGGCTTCTTGCATGGCAGATTTGGCTGAGAGATCAAAACCTGAAATGCTCTGGAGACCATTCTTATTTTCTGATCAGACAAAATGTTATCTGGCAGCCATTTAATATTCTGTGGTGGAAGAGACTTCATTTTCTCGATGCTGTTAATCCACCAGCAGTCATCAACATTGATAGAGCTCCTGCAAGTACCCAAAACCAATTCTGCTAAGCAGGAAAGGGTTATGGTACCCATTTTAAAATGGGAATTCATTTGAGTTTAAATGCAATTAAAGACATTGGTGACTACTGAACGTGAGGAACAGCTGTCTGTTCCTACTAAATCTCAGAGAGAACATCTGCTCTTTCTAAAGTAGTCCTAATTTATGGTTGATTCCTTTATTTGAAAAAGAGATCAAAAGAACTGCTAAACTAAATTCCCTATTGCTGGAGATCTACTTTATTCAAATGCTCTTTAAAGGACCTTTGACATTCCTTCCCAATTGCTGAACATGCCCTTTTGAGATTCCTAATGAAGACACAAAGTGTATTAAACCTTGCATTCAAAGATGCTGGCATCATTAGCAGTGGATTTAGCCCCAGGTAAAACAAGGCTATCAATCATCTTCTCTTCTATATATTGAGATTATCCTTTTTCCATTCCTTGGCTATTGCTGACATAGCAAGCTCCTCTGAGGAATCAATTATCAGCTGCATTTGTAGCATTTTGGACAGTGCTGGCACAGGCAGACACTGTTTGCACACCCTGAAAGGCTCAGTCCAAGGCCACTTGGACAGCACAGGCAGGGAGCCTCAGCCCTCTGCTTCTGTCCCTGTGCCCCAGAGGCTGCCTTGCACTAAACCCGTGCCTCTGATGCCTCTGTTGAGTTTTGACCTAAGCTGTGACCCCCAGGCTCTGCACGGTTCAGTCTCAAAACTTTCCAAGAGAAAAACAAGAATTCCGTGAGGACAAAACAAACTGATGCCCTGTAAGAGCATTTGCCACCATTTCCCCTCAAAGATCACAGATGTCCCTGAGCTTCCCAGAGAGGAGCCAGCTGGGGTATTTGTAGCCCCTCCCTTTGCTGGAGGTGGTTCTGAGATGCCCCAGTGAGAGCTCAGCCCCGAGGCCGAGCGCTGCCCCCATCTCAGATGCTGCCCAGCTCTGCAGCAGCCAGGGCAAACCTGCCAAATCCACCTGCCTGGGCTATTGGGCAGCAGGGACAAGCTCAGCACCTCCTGATGTGGAGGAGCTGCTCTGCTGTCTGTTCACAGGCATTCCCTGTCAATACTCCCTGGGCAGAGCTCTTGCCTTAGAAGGGGAGGCCATACCTGTGATACGCTCGGTGACATCCAGCAGAGCTTGGCCACTCAGGTGATTCCATTGGTAGCTGAACTCTTTCAGCAGTGACACTTGATCTACAAGGGAAACACATGGTTCTGCTCACTTTTCTCAGGTCATAGGAGAAAGGACAGTGGGGAGGCAAAGGGCAGGGCCAACCCCATTTTATAAAATCAAGTACATTTCTGTGGATTTTTGAATCCTTTTCTTCATTCCTTCCAGCCTCCTTGGCAGGGTTTTAAATTCCAAAAGAAAAGCTCTCCTTTCACATTTGTTAATGCAAACTTGTCTGCTGTAGCAGGAGCTGTGTTAAAACATTTCACATCAGGGACCTCAAGAGTTCAGTCACATGGAAGCAGTGAAAAGGTTTTGCATCCCAGAGCAAAAAGGAAGAAGCCCATACTTGGGTCACAGAAAGGCACTGAGTCAGGCAGTTCCTGAGTTCACAGAGCAACTGGGGAGGAGAAAGTGGAAACTCCCCTTGAAGACCTGCCTCTTCAACAGTCCTTTTTCCAGGCATATTTCCCAGTGCAGCATTCTCAGAGCTGACATAAATCTGTGTGGCAGAGGAATTTAGAGCAGCCCTTGCCTATGTAGTTAATTGCTGTGGCCATCTTGCTCCATGCAAAACAACATGTGGAGCAAGGCATCATTGACAGCGGGGTTTATACCTGTTTGTTCTAAAGAAATGAACTTGGAAAATCATAAGTTCCCCTTTGAAAATAGAAGACAAAGAAGAAAAGTGGAAAATAGGCAGCTGATGCCTCTAATGTAGAGCCTTGCAGGTGGCTGCTCTGCAGAAGCTCTGATGGGTCAGTGTCCCTTCATGCCAACAGCAAAGCTGTTCATTTGGGAAATCAGACAGGGCCTAAGCAAACTCCAAACCCCCTTTGCCTCTGAACTGCAGCAAAGCTGTAGCCCAGGACTTGCTCTTCAGACAAGCAGCACAGAGCCAAGGGCTCCTGGGACTGTTGGGAAATGCTGATCACATTCCAGCCTGTTGGGGATGGTGCATAAGGACTGCAGCTGCACAGCTTCTGGTGGGTGTCAGCTGCAGTGTTCCACAGACAAGAGCAGCTGTCAAGGCACTCAGCGCTCTCTTGTGCAGGAGAGACAGAGACGAAGTTGAGGAGAGTCCCTGCCAGGGCTCAGCCTTACCCAAATGAGCAATGGATTCTTCCAGTGCTTTCACAGCTGCCCCACGAACCCTGGCATCCTTTGAATTCAGGTTCTTTGTTATTCCTTCCACCAAACCAATGATCACCGGGTTCAGGGCATCTTTCAGGGCTCCTGTGATTTCAGCCAGCACGTCCAGCGCCCTCTGCTTCACTTTCTTGTGGCTGTCAGATATTCTCAGGACAAAATAATCAAAAATCTGTGAAGAGAACAAGCAACGTGAAAGCTGGATCCACATGTCCTTGTTTGAAGAGTGGCTGTAGCAGTCAGCAATGTCAAAGATGAAAGTGATCCTTTCTCTCAGGTCAGCACTCCCTTGCACAATTGCACTGTTTTCCTGTGGGCCACTCACTGGAATGGTGGCACAACCTCATGCTGGTTGAAAGATTTTCTTCTGTTTTTAGGAGGTTTGGCTGGGGACACAATAGTTCCTATGGCATTTCTCTCCATCTCTAAGTCATTAAATCAATTCCATTGATTAATGCTAAAGAGTACCTTTGCTTTGAATGGAAGCAGATGTTTACAATGCCCGGCTTTCTATGCAGTTGCCTCAAGTACTGAGGGCAGTTATGATTTTGCCAAAACTATGGCTGGAGGAGATAGAAGTTTTCTTTTGTTTGTCTCAGAGCCTGTGTCTGGAGAAGAGCAGGGCTCTGATCAACTCTTCCAGCATCCAGACCATTTCTCTAAGTAACAGGTGGACTTCTGAAATGTCATGTGCTGTACAGCTCTCATTAGAGCAGGCTCAGTCCCTTGACAGCCTCATTGTCAGGCAGCTTTTCCTGGAAAAAGGGAAAAAGCAGCTACTGGGAGGAGAAGGCAGAGATGAGTCCTTCGCTGTTTTCCTCCTTTTCCAAAGAGTAAAAAAGACCCCCAAGAAGGGTGAGCACTGTCTTTACCAAGAGGAATAGGAACAAGGGTGGAAATGAGTAGCCAGAGCTGTGCCTGTGTAAGACAAGATGGAGTTTACAGAAGTATTCTTTAAAAAAAAACAACTGGGTTTAAATCAACCAAGCCTGATACCTCTCTTCCCTATGCAAACCCATTTTTGGTCTAGAGAACAATTGCCTTGCTTTCAGGGGCTGGATTCCCTTCACTTCACCCAACTGAGAGTAGGAGAGAGCAGCAGTTACACCAGCAGAAAATTCTGCCATCATCTGATGAACAGCATCAATAGGCACCTGCCAGACAAATACAGCTGGACTGAAATAACTTGTCCTGGAGCCTGGACCTGAATTACATTTGTCTGGGTAAGAGGGACCAGCATGTCCCAAACAGCCAGGACAGAGTGCCAAGACACACTGAATTAACTTTGCTGCTACAGGCTTAGGAAAGGAGCTAAAGGAAAGGAGCAGTGAAGATACCCTACATACTTGGACAATGTTAGTGGAGATGAGCTGGGGGTTTGTTCTGCACAGGTCTTGGAGGAGTTCCACTCCTTCCATCCTTGTCTGAAACCCCTTGGCTTCCAGGAGATGGTAAAGCTTCTGGAGCAGCTCCGTTTCTTCCACAGCTGGAGGTGACGTGACCTGGGCTTTTGCACGGTGTAGGAGGTGCCCATCAGAGGGAGATTTCACCCTGGAAAATAAAACCAAATGAGGACCTGGTGGTGATAATTATCATAGCAGGGCATCCCCATCAAGGAAATAATTAGCATTGCCTCCATGATTCCAGAAGGCTGAGGCTGATCAATCACTTTATTATACTGTACTATACTATACTATACTATACTATACTATACTATACTATACTATACTATACTATACTATACTATACTATACTATACTATACTATACTATACTGTACTGAAACTCATCACCCTTACAGACAGTCAGATACAGACAGACCAGATTAGTCAATTGAATCCAATTGACTAATTAAGTGGCCAATTAAGAAACTACCCTTTGGTAAACAAATCTCCATAACACATTCCACATGTTCAGAACAAGAGGTGCAGCAAGTGCAGATAAGAATTGTTTCTCATTCTTTTCTCTGATCTTCTCACAGCCTTCCCCAGGACAATGCCTGGGAAAGTTGTGCCTGCTGCTCTCTGTGGAGAGAGGTGCAGCCACAGACAATACCTTCAGTTAATTGTGAGCAAAACATCTTGAGCAGCTTTCCCAATTATGTGATTTCAAGCTGGAAAATCATCAGGCTCTGAAGAACAACGTGGACCTCATGACAATCATTATGGCAGACAATCTGCAAGTGACATTCTCAGCACTGCTCATTCAGGAAAACCAAGGATGAGATGCATCTGATCTATCTTCAGATGGCTGCCAGGGCACACAGGTCACATTGCTTTGTGGAGAAAGAGAGACACTACTTCCAAGTTTAAATGCCTCCTCATCTGGGACGTGTGTGTCTTACAATAAGGAAACTCATCACTCTGGAGAAGTGTCTCTACAACCAGGCATGACAATCTGGAAAAGCAGCTCAGATGCATCTGAACAGATAAACAGGGCCATATTTGAAGGATTCAGAAAATCAGTAACAGAGATAAAAACAGAAGCCTGACATGCCAGAACTACACTCACATTTCATTTGCTTCCCTAGAGACTAGATGCACAGCTTAACTTGTTCCCACTGGGAACAATTCTCCTGATCAACCTGTCTCTTCCATGAGCACAGGAAGATGCTAGCTGTGCTACTGAGGCATGTGGTCACTTTCCTGCCACTGCTGAGCAGGACAGAGCTAAAGAAATCCCCTCTGTTATCAGAGGAGAACAGGTACAAGTAGCTCTGCCAGTGGCATGAAGAGACAGCAAGGAGAAAATTCCTGTCTTAAATGCTGATTGCAGCACAGGGGGAAATAAACCAAACATGCTGTCCATCAAGCACGTTACATGAAGGACAGGAATATCAAGACAAAAAGTCCACATTCAGACACCTGTTGACTGAAGTTGTTCAGAAATTGCCTTGCTCCTTACTACTCAAACTTGGTACTGTTTGAGGGTAAGAAAACCATGATTCAGCCAGGCCAAACCACATGGATGAGAACTGCATCTTTGTGGAATGGCATCTTGCATCCAGACTGAGATTTCTCATCAAAACACCCATCTGAAAAAGACTCCACTCAGATGGAAAAAAAGCCCTGGTTGAATTTACTTGTCCCAAGTCAGGCAGCAGAAACTTGGCCCTCTCCCAGCCTCCACAACACTGCCCTTGCCACTGCACTGCATCGTCTGAGCTGCAACCAATGGGTGTCTTTTTGTCTCTCCATTTTTGTGGAAACCCCTCCAGAGAAGTTGTGTTCAGTCCAATGCAGAAGTCGACATTTTTTATCCTAGAGCATTTGTAGGGAAAGGAAACAATCTGTGGCACTGGTCATGTCTTCCAGGAAGATTTTCCTGAGGAAGAGACATGTAAAGCTTGTCATGTGCTTTGTCTCATCTGACAAAAGTGCTCAGTACCTTTTGCTAGAAGACAATGTGGCCTGGGGCTTCTTTGAGCCATCGTTCCTCTCCTTCACCGGCTCCTTGACAGATGGGCCTTCAGCCTTCTGGTTTGCCATGCCCTACAAAGACATAGAGAAACCCCATCCATCTTTAGAATATAAAACAGGAAATTCCCTGTTGAAAACACAAGTTAGAACCAGGATCACTGCTACCAAGGCTTAGGGAAACATTTCCTAACTTACAGATGGAAACAGAGCAGAGATTGAGTGATGCCAACTCTTTGTTTTCAACAGCCCAAGGCAGGTTATGGGTGCTACCAGACTGAGCAGCAGTCTAAAATCCCAAATTCCTTAGTCTTGAGCATAAATGGGAATAATGCAAACGGGCAGGCAAGGAGTGTTTGTGAAGGAAGCAGCAGAACAAACTGGACTCTTTGGGGGTTGGCCCATTGTGTTGGAAGTTGATTTGGTTCAACACTCACTCTCCCTGTGCCTGCACAAAGGCAGGCTCCCTTCTGAAATGTTGATAAAAAAAAATAAAATCCCCCCCATCAAACAAACAAAGGATTTTCCACTGGATGCTGCTGAATTCACCAAGCTCCTTCCAGCTCCACAGGGCTTGACAGCAGGGCAGCATTCCCAAAAGACAGACAGTCATTGTAGTCACTAGGATTGACTTGGACATCTTTTGTAAATTTGGAAATTTTCTTGGTGCTACTACTTCCAGTGTCCTTTGCAAAGACTCTGTTATGTTCAGAAGCACAATTCTCACTTAATTGCTTTACAGGGGGCAGAGTAGGGAAAGCATGGTGGGGGTTACTCTTAAATGTAAACCCATTTTCTCCTCTTTCCCTTCCCTCTTTGTGACTGATATTGAAAATATTCAAAACCCCACTTTTTCCCTAATAATATCAGTTCCTTTGTGGCCTGCTGATGAACAGGCTGAGGATCAACAACTCATTCCCAGGAGCAAAATGATTCAGCAGAAGAGGAATGAGCTCAAGACAGATTGGGTATGTTTGATCTCATATTAGCAGTGGCAATACTTGCACAAAGGAGACATTTCTCCTGCCAAGCACTTACTTCCTTCTTAATTCTTGTCAGAATATCTTCCAGGTCACGGAGGGAAAGAGATTGTTCCAGAAGCATTTTAAATTGTTGATGAGTGAGCAACATCTTCACCATCTCCTGTCCATAATGCCTAAGGAAGGAAGGCAGGAAGGAAATGAAAAAAAAAGTGAACAAACACAGGAAGAGTGTTAACGGAAGAGGCTGATACCTTAAACTCATCAGGTGTAATCCCTGCATGAGAAGGCATTACCTACTCAGCAAAGAGGGAGATTTACCTCACTTGACACTGCACAGTGCTGTCAGCTGAACACAAGAGGCAGGAGGAGAATGTGGGGCAAGAGAAAAATACCATTTCACTCTGAAACTAGGGGTGTGCTTCTGTGCATCAAAGGATCCCAAGGAACAAGCAAAACACATCTGCTTTGTTGTCAGAGCCTATTAGCAGTGTCTTGCTGCCATTGCACAATAATTTGCCTTTCTTTAACTGGCAGGGAAGCCAGGACAAAACACCTCATGCATCCTCTTGATTATTCTATACTATGTGTATGCACAGGGGCAGCTAGTTGCTCTGGTGTTCTTGGCAGCTATTCATGGGAATTTCATCACCAAAGGAAGGGGATTTTGTGGTTTGGGTTGATTTTGCCACTAGGAAACCACAGTTTTCTTCAAGAAGAAATGTGGAGCTCACTGAGCCACAGATAACAGCATTCTAGAAACCTGCAGAACAAGTTTAGAAAGACTGAATATGTTGGCTAAAGACCCCTGAAATATTTCTAGGAAAGTCTGAAGTTAATGAGAAATGGATGTTTGGGATCCTTCAGTGATGAACATTAGCCAACACTTTGGCTTTGTGTTGTGCACCTAAGGCCAAACAAGACTGTTGGACTGGCTGATCTGAGCTCTTTTGATCTCAGTAAAGAATCCTTCAAGCCACAGGAAAAAGTTGGCAATGCTCCTTTTTGCTGGCCAGCCTCAGGTTTCCCAGTACAGCCATTTGCCCAGGCAGCCCAGAGCAGTGGTCACAGCACCAAGGCTGACAGAGCTCAGGAAGTGTTTGGACAATGCTCTCAAGCACATGGAGTGACTCTTGGGGTCACTGCACATGGCCAGGGGATGGACTCCATGACCCTGATGGGTCCCTTCCAACTCAGCATATTCCATGATTCTGTGACCCTTATTCACACCATGAGGTAACTTCATATTCCCTTTAGTTTCCACTCTTGTGTGGTTTCACCTTTATAGCCAGACACAAAAGGGTTTTCCTGTTTTAGGAGGTGAAATGAAGATCATTACCTTGTGTCCTTGTGACAGTCCTGAGCAAGCTTCCCTGCCACGTGTGCCAGCCTCTCAGCCCAGGCTGTGCCTGCGAGCTTGGTGACTCCAATTGTCTGCATCAGGGACAGGAGGAGTTGGGCCGCACACTGCCGCACCGGGGCGGGGCGGCTGCTGGGGAGGAGAGAGCAAACCCTGGGCCACAGGGACCAGGAGCAGCAGCAGCACAGGCCTTGGCCAGAGCCTGCTCCCTGCCCGTGCTGGGGGAAGGAGCCTGGGCTCTCCCTGCACCTTCAGACACCTGCAGAAGGTTCTGTCCTCAGGTAAACACAAAGTTAGCATTGTACACAAGGCCTGCCTGCACGGAAGAGGGAGGAATTCAGTCTCCCTGCACTGTCTGATACTCAATTTCTTTCACAGTATTTACTTGGAGAAAGATTCAAGAAATAGATGACATGTGAATAATTTAGAGATTAAGGACAATTGATGCTGACCATCAGAGGGCACCCAGTACACAGAGCTGCAGCAGGATTGAGGCTCTTTCCACCCATTTA
This sequence comes from Agelaius tricolor, assembly GCF_023055355.1. Taxonomy (NCBI): domain Eukaryota; kingdom Metazoa; phylum Chordata; class Aves; order Passeriformes; family Icteridae; genus Agelaius; species Agelaius tricolor. The sequence goes on from NW_027269308.1 coordinate 3,012,076, forward strand.
TCCCCAAATCTGCAGAACTTTGGAAAACAACAAATGCAGGGAAAACACATTGTGGGCCATGAAGTTGCAGAATATCCAGCAATGCAGCCTGTTTCTTCTGTGGGGCTTGGCAATGGATCCATCTGAATGTTTTACCCTATTCCAAAGCTGAGGAAAGGGTGGCAGGCAGTTTAGCCAGGTTGTCCTGTTCTAGAGAGTGTCTCTTGGGAACTATCAGGCCCAGCACCAACATTTAAGGCAGCATTTGCTTCAACTGTCCCATGGCAGTCAGCCTGTGAAGGTGCCTGTAAAGTGATTCATCATCTCAAGGCTAACATGAAACATCAGTTTGAATAGAAAGTAGAGCTCTAAGGCCAGGACAGTCATACAAGGCTCCTTTGGCAGGAGCTGCACCTGCTGTGCAGGCTGGGCCACACCCAGCAGATTGTCCCCCATGTGCTCCACGCCCCAGCAAGGACCCTCCTCATTTCTCAAGTTAATGGCATCATGAGGAGCCATGGTTTTCCCAGGGCCTCTGTGGTTAGTGCTGTGAAATACCAAACACTGCTCACAGCTGCAATTGCAATTGTCCCTCTTCCCACAAAAGCACAAGGCTCTATCCTTGGCCTTTGCAGGCACTTTCACTGCCCCACTGATCACCACATCTAGGAAAATCTGACAGGCTGGGAGAACTCCAGGAAGCAGCAGGAAGCTGAGTCAGAGGAGCTTTACTTTGGGTATCAGGAAAAAGGGTTTTTCACCCAGAGGGTGGCTGGGCACTGGAACAGGCTCCCCAGGGCAGTGGTCACAGCACCAAGCCTGGCAGGGTTGAAGAAGCATTTGGACAACAATCCCAGGCACTTGGTGTGACCCTTGGGCTGTTCTGGGCGAGGCCAGGAGCTGGACTCGATGGTCCTGATGGGCCCCTTCCAACTCCCCATATTCTACAGTTCTGTGATTCTGAGAACTGATAGGCTGGAGGAGGGCAGAAATAGGTGACAAGAGGAAAGAAGTGAGGTTGGTCAGAGAATCAAGTCACTGAGTTCACAGAAGATGCAGGATACAGGACCCTTCCCTCCCACCATTCCCATTCTCTGTCTCATCCCTTCTCCCTCCCACGCACACGAAGGTGAAGAACATCACTAAAAGAAGAAGAACCTACTTGACTCCCATGTCCATGAGAGCAGTCATTGCTCGTGCAGGAGTCACATTCTCCACCATGATCCCCAGGGTCTGACTGGCTGCTTTCCGAACAAATTCTGGGGAGTTGGACACCATCTGGAGAAGGACCCGAGCAACCTCATCCACCTCAGAGTCCATGTCCTTCTTCAAGGTCACAAAGAGCTCTCCCAGAGTGACAATGGCAGAGTAGGACACCTTGGAACGGAGGTTGGTCACCTGGGGAAATCATGAGGGGAAACAGAAGAATCACCTTGGAAAGAAAACCAGTTGCCTTCAACAGAAGTCCCAGGAAATGACAACACATCCCACTGTGTCCAGAGGAACATACAAGTACAGGGAGAGCAGGAGAGCACAAGCACAGAAAGGCACTTACTCTGGCACCAATTTCTGGCCTCAGACCTGCTCACTGCAGGCCTAAAATAAAAATTTCATTAAGTGTTCTACTTGACTCTTCTAAAATGTCCACAGCTTTGATTTTAGGCCCTTTTACTGGAAAATTAAAGCAAGAGCTGCTTTCAAATCATAAAGGCACAAGTGATAAAGATAAAAGAGTCAGGTGCTCCTGTTCAAAAAAGCAACACCAGCAGTTGAAGCACTCAGCCAGGAAACAGAAAACACAGGCTCAGCTCTACAGACTCATTCGCAGTGTTGAATTACAACTTGGGCAGAGATTGGGACTCTGGCAAATAACAGCATTAGTGTCTCAGTTTCTGCATTTGCACATTGCATTATAAAGGCACCACACTCAAAGATGAGTGTCAGATACCCGACCTGCCAGTAAATACAGCTGCATGTGCCCACAGATCCTGCAGATAGCTGAGAGACATTGGAAATCTCAGGTCTAAAACCAGAAATGAAGGCAGACCCTGAGCACACATGGAGATGAACAAGCTCATCCCTACTCTACTCACTGTGTATGAAGTAGGGGGGACAATTCAGAGCAATGTTCTCACCTCGCTGGTAAGTGCCAAGCAAACCTCACGAAGTCTACAAAGCAGGACCTCTGAATGGGACCCAGCCAGGTGTTGGATGCTGAAGAGTCCCTTCTCCTTCAGCTCCCTGAAAGGCAGAAGATTGATTTTTCTCTCCACCAAGGCAGCAGCCTCTGAAATGACCAGGCTGGCAGCTCAGTTGAACAATGGGAGGAGCTTTTCAAGGAGTATTTAATGAAATCGTGGAATGCGTTGCCCCAGGATGCTGTGGCTGTCAAAAGCATTCACAAACCCAAGAGGCAAAGAGAGGGGTTTCAGAGTGGCCATTTAAGAAGACAGCCTTTCTGAAATCTCTGGCCCATGAGGCCCCTCTGTCTCTGCTTCCTAGAAGCTGTGAGACCGGGCCATGCTGCTGTTTCTTGTCCCCTCCCTGTACCTGTCCCTGAGACACAGTGCCACCGGGCTGTTATTGGGGCATTTTCCTTCTTTGTCAGCCCCAGCAGGCATTCAGCAGGGAGAGTCTGCACTGCCACTCTGGAGCTGAGTTTCCACTCTACAATCTCAGCCTCTCTGTCACCCCCTCCACTCCACCTCACACATTCCCCAAAAAAGCAGCAGGATGTCTGCTGGGACCGCCTCAGCCTGCAGGAAGGCCAAGTGGGTCCTGGCCTCTCCTGACCCACAGCACAGCTTTCTTTCATCCCAGCATGGAAATATAGAAACTGTATTATCACATCACACAGAGGGCCAGGAGCTTTTTATTTTGGCTGCAAGTGTCCACAGGCATTGGGGAAGAGGAGAAAAAGAGTGTTTTGCAGCAAGCAACCCGGCTACTCAGGCAGGATGGTAGGAAAAGTGTCTGGAAGCTGCTTTTTAGGACTTTGGTTGTTCTGCTGAAGCCTCTGACAGAGCTGATGGGCAGATCCCAGAGCTGTGGAGCGTTCCTGGGAAATTTGTCCTTGGATATGTCTACGAATGCTCTCCCAGCCATGAACTGCCATCTGTGTCCTGTCCATATGTCACTGCCTTGACTGTTGAGTGTCTGAGGTGCCTCTTGAGGCTGCTATGGACCTCCTTCACCAAGGAATGGATTGTGATACAACATCCCTTTCTGCTTATGTTTGGGCACTGACAGAGCCTGGAGCCCTCTGGCTGAGCTTGGGCTCTCGCCAAGCAAGATTGCAAATGAGAGCAGCTCATGGTCCTCAGCTCCTCCCTCCTGCTGTGACAGACAGACATGGCCATGGGGACAGAATGGAGCTGCCCCATCTGCCAGGTCACTAAGAAGGATGTGAATTTTTCTCTGCCCTGTCACCACCAGTTCTGCCTGGGCTGCATCCTGCAGTGGGCAAAGAGAAATCCAGCATGCCCACTCTGCAGAAGAATGATAGAAGCTGTCAGGTTTTCTGAGTAGGATGAACAGGACTACATACAATTTGCCATCAGCTCCCCCAAACAATTGCTAGAGTCCAGCAGGGAGAGAGCCTGGCCACCTTGCTGAAAACAGCCCCCAAGACCCTGAGATGGCTGCTCCATCTTCCCCACGGGGAACACTGTCCCCAGCTGAGCAGGGGCTGCAGGACCAGAGCCTGTGGATGGCCTCCTGCCCAAGGTGTGGGCCGAATTTTTCAAATAACAATGTCATCTACTGGACCAAAGGTGGCCCTGGCTGCACCAGAAGCTGGAGGGAATATGCCAGCACCAGAGATGGCTGGTTAAAGAATTCATAGAGCAGCATCCTGCACGCCCTCTGTGCCTATGGTCAAGTTGCCAAAATCTTGGTGCCAGTACTGCAGCTTGTCCTCTGGAGCAATCTGAATTGCTGCTAGCATAGTCCAGGGTAAAGAAGCAAAAAGGACCTTTGCATCATCTCCACAGATGTTTTATTCAGCTGTGCAGGGAGATGTTCAGGTCCCAGCACCCACGCACAGAGGGTCTCACTTTGTCTCCACAGGGGCCTGGGGCTGACCCTGATCTCAGGGCAGTACAAAGATAAGGGGAGCACTCAGGGAATAGGGAAGGTGTGGCTCAGGAACACAGGAGCAGACACAGGAACAGGGGAAGGAGCCAATGGGCTCTAACAGCTTTTTGAGGGAAGCTTCTCGTGTCTCCCTAGACCAGGGAATGCCCCCCAGGGTCTCCACAATTCCCTGTGTTTTATATTATTAGGAAAGCTTCTCTGAAGGATCAACTGAATCAACACAAAATGACAAAAACAATCAAAAGCACTCATAAGACAATTGTTCAAAATGCAAACAATTCTGAGTTCCCAATGTGCCAACAGATTTCTTGGAGTGTCTTAGATCTGGCAGGACGGATGCAGGGTTTTCTTAGCACAGTTTATCAGGAAACTGAGTCATTCATACTGACCCTCTGGTCCATGGCCTCCTCACTGTCATTGTGCAGCAAGGAGGCCCAGAGGCTGCTGTGCTCTGGTCCTGTCAGGGATGAGAGCAGCGGCTCTGTGGCCAGCGCCAGCTCCAGCTCCAGCAGCTCACAAGAGGAGGCTCCTTCCAGAAGCTCTGTTGGCTGCAGTGTGGCAGACCAACAGAGCACACTGGAAGCCACCCCCCATTGCAGCCACCCCCCAGCTGCGCCCATCATCCCTGCAGAGCAGGACCTGCCCCAGAGGACCCGCGGCAGGAGCTCAGGACAGTGGCAGGTCCCTGTGCCCAGGGCAGAGTCACAGAACCTCTGCTCCTGGCTGGCACAGGGGCTGCTTACCCTGGTGTCCCACGGAGAGGAGGGACCCCGGGCCCCAAACTCTGCCCAGCCCTGCAAAAGGCCACCTTGCCAGCAGTGCTAGCAGTGCTAGCGAGGTTCCTGCAGCCATTCAGTCCAATAAGAGGAAACAAATGTCTCTTTATCTGACACAGTCTCTGCACACAGCTTTCTCCCTCTTCTCCTGGTGCCTTTCCCTGACTCCAGGAAGAGCTGCAGGAAATGCTGTGTGAGCCATAATAATGGAAGAGTTACTGATAAAAATACTGGGGTGATGCTTTCAGAGGAGTCATGAATGGAAGATTGACCAACCTTCCAATGGTTTGCCAAAAGTTTCCATTCTTTAAATAATTGACTGCAATAAATTAGTAAAAAGAAAGATAAAACAAATTAAATCTCCCACAGCTGCTGGCTTTCCTCAGGCTCCATGGCCTATGTATTGCTAGACTTACTTCATTTAGGCAGAATATTAACTGCCCTGACTTGTTGGAGACTGACCACAAGGTCTCATCTGTGGTGAGCAGTCACTAAAATTAGCTCAGCAGAGGCATCTTCAGCTGTCCAAGTGTAGCAGAAATACATATTCTCTGCTTCATGACTGTGTGGCAACAGCTGCTGGTGTGGATTCGTCAGCGTTGCTTCATGGATTGCTCCTGGGAAGGAACTGTGTGCACAGGCACAGAATGATGGCTTCGATCTCCTCTAATTACTCCAATCGGATGATGGCCAGAACTTTTAGGCAAAAAGCATCATGACAGAATAATTTACAATATTCTCCAAACTACTCCTGTGGTTTTGATTTTCTTACTGATTAGGTTCAGTGTCTGGCCTCAAGAAATCAGTCCAGAAATAACAGGCAAACCTCAGCTTGCAAGTTAGAGTGCAAGTCTTTAATCTGCCATTTTTGCAGTATCTACAAACAACTTTTCAACATATTTGCAAAAAAAATCTCTTAGTTCTTGCTATACCTATCCAGAACCTGACTCTCTCCTTGTTTCATTTTGATTTGAGATCCAAGCATGATTTTTTTCTGGATGGGGAAGTAAGAACCAGCTGCAAATACAGACTACAAGTGTGAATCTATACTGCAGGAACTGAGCTGTAGCTTGGAATTAAAGGCAAGAAGTGATGCCATGGTAAATGTGAACATTTAGTGCTGACACAGGAGCCTTCTGCAATGCTCCACCAACCCATGGTTCACCTTGCTACAAACTCTCTTTCTGATGTTACAAAGAGTGTTGCAGAACTGACTGTAAGTAAAAAAAGTAGCCAGAATCTTAATTTTTGTTATTATGGTGAACAATGACTATCTAATAATTCAGACCTCATAGAAGTGAGTATTCAGATTTCCACTTAGTACATGCTGGCAATTTTAATTTGAAATCAACAGGTTTATCCAAATCAAGTTATCCATAGGAATTAATTTGCTCTATGATCTAACTAAAAATGCCTCATTGTCTGATAAATTTAGTAGAATTTGGCAAAGTCAACAGTCCACAGATTTTCATTTCTTGTTTAATGGCTATTCTGCAGGAAAGCTTTTACAGACTAATCAGTTTGGATGTAATTAAATCTAGCCATTTTGGTATTAGAACAAAACCATATGACTGCACAGCCTTTTAAAAAATATTTTAAAATAAATTTTCAAATCAACAGTCTGAGTAGGACTCAGAATAAAAACTCTACCAAACTTCAACTCCATTGGAAGATTCCCTTGTCACCCTGTGAATCAACTCTGCATTCAGAAGATTAAAAGTCCCAATTATGGTGGTATTTTTTGGTATGGTTAGGAATTGGGGAAGGGTCTTCTTCCTTCTCAACTCCATGCTGCAGTGCCTTTGGGATGTGGCCTGCTGGCCGTTGTTTGTGCAGCCCTGGTATTTCTACATGAGGCAGAAAGTGCAATTGCATTTCCAGCCAAAAGCCCATGAGGAGTGGGGCAGCCGGAGCTGTGCCAGACACAGGCCAGCAGCTGTGCCGCGAGAGGGTTTTGGTTCCTGCCCGGTGCAGCTGGTGCATCTCTTCCGTGACTGCCTCCCCTTCCCAGGTGCCCGGGGATAGCAGGTGCAGGGTTCTGCAAGGGCTATGGAACAGGGTGGGGATGTCTGCTGGCAACAGAGTGCAGCGGAGAGCAAACAGCCCAGGATGTTCCTGGAGTGTGTGACAGAGAACTTGTGACACAGCTGGTGACTGAGCCAGTGAGGGAAGGCACTGCTGGACCTGCTGTTTGTGAAGAGAGAAGGGCTGGTGGGTGACAGGAGGGTTGGAGGCGGCCTTGGGCTCAGTGCTCACAAAATGCTTGTGTTTGATTCCCAGAGAAGGAAGGAGAGACGTTGGGGAAGTGTTTACCTGCAACAAATTGTGAATTTGTTAAGCTTTAACAGGCGGTGCTGAGTCATACCTTCCCTCACACCAGTGGTTAATGTGTGCAAGTGGATATCTTAGCCTTGAGAATAAAGACAGTGGGCCTACTGAGGAGGTAGCTGCAATGCATTCAAGGAGAAGAAGGCTCTTAACCATGGAAGGAGAATTTGAGGATTGGGATGTTCACCACATGACCAGCAGAGACCTTCAAGAGACCCCTACTCTAAATGTCAGTAATTTTGGGGAAGTGATTTAAACATGTCAAATACTTTGTGAGAATGTTTAGCCTGTGAGTTTGAGCAAAGTAATGAATAAAAGTAATGAAAGGAATGTCTTAGTTCCATGGATACACACACGTGGGTGTGCATGTTTCAGGGAAGTGATTCCCCACGCACCCAGCACTGAAATAAAGTAATGCCTCTTTTCTCACACTGAGCTGGCAGTGTGGATCGGGCCCTGCTCGGTAACTTTCATTTTGGTCATTTCTATTGAAGCATAAAGAATGGTTGAAATGTGATCTTTTCCAGCTGTTTCCATCTTGTTTACCTTTTGGGGGACCAAGGTTCTGTGCTGCAGGTGAGCTGGGTGTGTGCAGAGCAGTGCAGCCCCAGAAACCCCTTGGTTTGCCCAAAGGTTGCCATGCCTTGCTCCCAGGTGTGCCCAGCTCTGGCAGGAGAAGGAGCCCGCAGCGCAGTGGGCACCGTGCCCTGCCCAGCCGGGGCTCTCTGGCACAGAGCAGCAGCAGCGCCAGCGCCGTTCAGCTGCTCCTGCCTTGGCTTCCCTGGGACACAGGAGCCTCTGGAAATCAGCACCGCCAGCCGCGTTCCCAGCTTGGAGCAGCTGCTGCTGGCGGGCAGATGCTGCCAGTTCCACTGCTGCCAAAGGGGAAGAAAGGCAGAGCAGGGGAAGAGATGTACATACACAGCAGCCCTGGGAACATCCAATAAACATGCAGATATATGGGGTGATTTGTTAGGAATTACTTCAGCTGCTATGCCAATAGTGCTTTCTCTCCTGGTTCTGTACAATGCTTTGGGCCATTTTCTTGGTCTGGTTTCCTTTGCTTGGGTCCCATCTGAATGCTCACTTGGGGTACAGGCTGTAGGTGCTTGGGGCACTCTTGGAGTTCCTCTTGGATCCCTTGAACAACAGGGTTTGGCCCACGGGGGGAGTTTGTGCTGCTTTGTGTCAGAGGAGAACTTCGAGGCCATTTTGTGTTTGCTGTAGGGGAGGTTGGTTACTGCTTTGCATAAATTCACAGACTAACATGCTTTGTGATGCTTTGCTTTGTCATACTTTGCTTTGTGATATCAGGGCATGGTTGCCACATCATCGTGGTGACATCAGAAGGTTGCCTTGTTGCACGGAAGGCCTCAGTGCCAGAGCAGCCCTAGGGATTGCTGAGATCAGGAGCATCCTCCTGATTGTGGCCTTTGTCAGTGTGTAGCTGCACACTGACAGGAGTCTTGGCTTTTGTAGTGCTGGGGTAAACTTGAACAACAGTGCTACAATGATTGAGCAACTCGCTGCTGCAGTTTGCACCATGTATGGCACTGTTTATTCTGCCTATTTCATGACTAGCCTGGCAAGTAAGTAGAGGTTTCAACTCTATTTAGGTTAGGGTGTAAGCTAACCTGGCTTTTGCATGTCTTCCTGCTCTTTCTTAGTGACTGGGTTGATTTTGAAAGAGAAAGAGCATTAGGATGCCAGTGGTTTGGTAAAGCTCCTGTCAGGGCGTTCAGCTAAAAAGGGGGTGCCTGTAGCCACAGGGGCAGCATTTGCAAGGGAACCTGCAGGGCTTCCGTTCCCTCCAGGGAGAGTCTGTGGCAGCAGAGTCTGTCATTTCCTCAGTTTGCTGGATCAAGCAGGACAACTTCCAAAATGCAGACTGGGAGGCCTTCTCAGAAGGCCTTCTAAAGACTTTGTAGTTCTCCCCAGAACTGAGGGACAGCTTCTTTTATTCTAAATTTTGTAATGAAAGGATTTGACTGTCTATTTTGACCCTTGACTGAGTGCTAAAATAGTGATTCCCTTTGCAGTGAAGTGCAAACTCTAAAGCCATGAGTGTCTGCTCCTGAGCCCTGGAGCTGCTGCTGTGCTGTTTCACAGTAGAACTGCCACAGCTCGGGGATTTTGGGGAAGCTTTTCTGGGTGACTGTTTTCAGCAACTTAATGGGAATTAGTGCATGCAACTTCTGTTTTTTAAAAAAGTACCTGAAAGACAAGAGAACAAGAGCTGCTTTATCTGTTGAACAGAACAGAAGCATGGAGTGTTGAAGAACAATTTGCATTTCCTTGATCACGTTTGTATTCATTTACTGGCTAAACAGGCCGAAGTGTAGGCACAACCAAGATTATTGTCCTGATCTCTTGCTGGCTGTGTGAAAGAAGTATGTCACGTGGAGGGATGTTGATAAAGAAAAATACTCTCTGTTTGGGTTGACTTCTTCTCTTCTGTGGGATTCAGCAGCCCAGGCAGTTTTCTCACAGCCCTTGTTCATTTTCCCTTGCCCACTCCAGATCACATGATCCGTGTATTCAGAGGTGCTGATCCTGAGGTGAGTGAGAAAGGAACATTTCATGTTCCTGGTGCTTAAGAATTGTAGAGCAAGCTGTGAGCTTGGCCTGTGGCCGCAGAGTGTAGAGGGCCAGCTGGGTAGGCTGAAAGAAAATCCATTTCCATGTCTGCAGCAGCAATAACAAAGGCATCGCTGGCTTTTTCCTGATTTTCCATTTCAGAACTTTCAAGGAATGAAAAGCTCATTTTGCAGAGAGAATGTTGCTTCTTGATAGTAGCCAGGGCATAATGTCTAATTCAGAACTATTAGCAATTCTGTTGAATTAGCCCATTTAAATTCAGTCACAGTGACTTAGAATCCCATTGTTCTCAAAGTTTCTGATTTGTCCTTAGTACAGCTGGTTGTAGAAATAGAGCTGAATAGAATAAAGTGCTGAATAGAAATAAGGTTATAAATTATAGGTAACTTTCTGTCCTTCACACTGCTGTTTGTCCACAGATCACAGAACCAACAGCAGTCTCTCCTCTGGCTCCCTCTGCTCATGGAGAGGAGGCCAAAGAGGAGGCAAATGAGGTGGATGAGCGCCAGCCTCCAGCTGTGGTCACACCACAGCCTGACCATTCTGAGCCAGTAAGTGCCAGTTGTGTGTGCTACTGTCTTTGGTGCAAGGCAGAGCTGCAAGTTTCTGACCAGCCGGCACTTGCTGTGGCTGGCTGAGGATGCTGAGTGCTGGAGTCCTGCCAGGACCTGGTGATTGCCCCCAGCCTGTTACAGCTGGACAATGGGCTTTGATCTGTCATGCTTAGGCAGCAGCTTCCTGGCATTTGGACAGGGGCCAGCCTGGAGCATGAATGCTGCCTGATCCCAGAGCAGGGAGCATGTCAAAGACACTGTGCTCAGCCTTGTCAGATACACAGGGGACACTGTGGCATGGAGGGACCTGTCCCCCTGCACGGACTGGCCAAGTAGCTGCAGGCACAAAAAAATGCTGATCTGACCACACAAGCTCTTTGTGGTGCTTTGTCCCCACAAACTTCTTGGGTGTGCTTACTTGGGACTATTTCAGAGACACGCTGGGGATGTAGAGCTGCTGCTTGAAGTCAGGGATTTTGGTGCCTTTGTTGTCAGGTTGCTCTTCTGCCTCTTCAGGCAGAGCAGCCAGTAGCAGAGCAGATAGGTGCTCTGAGTCTGCCTGTTTCTTGGTCTTTGATAAGCTGCAAGGAGATGACTGTGTTGTCCATGAAGCTGGGGGGGGCATTCTTGTCTAGTGTGGCAAAAGAAACAAAGTGAGTAGTTCTGAACCCTTCTTCTGAGGCAAAACCCAGACGCTGCATGTGTCTGTTGATACCTTCTATTGTGTAGTTTGCTTTGAAAACTGCATTGGAGCCTGGAGTGGGAGCAAAGCTGCAAGTCCTTGACTGCTGTCTTGTAATGCTAAAACCAGGATGTACACCTTGCAATGATGCCTGCTGTATCTGAAGTGAAATGGGCACCTTTGTGGCTGGGAAGCTGCGTGGGCCAAAAGGACGCAGGGCTGGCGGCCTTGAGCCGCTGAAGATGAGGCAGCGTGTGGCCAGGGGGCCAAGAAGGGCCAGGGCACGGTGGCCGTGTCAGCAGCAGGGGGGCAGCAGGAGCAGGGCAGCGAGCGTGGCCTGTGCTGGGCAGCGCTGCGGCCACCGCTGCAGTGCTGGGTGCAGCTGTGGGCCCTGGGAAGCAGAAAGTCCTTGAGGGGCTGCAGCGCGTGCACAGAAGGACAGGGGAGCTGGGCAAGGGGGTGCAGCACAAGGCCAGCGAGGAGGTGCTGAGGGAGCTTTAGCCTGGACAATGGGGGCTCATGAGGGACCTTCAGGCAGACTTCCATAGATCCCTGCCTTAGATCCATAGATCCAATGCTCAGCACAAGGGCTGTTTCCCTGCCAAACATCCCTTCACTGCATCCAAGTGCTTTAGACACTGGAGTAGGTAACACTTTCATATTTTGTTTGTTTATTTGTTTGTTTGTTTGCTAGAAGGAGAAGCCTTGTGTAATTTCTCCTTCTCCAGGGAGCAAAGGAGCTTTTTCTCAATCTTTCCTGCCCTTTTCCAGCACTGGTGGAAACACATCACTTTCAGGTTAACGGCTCCCGTGTCTTTTGGCAGCCCAGGGAATCAGTGTGTGTTGTATTTGGGAATTGAGCAGGAAATCAATGCCCTTGCATTCCAGCTGGTGCTCAGAGATTAGAGGAGCTGGGAGGGGCTGGGCTGCATTTCTGATTCCAGCCACTTTAGCACCATCAGTGTGCTCGAGTCCAAGAGAAGAACTTGCCCGAGCACAGATGCACAAAGAGTGCAGTTCCCAGTGCAACGCTCTGGGTCTGATTGCATTCCATAAGGACCCACACGCTCCAGATTCCCCAAGAGTGTGGGTTACTGAAGCAACAGGAGAGCAAGTTCAGGATGGCTGCAGATCGGGGCACTGCTACCGAGTGTTGATGTGTGTAGCGACAGAAAGGACAGTATTGATTCAGGGTGACCCCCACGTGGTGAATAATGTGCTTTGACTCTATGATTTAGAAGGTTAAACAAATGCTTTCTTAAGCTATGTTATATCACACTAGTACTATATTAAAACTATACTAAAGAGATACTATACTAAAAAGCTACTAAAGAAAAACTTGTGACTGTCTCCAGACAGTCACGACACAGCTTTTATCTAATTGGCTAATCAAGCTAAACAACTATCACTAAAATCCAATTAACAAATCACTTTCAGTAAACAATCACTAGAACACATTCTACATGTACTAAACAACAAGAACAGCAAGTAGAGATAATAATTGTTTTCTCTTCTTAAGTTTCTCACTACCTCCCCTTAAAAAAAACCTAGGAGAGAGAATTATATCTCTCTGTGTTCAAAGAATGTAAATACCACAGTACAGTAAAGAGAGATTATAAAAGTGAGATCTGTCTGTCTATCTATTTGAATCTTCCTGGCTCTGCTCCAAAGCAGTGGAAGATGCAAAGCTCACCTAAAGGCATCCCTTCAGGAGAGGAGTAGAGACAAGTTCCATTGACTGATCCTGAGCAGGCAGAGATGTTTCCCCCTCCAGAGATGGTTGTTTTTTCCCCTCATGTTTCCCTACTCCAGCCTTTTCTGACCTGAAGCCTTCTTTTTATCCTTTAAATTTTTGCATGTCCTAAGGGAGTGGAACTATCCCATGCTGTAGTTGGGGTCTGGTGACTTTGCCCATACATGCATTACATGACACATGGTTTCCTTTGCTGGCATCCCCAGGACTGTGTAAGTGCATTTGTTAATGAGGCCTTATGAGAAACTCTGTTACTGCTGGTCAGAATTCTCAGTTGACAAAAGAGGGAGAAGAAACACCTTGGTCCTCCTCCATATACTGAGATGGCCATAGAGGTTCTCTGACTTCCATCAGAGATCTTTGCATGCATCCTTATCTCCTGAATGACCCCATTTTCTAACAAGAGTGTAGATGTCAGGAAGGAGGAATGCTGGTGCAGGCCTGAAGGGAATGTGAACTCCAGAAGTGTCTCTCACAAGGAGTGAGCTCACCCAGGAAGCCACCTGCAGGGCCAGGATGGAGCTGTGGGACAGGGCGGGGTGTCAGTCACCACTGAAAGACAAAGAGGACATGGCAGAAGCAGAGGGAGGCCCTCACCAGACCCTTGAGAAATGCCACACCTTCCCTGTCAGCTGCCTGAGAGGCTGTTGGAGCTTCAGCCCCAGATGGCCCCTGATTGTAGGGCCAGGGTCACTTTGGAATCTGTGCCTCCCCACGGGCAGAGAAGGACCCAGCAGAGCAGCAGCACAGTGCTTTGGGAGCGTGTGAGCCCAGCAGTCTTTGAGTCTTGGCCCACAAAGGTCGTACGGGAAGGTGAAACCCATCTTCTCTTGCTTTCTGTGCAGGTGCTTCTAGAGAAAGAGCAGGAGCAGACTGCCTTATCTGAGATGCCATGCCAGATTCAGGGAGAGCTGTTCCCTGCCCGAGAGCAGGAAGAGCAGCTCAGGCAGCAGGTGGAAGAGCCACAGGAGAATGGCCAGGTAAGCCTGACGGGCCAGGGGACAGAGGGAAGGGCAGGAAGAGGGGCATAAACCAGAGCTCCTGGGACTGAGGAGGCCAGGAAGTCTCACAGGCACTGAAAGGACAGAGCCTTGGAATCTGCAGAGACCAGCACCGGGACAGGATGGTTACAGTGGAAGCAGAGCTGGGGAGGGAAGCAGAAAGAAGGGGCTGAATAAATGTGATTTTGAGGCTAAAAGAGGGAAAAGCTGATCTTGATGGCAGCTCTCAGTCACTTGCTCTGCTTTTGTGTGTACAGAACATCAAGGCACAGCCACAAGCAGAGCTGCCTGAAGCTCAGAGTGACATCATGGCAGCAAAGAGGAGGAATGAAGACATCCAGGAGGAGAAGAATCTCCCTATGCAGAGGGGCAATCAACAAAAACAGGTGAATGAAGGAATGGCAGCCACTCCACTCATGAAAGAGAGTCCTTTCCGTTGTTGTTTACAGAAAATTGATGAACAGGTGCAGGCACAGCTGCAGGAAACTGAGGCTAGGATCAAGGCAAGGAAGAAGAGGCTAGACGAAAAAATTAAAATCATCAAAGAGAAAATTAATCACCTCCTTCAGGAACAAAAGGCTCTAGAAAAGCAAGTGAGTGAAACAGCAATAGCCACTGCAGTCACCCAAGGGGTGGTTTCTGCCCTCCTTGCCTTTCCAGTGCAGAGCAGCAGGGGGTGGGTGATGCCTCTGAGGCCATCCTGATGAGGCCTCTGTCAGAGCTGCTCTGAAGGGCACTTCCTGGTCTGCTGAATCTCAGCTGATGCTCTAGACAGTGGCATTACTCCCTTGGCCATTTAGCCAACACTCATCCGAATGAACTCCTGCTGGCTTCTTCCAGGTGACCTTGTTTCTTGAGGTGTTTTTGCAGGTGAACATGGTCACTCACGTAGATCTGGAATACGAGCTACAAGCTGTCTGTATCCCTTGTGAATCTGCTCCTGTCCTTTTCTTTACTTTCTTCCCAGTCGATGACTCCTGGCTGACGGGGACAAGCTGTAGTCTCTGACTGCTTTGTTCTGTTTGACTTGAGGTGGAAGTGTTGCCATCCTACCTGGCAGCCTGCAGAGAGTTCCAGCAAATGATGGGCAACCAAGAGCCCCGAGGCTGGCATGAGGCCCAGGAACTGAACCATCCAGAGATGCTGCAGGATGAGCACATCCCGTGGAAGGTGCAGAAAAAGAGAATTTCATGGCAGGAGGTAGAACATTAGAATGAGGAGCTGCAAATGTATCTGCAGACCTAGGAGGGGGAAAGGAGTCTTTGGGAGGAAGTGGAGGGGTCGTTGCTGCAGTCATCCTTTAGAACAAGAAACTGGCTATGACCTCGAGTAAAACCAGCCTTTGGTTTTGACCATTTGGTTTCACAAGTGGACATCCAAAGCAATCCAGTTGAAGAGCTCTGCATGTGGCTGACAGCAGCTTCCTAAGGGCTTGCATTTCAAATGGCAATCTCTCTTGCATTTCAGGGCAATCTCTGCCACACCTTCCTGACATAAACTCATTTCTTGTCTCAGATCTACACCAACTCTGACACTGAAGCTGCTGCAGAAGCAGCAGTGCCGTCCCAAGGAGCCTTTGCTCTCCAGCTGAAGAAGTGGGGCCTGAGCACTTGGTTCACCTCCCGTGCTGACCCAGCTGCTGCTCAGCAACAGGAGATGACAGGTGACTCCCTGGAGCAACTGAGTGCGTCTGGTATCTTTGTTATCTGAGGGACAGTGTATTGTGTGCACGTGTCAGCATAGCTGTACCAAAGGGTTCTCCTCGGTTTAGTGTCACAGAAGTGCTGGCGTTGCTCCGAGGCAGCAAGAGAAAGCTCTGGGTGTTCCTGCTGCCTCTGAGGGCAGCTTAGACTGGCTGGAGTTTGCCTGGGCTTCCCTCTCTGCCGAAGGCAGAAGCAGGGATTGTTCCTGGATCAGCAGAAGGCTGTGACTGCTTGAGTCCTAGCCACTGGCAGAAGCTCTGCTGAGATCAGTCTCTAGGAGAACACATCAAGCCCTTTGTGATTCTGCAGCACAACCCAATGAATCTGCTTCTTGCCCTTAACAGCTGCCAGTGCTGTTCTCTCAGAGAAGATCTGGTAGGGTTGAGAAGAGAGCCCAGTGGATTCTGTGTCTACCATCACCTGTTGGGACAAAAAGGGCACTGATCTGCGCCTCGGTGTGGCTGATCTCAAAGCCCATTCTGCTGTGTCCTGAATGGGGGCAACAGCTTGTACAGGGCTCAGGCTCACTCTGGCTTCTTCCAGTCAGTGCCTGTCAGTGCTCATGCTTGGGCTTTGCCAGCCTTGTTGTGGTCGCTGCCCTGCCCCTGAGGGCTGGTGGGAGTGCAGAGGCTGGAGCCTTCCTTAGCTGGGAGGGTCCCGCTGCTGCCCGGCTGCTGCAGCGCGGAGCTGCCTGAGGCAGCAGCCCCTTCTCTGGGCCGGCTGCTGCGTCGCACGGCCCGGACTCACAAGAGGGTCAGCATCTCCTCTGGGCAGCTCTCTGTGTCACAGGGTGCCTGAGGAGCACTGCTGTCCTCTGTGCCCATGCCCGCCGTGCCGAGTTGGGAGGATGGGGACGTGTGCGGTGCCGAGAGGGCGAGTGCAATGGGAGCGACTGATCCGCGCTGTCGGGGTGGAGAGAAGCGGCGTGGTTCTTCACGCGGGGCACGGGCAAGGGCGTCTTTGAGCTCAGCCTGCTCATAAAGGGTGAGGGCCCTGATGCTGAAAGCCCCGTCAGGATTGCTTCTAGCATGAGCTGCTCTGGTTTACAAACGCAGAGGCATTCTTCTGGCAAACTGCTGCAAGCTGGAAAAGATGGGAACACTTGGCAATAATTCCTCCTGTTCTGAACTTGACATCTGTTCAGAGGAATTGATTCTAGATGTCCAGGTGCATTTAATCTTAGCAAGTAGGAAACCTTTTCTAAATCTCACAGTGTTTATTCCCAAGAAAACAAAGGCACTGTTAGTTCCAGCTCTCCTTAATGTTTCTAGATGACAAACTTACTTGCCTTGGTAGGTGTTCTCTTCTGGTCTCAGTCTCTGAATGTATCTCCCTGTGCTTCCCTGTGTGTCTGCTGTCAAGAGGTCTCTCACTTCAAAGGATGCTAGAAATCAGTCTCTGTGCCAGCCACTTGTGCTGTGGACCTGCTGTTCTTTTCTTGTTGTTCCAGTTCCTGTTCCTGTTGTTGTTAGCCAGCTGTCCACAAAGGGAGGGCTCAGAGCCCCAGACACTGGGGCTGCCTTTTGTATCTCCTAGAAGCTGGGATCTCTGCTTTAAAGTGAACATCTTGCATTTTGTTTCCCTCAGGGAGAATGGCGAAGATGGAAAATCCTATTATAAAATACATTGAACTGGAAAATATTGGCAGTGGGTGAGTCCAAGCAATGTTAATTTTACCAAACTATGCATCAGGTGTTTTGCTGGTGGAATAGGTATCAAGTGTGAAGTCAGACAAGCTGCAAATGTGTTCAGGCACTGGGCTTAGATTGTCAGTGCTGATCAGAATTTCTAAGTGTGCTCAGAAGGCATTGTCAAAGACATCTCCATGCTTCCAGTGTCCTGCAGGTCTTAGGCATTTACAGCACAGATCTCCTGCGTGGGCTGGCTTTCACTGCAAGATCTAAATGGCTTCTCCTTTCTCTGCTTCTGTTTTGTTTCTAGGACTTTTGGAGATGTTTGTAAAGCACTCGACACTGCCACAGGAGGAGAGGTAAATGTCAACAGCACCTGCAGACTCTGCTGCACTCGAGGGCTTTCCCTTCTGGTGTGAGCTGTGGCTGGAGCTTTGGGCAGAGCTGTGCTGAAAAGGCACAAGAAGCACAGACTGGTGCCAGCCCGCAAAATGCATTTGGGACTTTGTCCTCCTCAGCTGCCGGAAGGAAGGCACGGAGGGCAGCGGTTCCTTTCAGAGAAGGACGCGCTCACTCGCTCTCCATTGCTGAAACAAAGGTGGTGCCTTCGAGCACCTCACTGCTCTTTGGGGCTACAGCTTCAGAGTCCTGAAGTCTCATTTCTGGCTGCCAGCAAATACATCTGAAAGTTACTGGTGGTTCCTTAGCCACCTGCTGCACTTGGGAACTGCACACAGGGAGAGATCTGCAAGGCGTCCCTGAAAGCCCTAAGCCCTGCCCATAGCCCAAGATGTATCCACAGAGTTTTAAGGCATGGATTGCTTCTTCTGAGTCACAAAGAAAGCAGCAGAGAGTGTGGTCAGAGCTTTGTGGGTGATAACTGAGACACGGCTGTTACCAAGTGGTCAAGGCAAAATGTCAGTGGCCCCACATGTCCTGTAACTGGCTCCCAAGGGAGCAGAGAAATGGGCTGTTGGAACGTCAGTTCCTAATTACTGCAGTGCCTAATCACAAGGCAGTTTGGCACAGCTCAGCTGTGTCATTGCAAAATCACTCGCTCCATGTGCCTTGTGGTCTTGTGCCACCAACCACTCAAGTTACTGATTTTCAATGTCATTTTAGGTGGCCATAAAGAAAATACATCTTCAAGGACTGAGGAAGAAGGAACTAAAAGTCAATGAACTCATGGTCATGAAGGTGAATAGGAATCCCAACCTGGTCAATTGTTTAGACAGGTGAGTTGTGCTTTTGTCCCATGAATGTTTGTTCACATATTGCAAACATGCAAGGTAAAATCCCACTTTGGTCACTGGCAGAAAATAGAGCTGTAATTATTGGCTAATTATAACTGCTCTTTTCATCTCCAGTGGATGGGAAGAGATTGCATTTTGTCTGCATGACTCTTCGCTGGCACATGGTATTTGAAAATTGTTCAAAAACCCGGATGAGTCGTGTCTTACTAAATCAATGATCTCTATATTCACAGCCACCACTTTGTTTTGGAGCTTGATTTTTTTCAAGTGTCTTCTTAGGTCCAGGTAAACTAACAAGGATTTCCCTTGGATTGTTGCCACTGTTTTCCATTGCTATGCATGCCAGGGAGACTAGGTGCTTTTTTCCAGAAACACCATGCGTGACAGGTTTTTTATCTGGGCTGTTACTAAACTGCACATTTTGCTTGCTGCCCATCTAAGACATCTCCTTTTTCACAGCTGTGCCTTTCTCCTTGAGACTGCACAGATGGCAAACAATGCACAGCCAAGAGGGAATGTCTATTCCTTTATTTTGTCTTTGTCTCAAAGGGACCTGAAAAGAAGAATCAACCCGTCTTTTCCACACAGCAACCTAGCCATGTACATTCATCTCCACGCCCTTGTTTCCTTCTTTCAGCTACCTTGTGGGTGAGGAACTCTGGCTGGTTATGGAGTACATGGATGGAGGCACTCTGAGCAATGTCATCAGCAAGACCTACCTGTCTGAAGATGAGATGGCAGCCATCAGTCGGGAGGTCAGCAATCCCATCCGTGTTTCCAAGGGCTTGGGCAGGATTGTCTGGGAAACAGGGGCTCAGAGCTGGAGTGATTTCCTGTGCCAAGCTTTGTTTCTGTGTTGCTGCTATTCTATGGGCAAGTAAAAGCATCTCAAGTGAAAGGCCTGCCAGTGCCCCTGCACTCCCTGTACTCAGTGCCAGTACTCTTATCTCCTGCTGTTGTATTCTCGCTCTGTCTCTTGTATTTGTATTTGCTGTTCTCCACCTTGCCTCTCTAAATGTTTGCCTGGAGTCTGTCTTCACTGCATTCCTTGCCTGTAAAAGCAAAGGTGCTGGTGGCAGGATTTGAAATGATCAGCAAAGAAAAAAGACTCATGTCTCACAGTCCTCAGCTGAAAAGGATAGTAGTGCAGCCAAAATGCTCTTTGCTCCCAGAAAGTGACTGGTGGGATACTTCCAAGCCTGTGCTGAGGCCAGCAAGAAAATCTTTGTCATGCAGCCTCCCACCCAAAAGTGATCCGCTTCACACCAAAGGGAGGGACTTTTCCTTTCAAAACCCCTCCTTTGTCCTCTGCATGGAAAAAGCACGTCCACTGCAGCAGGAGTCATCCTGGCTGGTTTGCAGGGCACAGCCTACAACAGCAGGTGCTGTTGCTCTTTCAAAAGCTGACGTGCCTTTCCTTAGAAAGGTCCTGCTCTGCAAGTGTTGGAGCAGCAAGCTCTTCCTCTCAGTGGCCATTACTGTTCTGCTATTACTCCCCATTCCCCTGGAGAGGGAATCTTTTAGATTCTTTGTTTCCTTTCTTGTGTGATGAAATCACATCACTCATTTTTGCCCTCCTGTTTCTGTTTTCTCGCTCAGTGCCTGCAAGGACTGCATTTTCTGCACTCAAACCGCGTCATCCACCAAGATGTGAAGAGCTGCAACATCTTTCTCAAAACTGACGGCTCTGTCAAGCTGGGTCAGTATATTCTTGGTCAGGTGCAGCGTTCCAGGGATGTGGGTGTGGGGCTGCTTGGAGTGACTGCCAGCTCCCCAGAAATGGTGCTGGTGGCAGTGCAGGGACCCCTGCTGCGAGCTGAAGGCACAGTTGCAACGTGCACAGAGGTATAAGGAACCACAAGCAGTCAAGAGTGGCGTTGCTCTGTGTGTGTCCCTTCCAGACAGAGGGAGCTACAATCTAAAGCTTCAGGGGCATA
The DNA here is from genome assembly GCF_023055355.1 of Agelaius tricolor. Lineage (NCBI taxonomy): Eukaryota > Metazoa > Chordata > Aves > Passeriformes > Icteridae > Agelaius > Agelaius tricolor. Next base: position 3,032,366 of record NW_027269308.1, read on the forward strand.
AAGTCCACTGCTGTGAGCAGCATTAAGAAACCTGGGTTTTTTTGGAAGCGGCCAATTCCATACTCCCTTGGCTAAAGCCCCAAGGAAATCGAGCGTGCACAGTTCTCCAGGAGATTCAACAGCACATTCTTAGCCTGAGAGTGGGGAATTCTTTTGCTTGGTTTCCTAATTGGAGCTGGCTTTCATGGTTTGTTGTTTTCTCCACAGCTGACTTTGGCCTCTTTGCTCAGCTCACCCCTGAGCAGGGCAGACGGAGCTGCGTGGCCGGCACTCCTGGGTGGCTGGCGCCTGAAGTGGTGACAGGTCAACCATATGGCCCCAAAGTGGACATATGGTCTTTGGGAATCGTGGGCATCGAAATGGTGGAACGAGAAGTTCCTTACTGGAATGCAACTCCTGTCTTGGTAAGGTGCAAATACTCACTGATCCCACTGTCTTTCTCACCTGTCCCATGTTCTGTGTGCCATTGGACAAAATCCCATTGCCATCTGCTGGAACCACTTCCACCAAGGTCTCCTTCTAAAAATGCCCCTGCAACACATCAGCATCTGCTGTAGCTTTGGTTGTATCAGAAAGGGAAGTGGCAGTTCAGAAACCTAACCAGTTCAGAAACCTGCCATTTTGGCCTCCAGCCATGCCTGACATTTCTCACTTGTTTTTTGAACAATGTTGGAACTCTGTTTCTGAAGGACAAGAATTTTTCAGTGGAGAGGGTAGACATGTGATAAATATCCTGAGAAATGGAGGTTAGACCTTCCCAGTTTCAATTTTATAGAAAACATAAGAAAAAAAGGAAAAAGAAAAGTAAACAAAAAAGAAAAAGAGAAAAAACCTACTACCAAAGCAATGCCCAAGCAGTTCTGCTTGCTTTCTCATTTTTGAAACACAGCTCTTCTCTTCCATTCTGTAGCATCTTTTCCAAATGCTGTGGGTCTTCGAAACTTTCAGGCTTTCAAGTCATCTGTACATGGTTCAGTCATGTGTGTGGGTGGCCTGGATAAGTTTAGGATGTGTTTTTCTCCGACTGCAGTTAGAATTGTTTGCCAAACCCTTGGCTGTTTCTTGGTACTTTAACAAGTTGATGAGCTTGCAGGCAGGTGCCTGGGCTGGGATCCAACGTGGGCAGTTGACACCGGTGCTGTGTTTCTTTACCACAGGAGCAGGGCCATCCCTGGCCTGCACAGTTCTAATGACAGGGAGGACTCCAGCTCCCCACCATGGCCAGTGGCTGAGCTCAGCTGAGAGTCAGGATAAAACCCTCTTTGTCACCTCTGGTGATGTGGGAAAAGGAAAGAAAGCCGCAAAAATTATTTGTACACAAGGGGAGTGCATTGCCATTTCTGGATTTGAAATTCTCCTTTGGGTTGAAGAGGATAATAGCAAAGTCTCTTTGGTCACCATCTATTTCAGTGCCACAAGCACAGAGTTATCGTTACAGTGGTGGGCATTTTTATGGAGACTCCAAGGCCTCTTGCCATTCATATTTTTGTCTATTTGAGATGGATTCTGCAAGTTGAGGTTTGAATAGTTCCAAGTTGGTGTCCTATGTTTCTAAATACCATCTTGCAAAAGCAGAATGAGCTCTGTCCCTCTGACTTGTCAGCATGTTAGAGCTTGGTTCCACACGAACCACACTGGATAACGATCAGCCAATGTCTTGCCAATCTACACTGTAATTCCTTGGCCTGAGGAGTATCAGAAAGACCTGCTGAGCTCCATGGACACTGTCAGCTGCATGGAAGTGAGCATCCTTGGCCTTGCTGAAGAAACTGGAGCTCAGCTTAGGTTAGATGCTCTTGAGCAGGAGAAAGGCTGGGATCGTCAGGTGTTTCCAGAGGCCGGCGTGCCCAGAGGGACTGAGCTCTGGGGAGCAGCTGGATGTTTCTGCACATCATGGAAAGGGATTGCCAGAACAGCTCAAGCCTCACCACAGGCAAACACTCCCCAGCTCTTCTCAGGCAACATTTGCTTTGGGTTTCAAGTTGTTCCCACTTGTCTGTCTGTGAAGATGCCCCTAAAACCACAAGGCAAGCCTCTCAGAACTGGTGTTACATTTCCAGAAATGAAGAAAAGAAGCCCAAACACAAGAAAGTTGCTAAGGCACCGGTTTTTAGAGAGGAACTTACCCCACTGTGCAGTTTCTTCTCACTGGGAAACATGCTTCAAACTGGCTCATGAGGGTGTAAAGGCCACAGAGTCTCTTCTGCTTCTTGTGCAGTGCTGCTGAAACACTCAGTGATCGTGTTTCTCTCCTAGCCCAAGCCACATTCTGCACGTCACCAAGCCAGAGCCTGGTGATGTGGAGAGCCTGCCAAAACCTCCCATTTGTTTCCTGGCACTTTCTGGGATGGGCCTACCATTAATGCATTGACTTGAGTAGCCAAATGAGTAGAGGGTGACTGTAGGGATGGAACCTCTCCTTCTGATTTGACCATGAAAAGTTTTTCTTTTCCATGTAAGGAAAGCAGAAATTTTCAGGCTGCTGAGAGACAGAGCTGCAGGTGGCTCCTGTGTGTCCAAGGAGGCGTCTTCATCCCAGTACATTTGTGCATGCATCTTAATGTGTCTGTGTTGAAGATGAGATTCCAAATGTTTGTTTCCTTACCTGAGGAACACCTGGTGGATTTCCTTTCTTTCCTTCCAATTCCCATTGTTTTCAAGAACAAAGCAAAAAGCTTGATTAGTTTTGTTTTATGGCAGCTGCTCTTAAGGGACCAAGAAGCACTGCAGAGATACTTTTCCATGTACTAACCCTTGGATATAGTAGAGTTAGTATAGCAAAGTCCTTCTTCCAAAAAGCCTCTCAAGCTGGTATGAATCTTCAGGGAAGGAAATGTGCTTGTGGTGATGTAGTTCCCACTAACTAGGTCAGTCAATGAAATCAGCTGCCAAGGCAAGATCTGTGGGATGTTGGAAAAGCTGTGGCTGCATCGGAGTTTGGGTTTTTGGTTGGTAAAGGAAAGTCATCTCTGGGTCTCTGCCAGGGCAGAAACTGCCACTGCAGAGTGGAGCTTAATCAATGGGACCCAGGAGAGCAGTTACAGATAGGAAAGAAGCAGGTGTAGCCTGGTGTCTCCTTTTTCCCCAGCCTCAACTCCTGATAGCCACAGGAGGAAGACAAAAGCTGCAGCAGCCCAACCTATTCTCATCTTGCCTGCGTGACTTCCTGAGCTGCTGCCTGCAGAGAGACGAGGCGCGGCGCTGGTCTGCCAAGGAGCTCCTGCAGGTAAAATGTGAAGGGGCTGCAGGTGAAACAGGGTCTGAGGGCCGGGCTCCTCCTCCACTCAAGTCCAAGGCATCAGATGAGCCCCCTTCCTCCTCACCTCCACTCTTGGTGCTCTTCAAATGAAAACAGTGAGGAATCCTAGACTGGGCTGGGCTGGCAGGGCCCTGTAAAGGTCCTGTGGTGCAAGTGTCCTGCAATGAGCAGGGACATCTTTAAAGAGATCAGGTTGCTCAGAGCCCTTTGCCACCGGAGCTGGAATGGTTGCAGGGATGGGGCACCTACAAGCTCTTGGGGCAAGCTGTGCCAGGGTGGCACCATGCTCCGAGTAAACAAGTTCTTCCTTAGACCTACTCTGATTAGATGCCCTTTGTGTTTAAAAATATTTGTCCATATCCTATTGTAACCGACCCTGTTAAAGATGTCCCCCACTTTCTTCAAAGCTACTCTGAAGTCTTGGAAAGTGGCAATAAAGTCTCCCTGGGGCCTATTCTTCACAAAACTGAATAACTCCACCTCTTCTCCGCATTTCCTGAGCAGAGAGGTGCTCTGTCCTCTGTCTGTTTCTGTTGCCATCTTTTCTAATTTGGTGGAGTGTTCAGTTTTATCTAATGGCAAAAGAATTGAAGCAGAGCAATGCAGGGTACAGAGACATGAAATGGTGGTGGAGGAACCCAAGGAAGCCAGTCCCAGCTGAGCAGTCAGAGATTTGGCTGTGGCAGGAGGGGCTGTGGGGGCTCACTGTGAGCCTCTGAGGGGCCCTGGTTTGTGCCCCCCAGCCCACCCTTGGAGGTTTCTGGCACGCAAACAGGGACAGCTGGGAGGGACTTGTCCCAGCCCCATCTGCTGCCTGGCACGCTCAAGCAGACGGGAACTGCGCCAGGGTTACTGCCAGGTTGTGTGGCAGAGAGGGAACTGCAGGACCCAGTGCCACTGGGCTGGCCCTGCTGGGAAGGAAGGTGCCATCCAGCACACGAGGGGCAGGGCATGGAAAGACAGACATTGCTTTCTGTCCCTGTGGGAATTAGCACAGTGCCTGTCTTTCAAAGACAGGGACCTATGTGAGTCATTGGAGTTTCCTGAAAGGAAGATAACCCAGGGACAGAAAGCACCATTTCTAGAGCACTGGCAGGGCAAAGATCCCAACAAGATAAAGAAACCTGAATAAATGGATGAGTGGGATTCTGGGCCAGGTTTGCCTGTGATGGCAGGGTCCTGCACGTGACTGCTGGGTAGCAGATGGTGCCATTGCTCCTCTTTCTGGGTCTTTTTAGGACCCAGAGCAATCCCGATTGAGCCTGTGAAGCCCTGAGCTTGGAAAGTAATGGTTCACTCTTCACTGTTCTTTGTCTTTTTGTTGTTTGTTTGTTTGTTTGTTTGTTTTGTTTTCTTTTGGGTTTTTTGGGGGGGGGGTTGTTTGTTTTCTTTTTTCTTTTTTTTTTTTTTTTTTTTTTTTGTATTTGTTTTTGGTTTTTGGGGTTTTTTTGTGAACAGCATCCATTTGTAACATCAGCCGAGGCTGCATCCACCCTGAGACCACTCATCATCTCAATGAAGAGGAGGATGGAGAAGCAAACAGTGCTATAATCATATCAGGACCATGTTCTCCATAGCCATCTTAGAGTAGGATTTAGAGTAGGACTGTAGAGTAGGATTTAGAGTAGGAGTATGTGGAGAAAAGACAAAAGACTGCACAATTCAATGTGAATCAAGGACAAGCCGTTTATTGTGCTTCTAAACATAGTTTATAATTAGTTCCTATCCTAAAGGTTTCTATAGACATGCATTGTTTGGTTGGTTGCTGCACTTTGTCCAGCATCTCTTGACTGGTAGCTCTATTTTGTCCTGAGGCAAGCACGCATCTTTTCCTTAATCTAATTGGTAGATGCTGTAAGGGTCATTTTATTTGGGTTGCTACCCCTTTGTCTGTCAGCAACTCTTCTGCTTCACCTTTTTATCCACAAAGTTGAATGCAGCTTTATTAAAAACCTGACCTAGTTCTAGAAGGTTAGTTAGTTTAGTTAGCTCCAGAGGTTAGGCTGGTTCATTTAGTGCCTGTCCATTTTTTTGCAAATACCACCCCACAGGATTATAGGGTAGGATTGTAAAGAAATAAAGTTTCTGAAACTTTAACTCATCTGGAAGAATCCTTTCTTTCTCACCCTGTGAACAAGCTGAGCCTTTCCTTCTGAGTGTTCAGCTGTCTATTAAAGGTGCAAATGGCTTCTTTGGTGTTATGAAAAGTACATATTACAGGATAGGCTCTTCACAGATATTAAAATGAACATATATATATATATATAAATTAATATACTATATGTGTTATGTTATCTTAGTCAGTAGTACTGTATTTTTTTCAGTAGTGTGGTATGTTGCGGTGTGATGTCATGGTTTGCCTCCGATACCCCAGGTTCCTCCCTGATAATTCCCTGCCAGGTGTGTCAATCATCCCTCCTTTCCACACCCTGACCCCTGCTGAGCGCTGTCTGTCAATCCTGGCATTCCAGAAGGGCGGCGAGTGATTGGCAGAATTCAAAAGATGCCCTCCCCTCCTGGAAGGACATTGGGCCATCCAGGTGTCCTCAGTCCCTTGAGACTTCCCCGCCCCGTACCTGGCTGGTGGTCCCCCGTGTTCCTTCCCTCGCCCTCTCCCCCGGCTAAAAGGGCGAGCAAACCATGCGGTTGGGAGTTCTCCTGGAGCCGTTGATGGATTCAGAGGCCTGTGGGCCAGGAATAAAGCTCTGGATCGAAACCCTCCATCAGAACCAACTCCTTTCCTTCACCTCGCCTTAAAGCTTCTCCACCAAAGGTAAACCTGAACTCCTGCATGCCTGGACTTGCCTCCAAGCGCCCAGCTGCAGCATCCAGCCAGCCAAAAGTGTCTCTGGGGTAAAATTCCACAGTTGCTGCTATTTGGTCAAGCAGCAAAGGCCAGACAAGCTCATGTACGTCCCGTCCGGCTATATTCACAGAATCACAGAATTTCTAGGTTGGAAGAGACCTTCAAGATCATCGAGTCCAACCCATGTTCTAACACCTCAACTAGATCATGGCACCAAGTCCACATCCAGTCTTTTTTTAAACACATCGAGGGATGGTGACTCCACCACCTCCCTCGGTGGATGATTCCAGTATTTGATCACTCTTTCTGTGAAAAACTTCCTCCTTAATTCTAGCCTGCATCTCCCTTGGCGCAGCTTGAGACTGTGTCCTCTTGTTCTGTCTGTTGCTGCCCGGAGAAAGAGACCGACCCCCAGCTCACCACAGTCACCCTTCAGGACGCTGAAGAGAGTGATGAGGTCACCTCTGAGTCTCCTTTTCTCCAGGCTGAACAACCCCAGCTCCCTCAGTCGTTCTTCACACGGCTTGTGTTCCAAGCCCCTCAGCAGCCTCGTTGCTCTTCTTTGGACACGCTCAAGCATCTCAACGTCCCTCCTAAACTGAGGGGCCCAGAACTGGACGCAATACTCAAGGTGTGGCCTCACCAGTGCTGAGTACAGGGGAAGAATGACCTCCCTGCTCCTGCTGGCCACACTATTCCTGATACTAGCCAGGATGCCATTGGCCTTCTTGGCCACCTGGGCACACTGCTGGCTCATGTTCAGCCGACTGTCAACCAGCACGCCCAGGTCCCTTTCCTCCTGAGCACTGTCCAGCCACACCATCCCCAGCCTATAACGTTGCAGGGGGTTATTGTGGCCAAAGTGCAGGACTCGGACTTTTTGAACTTCATCCCATTGGATTCTGTCCATCCATCCAACCATTCCAAGTCCCTCTGCAAAGCCCTCCGTCCCTCTGACAGATCGACACACGCTCCCAGCTTAGTGTCATCTGCAAATTTGCTAATGAAAGACTCTAAGCCCTCATCCATGTCATCAATAAAAATATTAAACAGAACTGGCCCCAGCACAGAGCCCTGAGGGACACCACTGGTGACTGGCCGCCAGCTGGATGCAGCACCATTCACCACCACTCTCTGGGCCCAGCCATCCAGCCAGTTCCTAACCCAGCAAAGAGTGCTCCTGTCCAAGCCACGGGCTGCCAGCTTGTCTAGGAGTATGCTGTGGGAGACAGTGCCAAAGGCCTTGCTGAAATCCAAACAAACAACATCTACTGCCTTCCCTGCATTCACTAGGTGGGTTACCTGGTCATAAAAGATGACCAGGGTGGTCAAACATGACCTACCCCTCCTAAAGCCATGCTGACTGGCTCTGATACCCTGGCCATGCTGTAAATTCTGTGTGATGGCACTTAATAGAAACTGTTCCATTATCTTGCCAGGTACTGAGGTCAGGCTGACTGGTCTATAATTACCAGGATCCTCCTTTGCACCCTTGTTGTGAATGGGTGTCACATTGGGCAGCTTCCAGTCATCCGGAACCTCACCAGTGAGCCAGGACTGCTGGTAAATGATGGAGACTGGCTTGGCAAGCTCATTTGCCAGCTCTCTCATTACCCTGGGCTGGATCCCGTCTGGTCCCATAGATTTATGAACATCCAAGCATTTCAGTGGTTCTTTGACTGCCTCTTCTTGGATAATGGGGGGACCATTCTGCTCCCTGACACCATCAACCATTCCAGGCGGGCCGGTGTCTTGAGGGCAAGTCATCTTCCCACTAAAAACTGAGGCAAAGTAGGCATTAAGCACTTCTGCCTTCTCCTCATCTGCAGATGCTAAGTTCCCTCCCTTGTCCAATAAAGAACAAAGGCTGGTCTTACCCTTCCTTCTAGCATTAAGGTATTTGTAAAAACAGTTTTTATTATCCTTTACAGAAGTTGCCATTCTAAGTTCAAAATGAGCTTTGGCCTCCCTATTTTTTTTTTTGCATGCTCCAGCAGCCTTCTTGAATACTTCCTTAGAGACCTGATCCTCCTTCCAATGCTGATACATCCTCTTTTTATTCCTAAGTACCTCCAAATAAAAAAATATTGGTAATTATTTCAGTGGTAAATATAGTTTTAGGTTATAACATTATGTAAAATAGAAGCTATGCAATGTAAGATACTTTTTTAACTAGCTCAAGAAAGGGATGGGATAATCAAGAAATTCTTTGCCCAGAGATAACAGCAACAGGAGACCTAAAGCCCCAAGAGAAGAATTCTTGCGTCCTTATTGGAAAAGACCAACTTTCTTCCACCTCCTTCGCGACTTTGAGGAGCCAACTGGATTAAGGGAGAGAACTTGACAATAACCAGAGAACACCCTTTGTTTGAAAAGAATTTATGCATCATGTATGAGATATATGAATATGCAACAGGCTATTGCTTTTAAGAGCTAATCCTTTGTTAGCCTGCGTGCTTTCGGGGCATAATTGCCCAGGAGGCACCAGGACTGTCTGTATGTCTTTGTTTTTATTGTCCTTTACTGTTCTAACTCTGATTGTCTGAATTCTTATTACTCTAACTTTTATTACTATCTTAATAACCATTTTATTGCTATTAAACTTTTAAAATTTTAAAACAAGTGATTGGTGTTTTTTGCAGTGTGCTTTGAAAGTTGGGAAGACTCTTCATTCATCATCTCCAGAGCACACTGCCCTTGGCCAGCACACTGGCCCGTTTTGGTTCATGTGTGACCCTTCTAGTTGAGGCAGAAAGGACAATGGCATTTGAAGACAAAACCAAAGGAAGAATGAGGCAGCCCAAACATCTTGTGCAGATGCAGGCCTTCAGCTGTGACTGGAGAGCATTGGGGTTCCTGCCACTTGGATTTGTATCCCTAGGTGCAATGTCTTTGGCGGGAGGAGAGCCTTGCTCAAGTGAGAAAGCAGAAAGATCAGAGAGGGTGCTCGGGAAGGTCTCCTGTGGTGCGGAGCTGTCAGCGCCTGTGAGGTGAGAGCGGGCCCGGCCTTGCCCGGGGTGGAGCCCCAGCAGAGCCCCGGCAGAGGCCGGAGCAGCCTGAGCCCCGGCAGAGGCCGGCTGGAAGGAGGCCCTTGGAGCTGCAAGAGGCAGAGCCGGGCCCTGGGTGCCTGTTCCTGGGAGCGGGCGAATCCTCCGCTCTCAGAGCCCAGGTGGCAGCTGGCTGCTCCCGAGGGGAAGCGCAGCCGTGCTGGGCACAGCCCAGCCTGGAGGCATTGGCCGTCCGGAGTGTGCCCAGGAGCAGGGAAAGGCCAAGGGCAGCCGAGGGCCGCTGGGCTGGCTGAGGATTCCTCCTCTTCTGCCGGCTGCCCTGCAACTCCTGGCAAAGGTCAGCAGTGTGTGCAGCACTCTGGGCACCGGGGCAGGGAGCCGGGCTGCTCGGCAGGCTGGAGCACAGGGCAGCCTCCTTCAGGCCCGGCACTTGTGCCAGGGGAAGCGAGGCCAGCGTGAGGCAGGGACAGCTTGGCAGGGCACATCTGCAGGAGCCAGCGCCTCACGCAGCTCTGGCAGGAAGCGCCTGCAATCCTGCAGTTCTGCACTGAGCCAGAGCAAAGGGCTGAGATGCACAGTGTTTGGCAGAAATATTCAGGCCCCCCAGGCCAGCCTGCTTTGTGCTCTCTGGTGCACAGCAAGCGCTGTGCAATGCAGCTCTGAGCTGCTGGGAGAGAGGCAGTCAGGGATGTGCCTGAGGTGAGTCAAGGGCTTAGCTGAAAATGTAATTAGGGTAATTGAAAAGAAAGTGCAGATGAGTCAAGGGGCCAGCTGGAAATAGAATTGGGATAGTAGAAAATTGCATATTTTAGTTAAGATTTTAAAATGAGGTAAGAAGCTAAGTTAGTAATACAGCTAGCAGAAATCACGCCCCTTAGTTAAAGAGTACCAAATATATTAGGAACATAAAGCTAGGAGTGACAGGGATAGAGGAAGCAATTGTGAAGGAGCAGAGACCATAGAAATACCTTGCCTTGAGAATAATTGAACAGTTAGGAGAGGCTTGGACCATGACCAGCAGGTCAAAAGGTCTTGCCAACTGGCCATGGGAGAAGAGTTCACCATGAGGAAGACAGCTTTCTTCCTCCCATACAACCACTCCCTCATTTCAAAATCCCACCAACCCAGTTAAGGGAGTACAATTGCACAGCTGTAATAGATATTCAGCTGATAAAAATACGAAGCAGGCAGGTAATAATTATGTATTATGGGTCCTTAGAAACCTAATGTAAAACCTTTTCTGTAGAAATAGCGAGCAGGAGTCTGCAACTCCTTGCACGTGTCTTTGGAAACATGTTCACATGTATCCAGCACTGCAATAAATACCCTTCTTTTCTACTATAATTAGTTGAAGAATCATCTGTCCGTGCTTCAAGGGTTATGCTGGAGTAGTGAACTGATTTGGAAGGGAGCAGAAGAGTTTCAGCAGGCAATTTTTGGAAGAGATGGAAGGCTCTTGTGACTGAAGGGAAAGCTATTTGGAATGGAGTAATAAACCCAAAGTCCATACAATTGTATCTTTGTGTCTGAATTTAAATCAGAATTGTTAGAGATAGCTTCATGCAGTTTGTCTAAAAATTTATCAAAGTGTTCATTCTTCTTTGGTGAATTTGTGTAAAAGACATGGTGTGTAACCCATCTGGAAGTGCAAGGATAGCATTATATGTTAGTTGTTGGCTCATCTGCAAGACTTGATCAATGCTCCTAGCCTGGGCAGTCCAGTAGCCCAGGGCCCCTTGCCAAGTAACTGCTGTGCTGTTAAACCATACAGAGGATCACCCTGCACTCTAGGTGCTTCCTGAGCACACTTTTCCTCACAGCTTTTATGACACATCACCTGCTGATGGGGTGGCATTATAAGTCTTATTAGGGTATGCACATCAGCTGGAATTAATGTGTTAGATGTAAAAATATACTGCAGAAGTGACTGTGCAAGTTGGGATTTTCAACCAAATTGTGAAATTGCAACTCTCAACTTTTCTAAAATCTTCCAAGTGAAAGGTTCTCAAACTCTATTTGCAGCATTAGTTACTACAGGAAAAGCCTCTCCATCATTTGAGAGAAAAGTCCCTTCTACAATAGCTTCTGGAATAACTTTTTTCTACCTTAGTTTCTGAGCTGCTTCTATTTCAGGGTCACATTCCAACTCTAATTCCACATTCTTTACAGCGTGAGATGGAGGATTTTGTTTAACCAGCTCGAATGCTGGCTCAGAGACAGAATGGAGGAGTTTTTGCAAGACAAGGGCCATATTCAGCCGATGCACAATCCAGCCTGCTTGTAATAATGGACAATGGACACGTTCACAAAGAATGAATTATGGACATACTCAGAAATGGGGTTGGTATATCCTTGAAAAAGATACAAGAAGAAGAGTCATCAGGACTCAGCAAGTTTGTCAGCAAGCTTGGGAAAGTGAGCCATGGGTGGGCCAGACAACCAAATCAAGACGCGTGAAAAATTAGATGATCCAATCAGCATTCTGTTTTAGACGTGTGAACAGCTAGGATAAACCAATCATGTATTAGCTAGAGACACATGGACAGTAGAGATTTATTATAAAAAGTCTTTTTAGGAATAATAACTTTAGCTTCACTGGATCATATTGGTTATGTTGTGATGTCCATGAACCTCTGCACCACGCACTTAAGGGTGTGATGGTGTTCCCCAGGAAATGTACACATTTGGGGAGGTGCCCTTGGAAGAGAGGGGCTTGATTCCCAAGGAAAGTGCTTCCCCAGGAGCCCCCAGTGAGATCGGTGCAAGTGTCTCCATTTGACTCCCTGTGTCTCCTTCAGTCCTTGGGGCCCCTTGCACTTTGCAGAGGGGCATGCAAAGGGAGAAGGCTGTGAAGAAATACGAATGATGTTCTCTTGATGCAGAGTGTGATTTTATACCCTCTCTCCTATGGTGCAGATGCTCTTCATTTCTACTGTGTTGATTATTCTTATCAATACATATTTTAACTTGCTCTGGCATTCTTCCCATAGAAAAGCTTTCCTTGGGTATTTGATTTACGTCTGCAAATGTTGATACGTAACTTCAGGTATCTGAATTTAGCCCATTTCTCCTCTCGCTTTCATTTCAGAAAATGTCAGAATTACAGATGTACACACTAAAGTATCCAAGATTTCTGTGCAACAGAAAGATGAGTAAACAGTAGTACAGCCCAATCTACATTACCTTTAGCAGTTACCAAAGCCAGTAGGTATTTAGAAAAGTGTGCTTTCTTTCAGCAATATTACAAATGGATTGTTATATACAAATTATAATATTATAATATTGGCTTTACACAAATATTAAAATGGATTCTATATGTGTGATATTAAAGTTGTGATCTTTATAACTTTGTTATAAAGATATAGTTTTTATTTCTGTTGTTAAATAAGCTTAGAGAGCTCCCAAGGCCTTGAACATACTTGAGACTGATTTTGCAATAAACTATCTTTTAAAACTCTGTTTGGAAAGCAGAAGGTAGGAACAGCAGTCATCTGTTGTGTTTGACTTTATTGTTATTTGAGATTGTAGTAAATACTAAGCACGAGCTGGGATGCAGATTGTAATTGCTCATCTTTCCAAAGATAGATATGGATACTATTAAACTGTGCCTTGTTTATTGTTCCTAACTGACTAATTTACTGCAGTAGTTTTATAGTGCATTTTTATTGTTATAATGTCTAAATGTAGTGGGAGAATATATATTTGACTTGGGGTAGTTTGGCTTTTGTTTTTCGAATAATAAAACCACTCTCTTCAGCCTGGTGAAGAAGAAATCTTCTTCTGTCCTTGTATACAGCTATGGGTTTGTTTACACAGCTTCTCCTTCCCTTCTCTGCCTAGGCTTTCTCACCTGCAGTTTTCAGTAGAAAAGCAACAAACCTTTGAAAGGCTAAACCTCAACATAACTGTGACCCTCAATCAATACTTCCTTCTTCCAATTTCTTAAGATCTCTTTGTCCTGGGCACTCAGTATGGCCTTTTTCCTCAAAGTTCTTTGGCTGTCTTGAATGCTTACAGCATAACAGGTAATCCCTGATCTATTTTCAACTCTCTGCTCAGATGCAGACTGCTGGAAGGGAGGTAGGACTGGTACTGGAGACCTGGCAGCTTGTCCAGGAAGCAAAATTTTTGAAAGAATGGTAATGTGGAGAAGCATGCAAGTCCGGGTGGTGAACTCATAGATGCAAGCACTTGCAGTTTCCTGTCAGGATTTTACAGTTCAAGGGTATGGTCTCTTCTTATTTCTGTCCCTTAATGCTCAATCCTTGCCACACTTCTTCAACTTCTTTTGCATTGTCATCTTCCGTGTTTTCTTCCTCTCTTCTTCTTTCTGTGACTTTCTGTGCAGGATGGATAACCTGTCATACACTGTCAGCTTGCTCAGTGACCGAGCAGTGAGTGATATGATGGTGTGGAAATTGGAGGTGCACAGTAGGCAAACGTGTCATGCTTCTGTTTGCCCTCTGCAGGCAAACCTGCTTCCCAAACCTTCAGTCAGACTTGGAAAAAAGGCTTGTCACCACCACTTTGTTGTGGTTTGTGCATTGATGAAGAAACACTTCCATCTCAGCCTGCTTAAGCCACTGCAGAGCAGGAATTGTTGCTTTGGTAGCAGGTGTGCTGGCAGGGTCCTTACAGCTCCACAAGATGTGCCTCTTCTGGAACAGATTTCTGCATCTTGGTGCAATAAAATCTATGCTTTAAATTGCACCAGTGCAAGTCATGCACTCATGTAGATGTGTTTTCAGACATAGATATTTATATATATGCCTAGTGAATGGCCTCCTGGGGAGCAGGGACAAATGAGGAACGGGGCTGATAAAACATGCTTCTGCTTCAAGAAAAACCCCTGTCTTCCCTTTCCAGACAAGGATATAAACTTTTTCTTGATTGGCCTAAAGGGGATAAACAAGTCCCTCCATGTCCTGATCTTTTACTAGTCTCAACTTATTTAGAAAAGATGTAAATTTTTTTTTTGTGGTGGGGGGTTGGTGGTGTTTGGGTCTGCATTTCAGACCTGTTCTCCCAGCAGCCAGGGACCTACAGCTGCTGTGGGTGGGGCAGGTGCTCAGGTAATTACCAACAGGTGCTTGGTAATTGCTAACAGCAGTTGAGGTGAGAAGTTGGCTTGTGCCTGGCTGAGGGCTTGAGGACTGTGGTGAGAGAAGGGATAGGGAGTGGAGTGGAAAATATTAGTTACACAAGCAAATCTGAGGTGTAGGTGGCATTTAACTGGATTAGGTACTGCATTTCATGGACTTGATCACAATTTATGAAGAACTGAACATTGAACTATGAGATAGGACTATTTAGTTGCTATTCTAAATGCTGCATTTACTAATATGTAATGTAATTTCTTTGTATTTTGCTCAGAAGCTGTCTCAAAAACATTAAAGTCCAAATAAAGTCTTCATAAACACAAGTTAATAGCTTACTTTTTGTTAAAAACAGAAGCTGAAAGGGCCAATGGCTCTTGCATTCATTAATTCACACATTTTAAAAGAAGTGGCTCTCTCCTGTTCCCGTGGCTAGCTTGTCTCTTCAGGCTAGGAAACATTTCTGGGAGCATTTCCTTGCTGCTCCTCTATCTCTATCCCCTTGGAATCTGATGCTAATACTATATTTTTCTAAAATTAGAAAATTTGAAATTTCTGTAGGCCCTTTCATTTTGTCATTGGCACCTGTCACTTGAGGGGAAGAAAAGTCTGATAAGGTTTTTTTCTTGTAGGCCTCTCAAATTGCAGCCCATTGCATTTAGCTAACAGGATGCCTGAAATGGACACTGGTAGAGAGTAAAAGAAATTGCCTGGTACAGATGCTATCAACTATTTTTAGTTTCTTGACAGTCCAGTATTTCCCTTACCCAAGGACTGTTCATATTTCTTTCTCTTTTTCTTGCAGCTCTCAGTTCTGTGATGACCGAGAAACAAAAATACAAAGTAAGGGTATCCAGAGTAGATGGACTTTATGAGAATTAGGGGGCAATTTGACCATACACTGATCTGTATGATTGCCTTCTTCTGTGAAAGATTGTAGTGGTGTTGTAATATATGTTGGGAAATAATTCATGCTCTAAAAGCATGTATTTCATCAAGATTGTGAAATCCAAACAAGTCTCTTACCACAAGCAGCCCGAGAGGCAGACGTCTATTCTGATTCCGAAATTCCTGAAGGCAGCAGGAGAACAATCAGCACTTAGCTTATGAATAGAGCACCCAGCACAATGATCACCATTATCCCAGTCATGGGAAGACACCTCAGAGCGATCATTGCCCTGTTGATAACATCGATCAAGATGGCCAAAGTCGCCAGAAAGGTCCATGTGAATACCCGACTTCCCCGATCCATCAGCGCTGGCTATCAACAAGGAAATGGCGATGGTCCAGCTCTGCACAGGGAAAGAACCAACTATGAATATGCAGAGTTACAAAAGAAACTGGGACTCCTTCGCCTCGGGCATAATAAACTGTACAAAGCATCCCTGCAAGAAGTGGCTCTCATGAGCAATGAACGGGGCAGGGTCCGATGCGATAGAGGTGGGATCCAGGTTCACCCAGCGCCCACCCCGGGCTCGACGCTGTCTCTTTGGCTGTGGTGGTTTTGAGGATCGTATTTTGGTCACAGAAAAAGATAAATAAATCTTTTCTCATTTTTGATAATTTGGATTTTGATTGATCATTTAATAGAGTGTGATTGCAATCATTTCTGCTGGTCAGTATTTTTAGTTAACACAGCTACCCAGGGAGCCAGACAGGTTTTAGGACTCTCTTTGGAACTGAAAGAAAAAGAGAAGAAAATGTGTCTGTGGTATTTTCCTACAGCAGTTCCACATGCTATTGGTGGCATGTAACAACTGGATTTCACCCCTAGTAACTACTTGTGGTGCAGTCTTAAGCGTGCTAGTTGTGAGAGCTGCTTCTGTAGAAAGGTGATTTCTACTACTGCTGTGTTAATTCTTCCTATAAAATTTAAACAACCCAACAATTTCCTAGTTGCTTCTAGTAGTTTTCACAAGTGCTTGTATTTGTACCCCTGTTCTTGGATCTTTTAATTCTGCACTCAGGATACCCAAAAGGTACCAGAGCTGTATGTACCCAAGCAAGGGTGTGTTTGGATGGTGGTCTGGGACAGAGAGTATTCTCCTCTGGAGTTAAAGCTGGCCAAGTTTCAGCTTTTTATTGGCAGGCATTTTTAACTGAAAAAAATAACAGCTTCGAGTTTTGAAATCCCCATAGTAGATAATGTAAACATAGAGCATAATTTACAAGCTCACTTTGGGAACTGGTTGCAATTAAGTGTTGCCTCCTGAGGTGTCTCAAGTTGTGGGTGTCTTTAAGAAGAAGAGAAATAGGAATTTACGAGACAGGAAACAGAACTCCAGAACTTTTCACTACACCAGGTCCTGTACTGAAGTGGCTGTTGTGAACAATGCAGCCAGGACCATGGAACCGAGCAGTCTGAAGAAACTGCTGTACAGCAACAGCTTAACTTCAATGTGCTTGAGCCAGTGCTGCTGGCAGCATTATCTCTGCATCCTGGGACACTTCCCGGTTCCTGTGCCTTGGCACTGCTTCCACATGGGGCTGGGGATGGAGTTTGGGTCTATGAACTGGCTGGTGGTGAGAAACAGGTTCATTTTTGTCAGATGAGGTGATGGTGTGCACGTCTCCCTGGCTTAGTGTCCTTTGTGAGCTTCTTACTTCAGCCAGAATTTGTGGAGTGTTTAAAGCTTGCTGCTTTTTTTGGGGGGGCGGGATTTTTTGGGTACTATTAAGAGAAATGAGTTGTTGATGTCCCTGAAATGTTCCA
Organism: Agelaius tricolor; assembly: GCF_023055355.1. Taxonomy (NCBI): domain Eukaryota; kingdom Metazoa; phylum Chordata; class Aves; order Passeriformes; family Icteridae; genus Agelaius; species Agelaius tricolor. Next base: position 3,049,248 of record NW_027269308.1, read on the forward strand.
TTTTCATCCTTATTCAAGAAAGTGAGGAATAGACTCTTTTCATCCCTTGGGTAATTATTTGCTTTATTATTGCACTGAAGTGAGATAGGATTAATGTAGGTTACAGGTAGTAACAGAATATGAAATAAGACAACAAAAAGCACAAGAACAAAAGATAAAAATAGTCTCAGGAATTAACCTAGTACTTTGAGAATCTATGAATTTTCAAAATGCTTGCAATGATGCCTAAATCTATTTTTCCTTTCAGATAAAGAATGTGTTTTCAAGTATTTTGCATACAGGATTCACCGGGGATGTACAAACTTGAAGAATTTCAAGTGTGCAGCTTCAGGAATGAAGTAATAAACTTTTGACTCAGGTTCTCAACCTGAATAAACTGTTGAGTACCCCACAGCAATTGCAAGTTATATATTCATATATATATATATAATTGCAAGCCAATAACAGTGCAATAAAAACACAATTGCCCTTTTCCCCCCTTAGCATTTTCTTCCTGGCTCTGTAACATTTTTTTGGTGCCTTGTTCCTTAGTTTGCTTTCCAAACCATTCCATTTCCTCAGCAGACCTTGAGAACAATCTCATGAGTAGATCTGGAAAATCAGTTTTGAATATAGGAAATTAAATGAGGAATCACACTTCATAAGCTTGGGCTTCTGGATTGAAAACTTCAGATACTTCAAGTAGACATTGCTGAATGCTCATCCTGGTCTGGCAGGCTCCAGTCTCTGAAAGGTGGGCAACTGAAACCTCTGTGTTTGCACAGAAAGGCAAGTTATGGGATAGCTAGTGAGAGGAATAGTGCATTTGTCTTTACAGACAAGCTGTGGGTCTGCTGGGAGATAAAACTAACAATGGGAAGGGTTCCACTGATTGGTGAATGGAAAAAGAGATTTGCTTTTACAAATAAACTTTAGGTTTGCTGATAAATGAAACTGGACATTGAAAGATGAAAGAAACAATGGGGAAGAAAAACCCCTCCATTCCATAGGAATTAAAAATTAAAAGGGTGGGTTATACATCAGAGGGAGATCTTCAGTATCAGGCATATTGGGGAGTCTGTCCCTCTCAAGTACCTCAGCCAATGGGGAGAGAGAGAAGGGAAATGGGGCCAGGAAATTGGGATAAAAAGGAGGCTGTGTCCTCCAAAAATTCGAGAGATCCCAGGGGAATGCCCCATGGCCTCTCCCTTTATTCAAATAAAGTAAAAGGACTCCTCTGTCTCCTTTTTGGACATAAACCTCTGGTGTTTGTGGATTAATTTTCCTAACATGCTGCTGCAGATTTTGGAGACAATTGTGCATAAGAACGGGCACAGGACCAGACTTGGGGCTGGCATCTCTGCATTTCCAGGATGGCCCATGGACAGGGTGAGGTGGTACCCCTGCACTCTGCATCAAGCTGTGATTCTATGGAGACTTCAGCAAGAGAGGGTTTTTTCAGGCTGATTAAACCTTCATCCTTGCTGTGCTTGCTGTGACATTTGCATCTCTCTTTTGTAAAACTTCAGAAATCTTAATCATCTTTGGCCCTGTGAAATGTTACAAACATCAGCAAAAGTCATCATAGTTTCCATGCAAAAATACATACATTTTGACATTTGGGAACTGGAAGGCACTAATTTCTATTGCTGATGACACACAAAGAGGGCAGGTTGGTGCCTTGGGGCCTATGTCTGCTACTGTTGACTGGAAAATACCTTTTGAAGTGGCACCCTATGGCCCTGGATGGCCAGAACGGAGGTCCAGGAGGCGAGACAGGTGTTTACTACTGAGTCTTTGACCTTTTAAGCCAAATAAAAGTTATAAATTCTTAGGCCTATGTATTTATAAAACAGAAGTATAAAGAAGAGATGTTGTAGTGTGTGTGTGTGTGTGACACCTTGAACATACCACATTATACTAACAGACTCTCCAAACATCCATTCTTTTTTATGACCATTATCCATTAGGAAATGCCATGTAAACCTTATTTCTTTGTTGAGAAGTACCTCACCTACTGACAACAATTAGAATTGCTTACAGGGCCTCAGTTGCAAATGCAAAACATTCAAAACTCAAACTAATTGGTTACATTAGAAAACACACTTTGCTTTTCTCCAGAGGTTGATTGTGAGCAATTTTGTGAGCTATTCATGAAAATATTCTGGGGCTGTTTGCATCAAACACTGGGATCTTGTTAGCAGTGAAAGAGGGAAAGTGCACCATGTGTGGCAAAGTAATTCCCTCACAAAATATGTGCTTGGAGGCTACTTGGGTCAAAAGAATTTCTTTTTAATTCCATGGGCAGAAGAGCTGCCCATCATCTGCTTTTTCAGAAAAAGAGGGTTGAGTCTTTGGGCCCTTTCAGAGCCTTGAATGACTAAAGCTGAAGGGATTTCCCCCAAAAAGCAAGGAGTGTTTTGAGGAGCGGGGCCGCACCTGCCTGCAGAACTGACCATGGGCCAAGGGAAGGTGCTGCTGCCCAGAGCCAGCCCGAGGGGTCCCTGAGGATTTGTCACATCCTCTGCCTCCCCTGGCAGTGCTGCCACAGAGCCCAGCAGGAGGGATCCCAGGGATTTGTCAGCACGGGGAGGCAGAGCGTGAGCTCCTACTGATATTTCCATCCAGGGCTGGCACTTTCAGGCCAGCAGTGACAAATTCTGCAGCTCTGGCTGCACAGTTGCTGTTGGCACTGCTGTGGCAGCCTCTGCCACCAAGCAAGAGCATCTGCAGGGGCAGGATGGTGCAGAGATGCCTCTCAGAGAACGAAGAGAACACCTTCAAACAGCATCTGGCAGAGTTAATGAAGGGCTGGTAAATCCCTCTGAAGGGGATGGGTCATAAAAACCTCTCTCTGTGAAAAGAAGAGACAATAGGAGTGAGGAGGGAATGAGAAAGGGGAAGGGAAAGGTCAAAAAAGAGGAAAAGGAAAGAGAAAGGGAGAGAGGGAGATGATAGAGGCCTTGAAATTCTGATTTGATCTAAAGGACATTTTCTGACAACATAGATGTTTGCTACAATAAATAGTGCTTTCCCACAGGCTTTGGCTTTCTAGCTCTTGATATTAACTGAGCCCAGTGAGTTTTAAAAGAGAGAGGAAAAGAATTAGTAAAAAGTTTTCCTTCAAGACCAAATATCTGCCAGAGACTGAATGCTATGGTAAATGGCTTTTGAACATTGACAGGAATGATCAAAGCATTAAAGTAATTAAACAGGGCTCTCAGTATCCAGCACAAGTTGTACTGGTGAGGAGATTAAATAGAGATTCTCATTGCACTGTGTGTTTTATACTCTTGAAAACAGAGGCTTAGTAACAGTATTTCATGCACACACAATAACATAAAGAATGACAGCTCAGCCTTTTTGTCCTGGTAAGTATTTGCTGCAGCAGCCACCTTTCTTCCAAGTCAAGATGTGTTCAATGCCATTTTTCCCTGTTTTCTGTTGAAAACTGTTTCCTATCAAAGAAGGATTAGTACCATATGTAGTCTTTTCTTCTTGTCAAGGAACAAGCTGAAATCTCCAGGCAAATATAAAAGGCTACAAGATTTTAGAACTATGTAAATTGCAGTGTTAATGAACCTGATTTGAATTCAGTTTTGACTTCTGAAGAATTAAAACTCCAAATGGGAATGACACAGCCTCACCTTTCCTTAGTGATATGTGAATGGCCAGAACAAGAAGAGGGAATCTGGTGCCTGCTGAAATCAACATGTCCTGAGAAATTCTTGTTATTATTGAACGAACAGTTTAAATTACAGGAGGGTCTCTTGCCTTGCTGAGCCCTCAGCCCTCTGTGATGCACCTCACCTCAATGCAGACTTCAGGTGGTTTGGGGTTTTCCTTTTCTTTCTCCAAAACACCAAGAGATCAAAATTCTTGGTAAAAACAGGACTTCTACTTTCAGTCCAAGCCAAAGAGAAGCTCTGCAGGGCTTCTTCCTAGATACAGATAAAATACTCTGGTGATCTTATCACACCCTGTTCTCAAACTTTTGGCACCAGCTTCTACTCTGGAACACCATGACTTCCTTGTAATCTAAAGAGGGAACAAATCAAACCTCAACAGCTGGTCCTACCTTGAAAACCAGTGTTCCTCCCACCAGAAACTTCCTTTCCTGTTGTGACAGATGAGTAATGTGATGATTGACTCTCACAATTAATAGACAAATATCATGTATATAAGTTAAGGAAAGTTTTATAGATTTATAGTTATGCTGCACCCCATGCCCTGGTTATCAAGGGAAAACTGGGGTTGGGACATCTGGGAGGGCTGGCTTGTCACTATGGTGACACCTGAGCCCCAATCAGAATTTGAGGAAGAGATCTCCACCACTGGACAGCGAAGAAGGGGTTGATGGACAGAACTTTGGGAGGGCTTAAAGGGTTCAAAAGGGAAAGCCTCCAGCGTGAGGGGGCTGAGCACATGGCGAGGAAAATCTTTTGCTTCTGGTGCTGTAACCTTTTTTCTTTATTCAGTCTTCTGTTGTATTTTTGATAAGGTTTAATAAACCTTCCTAAACTATGAAAAGTGAGTAGCTATTTCTCACACTGTGGTCTGCAACCCTCACTCTTTATTACAATAAAATGCTTCTTTTTATAAGGTTTACATCAGTTCCATACGCTTTTATGAGCTTTTATGCCTTTTTATCTATATATGTTCAAGACCACTATCTGCTTATTGCAACATTCCAGGAATCCCTTTTGACTCTTCTCTCCATATTCCTGCAGAAGGTCAGGTCACTGTGGGTTTTCCACCAATAAAAATCCAGGTTGTTCAGATCCTAGGTGTGACGGGCAGGCAAAATTTCCCTGCTGACACAGGGACTGAAGACAAACCCCTCTGTTGTCACTGAAAACAAAAGGAAGGAGGAAGTTTCTGCCCATTGCAAAGTCCCCGTTTGCCCTGAAGGACTCTGCCTCTTCTTTCTCAGCAGCAGCTCAGCAGCCGGACGCCAAGAAGGACAAGAGAGGGAGGGGTGGTTGATTTGTGTGACAATTTAACAGCACTTGCAAACAAGAGCTGAGTCTGTCAGCAACATCTCTGCAGAGGCAAGTCCTTGCTGAGGATGCAGAGCTGTGTCACTTGTGTTTAGTTTGCATCGAGTTAATGGCACGGTGGCTTTTCATGCTGCAGGTGTGGCCCCTGTGACAGCAGCCTGTTCATCCTTCAGGGGGTTTGCACCCACAGGGACAGTGCTGCTCCTGCCAGCACACCCCAGTTTGTCCTCATGCCAAAAAGCCCAGGCAGAACTTACTTCTTAAAGGAACATTTTCCTTTTGCTCTCAAACCAAAGATTTCGATGTAATGGTATAATAGAAACCAATCTTTTCCCGTTGTCTGTTGGGACAGGAGGAAAATCCTATCACATCCAGATAGCAAGGCACTGTTTTCACTTCCACTCTGGAAATGACTTGCAGAAGCAAGTGAATAAAATTCTCTGCTGGAACAGTGAAGTCCTGCCACTCTAAATCAGTGTGGTGCCTGAAGGGTTTTGTAGCAGGTTTGCACCTAAGTTGATGCTCAAGAAGTTTATGAGGTCCAACATAGACCAAAGGTTTGCACAGCAGAGTTTAGGCTGACAGCTAAGGGAGCATAAATTAAATGGTCTTTCCAAGCCAGAAGGCTGATGAGAACTGTTGGTATTTGTGCTCTCCTTCCTTGTTTAAAGGATAGCAACATATTTGATGAGATTTTGGCATTGCAGCTAAAGATCATGGCCAGATGAAGTCACCTAAGTGGTTGTTGTGCATTTCTAATTGTGGAGGTCAATAATCAGTGTAACTGCTTCTGGTAATCTGGCTCCAGTCTCGCACAGAGCATTGCTGGTTGGTCACTCTTATCTCCACAGCCCGGCAGAGATCCTGTTTTGGATGGCTCTCACTGCTCCCAAGGCCCCAGGGACCAGCCACTGCCTCTCCTCCTTCTGCTTTCCCTTCCAGGATCAGAGATTTCCTGCTGCTTCCTCCATGTCTGAGACAACTGGAGGAGATGAGGGGCTGAGGATGTGGCTTCTGACAGAGAGTTGATAACGCTCAGCTGAGGATTTTATTCTCCTGCCACTAAGCTGTCAGGCTGCTGCTGAAATTCCTCCTGCTTGGAAAGGGCTGGTGTGAGCAGCAGGAATTGTTGCTGGCTGGAACTTTTCCAAGAGCTGGACAAAAGAAGCATTTTGTGGAAGGCCACCAGCTGCCCTTGGTCAGCAGCACAAGGTGTGAGGTGCCCTTGGAAGGCCATCCCTGCACAAGGACAGCCTGGCCTTCTCCAGTGCCCAGAGCACCTTCCAGGCTTTTGGGCTGGCCTCGTCCCTCACCCTGGAGAAGCAGGTTGCTGTTGGAACTCTCCTATCCACAGTTTCTGGCTGGATTGCCGTGTCTTACCACAGACAGCCCTGGAGACACCAGTACAGACTCCATCTGCAATAAAAGGGGACTTTGTTCCAGCTTTTCCCTTGGCCCAGCATGCAGCAAGCCCACCTGGGCCTCATTCAGCTCTGTGTGGGCTGGTAGTCAGCTTCTGCTGGCAATTTAAAGCTTTTACCCTACTTTCCTCAGCAAATAGTGGAGCAAACCCAGCCGCACCAACCCCCAAATTTCACTCTAAAAACCACAATTTTCATTTTCCTCTATTCAAGCCTTGAAGAAAACAAACTTCACTTGAGTAAGCTGCAGGCACAGTGTCCTCCAAGATCATTCTTGAGTAGGACAATATTGCAGGGGAAGACTGGCAAACCCAGAGGTTACTGGTGCTTAGGAAGCTTTGCAAAACCTTCCCCTGTGCGGTGCTCTTGCAGCCTCCTGAGCTCCTGGAGCCCTCACTCAGCTCAGGCACAGTTGGGACAGGAGGGGATGGTTCCGTCTGTCAGATGTGGGGACAGGAGGAGGGAAGACTTTGCAAACGCTGCCACGAGGGCAGGGCTGTTTTCATTGATGGTGCCAAGTGGTAGTACACCATCTTTGATTAAATGTGAGGTGCTGAAGGGCAAAAATTCTCAGTGCTAAGGAGAGAGTGTCTCCACTCACTCAGCAAGGTAAGTGAAGGGGAAAGTGCAATCTGTATTTCATGGCAGGTGTTCAGTTTTTAACAAAACATTTTTGCAGAAGACGTGCCCAGGCAGGGGTGATTCAGAGCATTTTATCAGCCTCACAGAGTATCCCCACATCTGCTTGGCCACATTTTCTCTCTTTTTTTCATTGTGAATGATTTCTCCTGCCAGGGTTGCTCCTGCTTGGAGTTCTGCTCTCAGTGGAGCCCCGGAATTTTCTCAGCAGGCCTCTGCAGCGAGTTCTGAGCCAAGGTGGGGCTCTGCTGCCAGCCCAAATCTGCGCTTCCCCTGCCCAGCCTGAGTGCAGGTGGGGCATGTGCTGGGCATGGCCGGAGACTTGCATGGCCAAAATCCTCCAGCATTTCCATCTGCTCATGGCTTTGGGTAGCACAAATCACACAACACCCATGGCAGCTTACAAATGGCATTTCTTGCAGATTGCTACAGCCACACTGCTGATCCACAAATACACGAGAATCAATTTCAGCTGAAAAATGTCATTTATTACAAAGTGCTACACCCACGCCGACAATACAGAACTATACAAATCTCAATTTAGGTTAAAACCAGGAATTTATTCTATTATTACAACCTTTCTATGTAATAATATACAAATACCAACTTCAGTTACTTTATTGCCAACCTCCACAACAACGCACTATACACAAAGATCAATTAGGTGTTTAACAACTTAATTTATTACATATTACTACAAGGATTAAGCCCATCCAGGAATACAAAAGTATCTCCATTGATATGTAAATAGAATTACATCCAGTAACAGATAAGTATGCATTTAAAAATAGACTTATATACCTATACAATTACCAATATTTCTATTTTAAAAGCAATATAACAAAAATTGTATCAAAAGAGATACCTACACAACTTTACCCACAGGAAATAGAAATTAACACAGATATAACAATATCCATGTCTACATAGATAAATTTATACACAGATATGTAATTTCAAAAATATATATATATATATACACATAGCATACATTCATAACAAAATAAATATACATAAATATAAGAATATACACATGGAAATAAACACATACAATTAGCAACCCACATATGGAAATACACATATAATAAACCATGGCTACGTTCGAGTCTGTGTATCTTTAAAGAGCACTCGAAGCAGAGGGACCCCAGCTGCCCCATCTTCAAAGCCTCTCGCTCAGTCTCCTCCTCCCGTGCAGAGCAGCTCTCCTGGACAGCGACAGCAGATGGAACACCTGGCAAGCAAAGGGAACACGGAGTGAGTATGGGGACGTTTCCCTTGGCAGCAGCTGCACTTCCATCAGGGAAGAGGAAATGTCAGAGCCTCCCAGGGGGGTCAGAAAGAGAAAGCAGCCGAGCGGGCCAGGCTGTGGTGAGCGCAGCCGCGGCGGGACTGTCCCGCAGCCCCGGCAGCCCGGCAGAGCCGGCACAGCTCCCGGCCCTGCCGGCACAGCTGCCTTGCCCAAGGACAGCCCCTGTGCCGGCCGGGGCAGCTGCGCTGAGCAGCCCCAGCACGGGCAGGGCCCGCTCCTGCCCCGCCGGGCAGTGCCCACGGCCACAGCCCACGGCACCCTCAGCCCCACCTGCCTCCCCGGGCCTGTAGCCTCACCCGGGCTCTCTCCAGGCTGGCAGCAGCAGGTCCCCGTTCACTGCTCTTGCTGCTGGCCTTCAGCTCCTCCCTGCTGGCTCCCGTCAGTCTCCGGCTGTCCTCAAGGTCTTCATGGCAGCTGTGGCAAAAGTGGAGGCTCTGGAATTGCTTCCAAGGCCTGGCAGAGCTGCAGTCCCAGAGCCCTCTGTGCTCCCTGCTGGCCCCCTCCATCCCCTCAGCCCCGCCATGCTCTCGGTGAAGCCCCAGCCCCCTTCAGTTTCTTCAGCCCCTCACAGTCCTCTCACCCCCCTCAGTCCCTTCTGACCCATCCCGTCCCCTGAGACCCACCACCCTGCCAGCCTGTGCCACTTGCCTGTCACCTCAGTGCCACCATGGCCCTCGGCTGCCCCACAGCCCTCAGCCCCAGCAGCAGCTCAGGGTCACCGTCCCTTCAGCGCCCCCTGAGCCCCCTCTGTCTCACCGTCCTTCAGCAGCTCCTCAGGGGACAGTGCCTGGGGCCAGCAGCAGCTCCCACCGCTCCAGGGACAGCCGGGGCTGGAAGTGCTGCTCCGCCCGGCCCGGCCGCCAGCTCGGACCCAGCACAGGGACAGGGGACACAGGGGGCACCGGGGCAAAAGCAAGAGGTGAAAAAGGCAGCCGAGGGGGGAAAGAGCTAAAAATGCAGCCTAGGCCTACACAAACAGCAATCTATCCATCCATCTCTCCATCTAAACATTCCTATTCCTCTTACTAGAGAACTATACACATTCATAAATGTAACTGAATACATATGCATATATATATATATATAAATATTTTACACATATAAAAATCTAACTCTGAAAATCTATACATGTAAATATATAATAAAATATAATTATATCACATCTATAACTATATACATATCCACATTTAACTATACAGATCTATCAATATATGTCCATATAAAAAGAACACTATCATCTATAAATGGAGCTATACTCACTAATAAATAGAACCATAGAAATCTATAAACATATCTACAAACAGAGGAGTTCTACCTGCCCGATGGTCATAGGCTCTCCCCTGTCTCTTCCTGCCATGCAGGGCAGCCCTCCTGGAGATGTTGGTCAGATGGCATCTGGGAAGCAAAGGCAACGCTCAGTCAATATTGGCCCTTCTGCCCCTTTCCCTTGGGCAGCAATTGTCCTTCGACCAGGGGCTGTCCAAGATGGCCTGAAAGGCAGACTCTCACTTGGCAATTTGAAGCAATCTGCCCTTAAAAGAACAGGGACCATTCCAAGTGTTCAAAAGTGTGTTTCAAAACACTGAAGTATCTTGATAAAGTCTCAGCCCCCGCAGTGCAAAGGGCACCCAGGAGAGCTTGAAACACAGACAGTCCCAGCTGCCACAAGGAAGCCCAGCCTTGTTCTTTCTCTGTGCTGACAGAGACACCTCAGCCCTCACTGAAATGGCTGAAGCTGAAGGTGCTGGGAGCTGAGTCATGAACCAGCTCCATTACCTGGCATCTACAAACTGCCCTCTGCAGTGAGCAGCAGCTGCTCCAACTCGACCATCAGCTCTGGCAGGAAGGGCTGGGAGGGACAGAGCTCCCTACGAGGCCTGCAGGCTGCACCAGCTTGGCTAAGGAATGGATCCACAGTGCTCCCTCTCCCCTCTTAGGCCTCCCTAATCAGGGGGCATTCAAGCTTTTCCTTCTGATACTGGAGTTACTGTGATTTTTCTATTGGTTGGCCTCTGATGTTGTGCTCCTTGTTTTCTTGTGGGTCAGGCCCAATACCAGCAGACTGGTATTACATTTAGTCAGTGATTTGGACTTCTACCCTGACTTTTTGCTCTTTTTTCCCCCTGTTCCTTCAAGAGTCGCTCAGCCTGGCCTCCCCTGGCACCCTGCAGCAAATTTATCCACCCACTTCAGCACAAAACTGGGACACCCGGCTTGGTGACACAACTCCCACAAGGTCAGGTTTATTCCCTGCTCTCTTGCCACAGCAGAGGACTCAGTGTCAGAGCCTCTGGAGAAGCGTGGAGGGCAGGGCTCAGGGAGGTTGTGCCAGTGCAGGATTTGAACTCAAGGCACCAGGAAGCACCAACCCTGCTCAGAGCAGCCATCTCACAGCTCTCTAAATCAGTGTGGGCTCTGTCCTTACCAGGCTCCTGGGGCTCCTGGGAACTGTTCCTGCAGCTCTCGGTGCCAGATGAAGCTTCCTCTGCTGCAGCTCTGTTCACAGGCTCCCCTCCTGAAGAATCAGGGGCAGCACCAACATTGTCCTGAGCAGAAAAACAGAAAGAAAGGAACCCAAAGATCACTCGCTATTTTGCTGGAATCATATCAGGGATACAATAACTCTCCTTCTCCACTCCCAAAGGACATGGAGCACAGAGGAGGGAACACTGCCCCCACGGTTCACATGACAAGCCTTTTCAACTCAGGATTCAGGGAGCCAAGGTGAAACTGAAGCTCTTCCAAAATGACCTTTGAGACAAAACACGAACACAGCAAACCAGAAGACACCAAGTGAGGGGACGTGCCCCCACGCTCTGAGCCTGCCTTATCCCAGAGCTGTGAGAAATCAGCCAGCACAAAGCCAGGGGCTCTCCTTGCTGCCAGCACGGCTGCCAGCAAGGGCAGAGCTCGCTCCCAGCCCTGCCCAGGGCTGTGTGCTGCAAACCCACAGGCAAAGCACACATTTCTGCCTGGGAGTCTCAGCCCCCGCAGCCAACCGCTCACACAACCCATCACAAGGTGCTGCTTCTCGGAGCCCTCTGCTGCTGCCCCACGGGTGTCATCCAGGCAAACATTTATGCACCCTGGGTATTGCCAGGATCACATTTGGGATCAGTGGCAAAAATCTGTACATCGTTAGGGTAGGGAAAAAAAACAACCCAAAAGACAGGAAAAGCCAGACAACCAAGTAGTGTTTCTATTCCACTGAGGAAGTAAATGTCCACAATGAAGCAAATTACCTTTGGACACAAAGATATTCTCACTATGACCAGTTCCAGAATATTCATCTCTTCTGCCATAGCTCATCCATCAGAACCCTAAAGATTCTAAAAATGGTTCAGAGCCTGCAATGTTTCCTTTTCTTATGGAATAAAATGCTTCTCTAAACTGCTATGTGTGACTTTACAGAAGACAAAAGTCATGCCACTTGAGAATAAGGTACTGGTAAATCCAAAAAATCCCACTCTCCCCCTTGAGTCATAATCACAAATGTACTGCAGGCAATGGGTCAGCACATCAACAGAAAGAGAGACATTCTTTGGCCAACACGTGTCATAATCTGCAAAAGGACAGAGAGCTGCAGCTGCAGCCCAGCCCCAGCCACGGCTCTGGGAGCGCCTACACGCACGGCAGGGCTCACACAGTGATAGTGGAGCCCTGGAAAATGTTAAAGATAGACTTTGAAAATGTTGGGCTCTGTGTTTTCTCAGATCACTGCACCTGCGTAAGCAGTAGGATAAATGATATAATTGTTAGATGTGATGATTGTTTAGGAAGTAAATATAATTATTGTATAATCATAAGAAGAATCATGAGAAACTATGTTAGAAATTTAAGGGGGAACCATGAGAAGCTAAGTTTAGCTGAAATCTGTGCATACAGTAGAACAATATAAGTTTAATAATTAACATGAAAGTTATATAACGATAGAGTATAAAACACGTTCGCCTCGAATGTATGGTCAGAATCAGATTTGGGTGGAAACTACCCCGATTCCCAGAGCTCTTAAATAAAAAGCACCGCATATAATCGCTTATGTGATTGTGTGTTTTTGAACGCTAACAACAGCAGCAGCAGCTGCAGCCCAGCCCTTGCTTTGCCTTGGCCTTCCCACCCAAAAGAGGCACAGCCCACATCTGCTGCAGCTGGGACAGAGGCACCTCTGGCATGCCCCTCCCTGCACGGGACACTTGGCCTTCAGTGCCAATTCCCCAAACACTCTTCTCCTCTTTCCCAGCAAGTAAAACCTCTTCGTTTCTTCTTCATCCCCTCTTTTAAAAATCTTTCTTAACCAAAAATAATTCAATAAGTAAATAATAATGAAGTAAGTTCAATTAAAGAAGCCTTTGCTTCTCAACCGTGTCACAAGGTTCAAAAGCTCTCAGTCCAGCCCCTTTGATCCCCATCCAATGGAATTACCCGAGCAGAGGGAGATCTTTCAGACAGGGACCTCCTGATCTCCCGAATCATTTTCTCTACAGCAAGGCCTAGATCTGCTGGTGGCCATTCCTCCTCCCCAGGCGCGTTCTGTGCTGAGCTGGAGGCCGTCCATGCTGCACAAGCTGCACTGCCAGCGGGAGCGCTGGGCCCTGAAGTGCCCGGGCTGGCTGCAAGAATCCAAACACATTGGTCAGGCTCCACAACGTGGCTGTGGGACACAGAGCTCTGGTGCTGCTGTGGATCAAACATCACGGGAAGCACACAGGCAAAGCAGGCAGAGAATCTTTCGGCCTCCTAGGTGCCCCTTGCAAGTAGGCTTGACAGCCTCAGGCCGAGAATGACAGAGCCTTGTGGAAAAAGACTTGAAACGGTCACTTTTCACGACCTTTCGGAAAAACAAGGCTACAGCTCTTTTCCTACCTCGGGCGTCGTAGGCTGGGGGCTGCTGCTCCCTGTGGAGCTGCTGGAAGCTGCAGGGCTGGAGCCCGAGCACCTCCCGCTCGGCCGGAGGCAGCTGCTCCCCGTAGAGCTCCTGCGAGCGGCTGCGGGGCCCCTCCCGCCCGAGCGGCAGCGGCCGCTCCCCGTGGAGCCCGAGGAAGTGGCAGGGCGGGATGCCGAGCACCTCCCGCTCGGCGGGCGGCGGCCGCTCCCCGTAGAGCTCCTGGAAGCGGCTCGGCCCCTCCCGCCGGGCCGGCAGCGGCCGCTCCCTGTGCAGCAGGTGGAAGCCGCAGGGCGGGCGCCGGGCGAGCAGCGGCCGCTCGCCGGGGGGCTGCTGGAGGCGGCCGGGCCGGGGGCTGCGCAGCTCCCGCCCGTCCGGCAGCGTCCGCTCCCTGTGCAGCAGGAGGAAGCCGCTGGGCGGGCGCCCGGCCAGCAGCGGCGGCCGCTCTCTGGGCAGCGGCTGGAAGCGACCGCGCCCGCGCCGCCCAGCCGGCAGCGGCCGCGGCCCGGGCAGCTGCCGGGAGCCGCAGGGCGGGCGCCTGCGGCCCTCCCGGCCCGCCGCCGGCCGCTGCCTGTTGGCCGCGCTGCGGCGCTTGATGCGGAGCAGGAGGTCGGGGCTGTCGCGGCGAAAGCAGGGGTTGCAGTAATGGAGCCAGGCCCCGGCATCGCCCGGCGCAGCCGAGCCCACCCAGCCCGGCACCTTGCGGAAGCCGTAGCGGTAGAGCTGCCGCACGAAGCTGCGGAACTGCGTGGCCCTGAAGGTGTGCGGCACCGGGGCCGGCCCATGGCCACGGCCCCTGTGGGCGTGGCCCGAGCTGAGCAGCTCTCGCTCCAAGAGGCAGCGGTCGATGAGCAGCTCCTGGGCGCGGCTGTCCCAGCGCACGGAGCGGACGCGGGGGCTGTTCACCAGGCGCCAGAGCTTGGCGGGGAAGGTGCCGGCGCTGAGCCCGGCGGGCAGCGGCAGCTCCGCCATGGCGTCCATCGCCGACTGTGGCCACAACGCCCGCAGCGCAACGGCCGCGGCTGCGCCGGCGGCGCGCGGCCTGAGGGGGGCGCTGCGCTCGGGCCCGCGCGCGCCCAGCGCGGCCCCAGCGCGGGCCGGACTTGGCGGGGACGAGCGCGGCAGAGCCGGGGCTGCGGGCACAGCGCGGGCGGGGCGGCTCCGGGGCTGGCCGCGCTCGGCTCGGCAGGGCCAGCTGCGAACCCCCTCTTTCTCTGCCTGCAGGCATCCTTCTGCCTTGGCCCTGCGCTACAACCCCCAACCAGCAAGACAAGGAAGAGAAAACAGCCGCTTCTCTCGCAGTCAGCCTCCTGCAGCTCTTGATGCCTGCGCTTATTCCTGCCCAGGTCCCAGACTTCTCATTTCCCATCCTTGAACTCCATCAGATTCCCCTCAGGCCAGTTCTTTAGCCTGCCGAGGTCCCTCTGAATGGCGCAATCATTTGGGCTCTCAGCTGCTCCTGCCAGCTTTGTTTTGTCTGCAGACTTGCTGAGGGTGAGCTGCTCCTCCAGCCCGGCCATGAATGAAGACATTAAAGAGCATCTGCCCCAGCATCAGCCCCTGGGGCTCAGAGCACCCGTGACTTGCCTCCAGCTCTACTTTGTGCCACTGATGACAGTCCTCATCCATTTTCAGCCTTCCTCGCTGGGCATTCTGGCAGTTTGTGTTTAAGGATGCTGTAGGAGACTGTCTCAAAGGCTTGGGGAAAGCTGGGGTAGACATCATCCATTGCTCCACCCATATCCATCCGTTTGGCTGTCCTATCACGGGCATCAGGTAGCTTAACCATCACTCCCAACCAACTTCTTCTCCGTTTGTTTGGATCGGTTTCCAGGATTAGTTACTCCATCACCTGTCAGGGGATGGAGGCAAGGCTGACTGACCTGTATTTTCCTCTCCTTCTTACTCTCTTGGAAGAAACCAGTCTATTAGAGCAATTCTGGCTGGTTTTAGCTAGGCAATTCCAGAAAAAATAACCAGTAAGAAAAATGAAGCTCTAAATGGAGTCTCTTAAATTCTTCTGCTACCATTCTAGACCTCCAGAAAGATCTTGTTTTCTTTCCAGTACTGGACAGCTGATTAAAAAAAATAACCAACAAGGCAAATGTCTCCTTAATAGAATATAATATACCTATTATTCAGAAGACAATAACTTAGATTTTTCTTTTAGGATTAGACTGAGATGAAAGGACTTGAGAGGTTCCAGAACTTTGATATTTTCTTGTCTCCAACTGTTTGGAAAACTGCTAGAACATGGTGAAGACACAGTGCTTTTGAAAATGCCATTCTGAAGTCTTGTATGCTTGTATTACATATAAAAGGACCTGCAAGGATTTTAGAAACCTGTAGCTCAGATTCCTTACTTTCAAAATGAGGAAATGCCAGAATTAGTTAGATCTTTGGTTTTTTATGTTGTGTTTCTGATTGCTACATTTTTATATGCATATGTATCTTTTTTTGATAGCATGGTCACATACTCCATTTTCCTTCCGATCCCAAAATCATCAGTGCTCAGAATAGCCGATAAGCAACTAATCAATATTCTTTTTAATCTCTTTTATTTCATAATAAACTCAGACACCAGTGATCTTTTGGGAATCCAGACTTGTATGCAAAGTTTGCAGGGAAGATTCAGCTCTCAAGCCCTGTGAATTTTCTCTTCTCTCCTTTGCCATTTCCCTTTTCCTTCATCTCTGGCCTGACCTCAGGGCCCTTTCCCCTCGTGTCAGGCCCTCTGTTTGCTGCACTCCAGGGAAGCTCTCAGCTGTGGCTTCCCCAGCGTGGCAGCTCCAGGCTTGGAGCAGCAGAACCCAACTGTGGCTGAGAGCCCAGACCCCCCTGGGCCAGCCGGGCTTTCAGCTGCCAGGGCAGCACGGAGGGAAAGGGGCAAGAGAGAGCTGAGGACGCTGCCAGAGCAGCCCTTGGGCAGTGCAGGGTGAGAGTGGCTTAAAGTGCTGCTGAGCCCCACTGCGGGGGCACAGGAGGCTGCTCTGCCATGGCCGCGGCTGTGCCGCCCATCCAGACAGAAAGGCAGAGCCAGCAGGCTCTGATGGGGGAGAGCAGCTCCATCCCTCCAAAACTTGGTCAGTCCTGCTAAAACCTCTCTTTGTCCTTCTGTCTGAACACTGACACTGCTTTGGAAAACAGAATGGAGGTGACACGAGACAATCGATTATAACTTGGAAACAAATTTCCATGGGTTTTTTGGTTTTGTGAAAAATGCATGTATTTTATGATTGGCTTTTCGCAAATATTAAAATGATTTTTATATGTCTTGTGTTAGAAAGTAATGCTGTATTAATTCTCTTAAGTACTGTGTTAAATATAGTTTTAGGTTATAAAAATTGTTAAAATAGAAACGATGCTATGTAGGATACTTTTTTTAAAGGAAGGGCTCGCAGCGAGATAGCAGCCACAGGACACCTGAATCTTCCAGAGAAAAAGAATTTATGGCCCTCTTATCAGAAGAAACGAACTTCTTCCCGCCTCCAAGGCGCTGTTAGGATTCGGAGGAAGAAGTTGACGATGACCAGACAGAATCCTGTGTTTGAATGGAATTTATGCATCATGTATGAAGTGTATGAATATGCAACAAGCTGTTGCTTTTAAGGGTTAATCCTGTGTTAACGGGTGTCCTTTTTCGGGCTTTTGCTGCCCAGAAAAAGGTACCCAGATGTCCATAACTCTTTGTATTTGTTGTCTCATATTGTCCTAATTCAAATTGTCCAAATTATTAGTACTCTAATTGTATTACTATTTTTATAACCATTTTATTACTATTAAACTTTTAAAATTTTAAAAAGAAGTGATTGGCATTTTTCAGAGTTTGTTGTGGTGTTTCAGTTTGGTTTGGGTTTTTTGCATGTGTGTGAGGCTTAAATGTGTCCTGAAGTTCTTGTGCATGCATGAGGCTGTAGAGTGGCCTCCACGGGGATCTCCTTGGCTCTGCACAAGCCCAGAGAGCAGCACGGGCACCTCAGGCCGAGCACAAAGGAGCACAGGATGATCTGCAGGGTGCTCTGTGACAGCAGGCACTTGGAGCTGTTGTCCAGTGTGTAAGAGCTACATCCCCTCTTCTTCAGATTCTCCTAAAAATGCCCACTGATGTTGTTTTGTATGATGCAGCTCTCCTAAGCCCCTATTACACTGTATCTGCACGAGCATTCCCACAGGTGTTTGCTAAAACAATTCTGCTCCAGCTGAAAAGCACTGGGGACCCTGAGCAATAGCAGCAGATAAATGGACATAGAGAGACTTCAGGAGCAGAAGCAGCATTAAATCCATGACAATTGTGGAGATGTGAAAATACAGGAATCCACCAATGGTAGCAAAGCCCACACATCTCCCTGAGCAATAGCAGCAGATAAATGGACATAGAGAGACTTCAGGAGCAGAAGCAGCATTAAATCCACGACAATTGTGGAGATGTGAAAATACAGAAATCCACCAGTGGTAGCAAAGCCCACACATCTCCACTGGGTTCTGCAGAATGGCAGCAAATAATGCACAGGTGTGGAGACCATGAACTGGTTGGTGCTGCACTTATTTGTCAGTGAGCAGAGCTGTGGGAGGCAGGGATTAAGGGTGATTTTGGAACAGGAAGAAGAAAGGGACAGACAAATTCCAGGTGGAGGCAGAGTGGCTCTGCTCTGCCGACCCAAGGAGAGCAGGGAACAAGTTGGAAAGGAGTAGGAAAAAAGAGTTTTGTAAAAGGAAACCTTGCTATATAGGCATTAGTGTTCTTGCCACAGCCCACAGAGCTTAGAGCATGAATATTCATCCCATTTAAATATTCCTGCAAGATGTAAGAAAAATTCCTTTCCATGTGGTTATTTACACAAACATACCCATGAACAAATAAAAAAACTGCACAACTACATGTATCATTAAGCAGGATACTCTGTAGATTCTCACATGAACACTTGCAGAATTATATATGATACTTCCAAACATCTAGAGACTTTTGTTCTCCGTTTGCTTCTTTAAAACTCACAAAATGTAATGAAATTCTCTTTCAAAAGTGCAGAGCCTGCTGTGTGGCTAAGCAAGCCATTATTTGCTTGCTCACAATCATCTCTTCCTTGTGTGTTAGTCACTGATGCATTAATTGCTTATCCAAACTTGAAACGGTTCATGAGTCATTCTGAAGAGAAACTAAATATGAAGGAGCCCATTTGAATGGAATTCATGTCCTCTGCCTCTTAAAGCTGAAGGTCTGTATTTATTACCTGTCAGAATGAAGTCTTGTTGCCTAATAAATGGGAAAATAGGAACTATGCTGACTAGAGCACCATGTTTCAAGGGATCATTGCATTTTAGTTTTATTTGACCAAATCAGTAGTCAAAGAGAGAAAGGACTGGTCAATTACAAGAGAGAAAGCAGGTGAAAGAGATGTCTAGGTCTGCTGCAGCTGGAGTCAAAAATGAAGTGTGTGGGTTTTGAAGTGGGGAAGGGATTCCAGATCAGATGATTTTAATAACTTGCATTACTAAATGCATGATCTTCAAACAAACACGTTGGTATTCCTTGTCTTGAGGAAAGGAAGGGTATTGGGGAAGATGAAACAGGAAAGCCTTATAAATATGATTGTCTGGCAAAAGATTTTGAGACTATAGAAACTATAAGCAAGATTGAAATGAAAGCAAGCTTTGAGATACCTTAGTTAGTGAACAACTGGAAAACAATGGTGTGGCCCAACTGAAGGTAATCCCCTTTTGAGGAAACAATTCCCTCTGCTTGCAGGCAGGTCCAAGGTTCAGAGCAGACCCTACTAGCTCAGCAGAGGGGTCCAAAGAGGAGTTTTTAGGGTTTAAAATGTAACACAGTATGGTAATGTAATGATTCTTACAGGCTGGATGTAAATGCTATAGGATTTGTATCTTGGACTAGATTGGTTAGTGAGAATTAGAATATTCAACAGAGAAGAAGATTTATTGTATTGTAGCGGGAACCTCGCTCTCTTACACTCTTCCCCTCTTACTCTCTCCCCCTCTCATCCTCTCTGCCCCTCTCTTCTCTCGGGCCTGCTCCGAGCTGTGCCTGGCAGCTCCAAGCAGGGCCCTGCACCCAGGCCCTTTGCAATGAGCCGCAGGTTCCACGGCCTGGCTGCAGAGATCTCTCGTCTCCGTCCGTCCCGACCGTCCCACCCGCCAGTGCTCCTGCAGAAGGGGAGAAAGAAGGCATGGAGTTTCCAGGAGTATCCAGATAAATCCACTTTATTCTGGACCAATATGGAATTTTCATGAAGCAAAAGCATTAAGTGGAGGGCTCTTCACCCATTTCTTTTTTTACTAAAATTCTGTGAAAGAGACTATTTTGGAGTGTAAAAACTTTCATGTTGAAAACATGAATGTGCTGAGAGAATTTGAAGTCTGGGCCAATGACAATTCACTGTGGAAAATCCAAGTCTAAAACTTTTCAAATTAAATGACCCAGGATGAAGTAGGAAACACAAGTCCTTCCCTTGAACCTTGATTTGCCTCTTCTAGCTCATTCCTGAAAGTGGTAGGCAAAGAGGATCCCACAGAAATCAGAGGAGCATCAGGGTCTATCCCTAAAAGGCAACTGTAAATGGGAAACAACTTGGGAATTAGAGGGACATCAATGAGCCACTTGTGAGTCCAGCTGTTAGTGAAGAGCCCTTTTCCAAAGAAATGCCAGCTTCTCTCAAGGAAGCTGAGCAGCAGGACATTATGGCTGATGTAGCTGGCAGGTACAAAGCAGAGAAAGCGGGAAATTTCTGGAAATGAACCCTGTCTTCACTGATGACAGCAGGATGAAGAACCCATTTTATCAGACTCTGGCTCTTAGTAAGAAAGGAAGAAAACTCTATTTATGATATCAGGCCCAGCTGTTCATGGTCAGAGGTGGTATCAGCTGCTCAGCAGAAGGCACAGCTTTAACTCCAGCTCATCGTGCCTGGAGGCAGCCCTGGAAGTGCTCCTGCACTTCAGCTGGTGCCAGGGCACAGGGACACCCACACACCCTCCCTAGACCCCTGTATGCCATAAAACTAAAGGCATCTCCCCAGCCAACCATCCAATCCAGCACTTAGCACAGAGCATGTCACTGCCAGTGACATCTGCATGAAAAAATACAGAGAAAAGTGCAATTACAAAACATATTGGGGGCTCAATATAATACAGGAAAAATTCAGATTTTGGTACTTACCTTCATAAATGAGCATACCTACTAGCTCTTTTCCCTAAATTAATTCATGGTTGAACGTCTGCACTTTCCATAGCAGTGTCCTAAAATTCTTCCATTCATTCATTCCCAGCTAGCAGAGCTCTCACACGACCTGTTTTTTCTCTGAAGTGTAAGGAAGGACTTAGTTCAGATGAACTGTGCTGCTTCCTCTGAAAGATATAAAATTATGGAAATAATATCTGCAAAGCCATAGGTTCTTTAAGGCAGGCCTCTGGTATGTAAAATAGGGAGTGTTTACATTTAGCATCATGTGCACATAAGATAACGATCAAACCAGGTTCTTACCTTCATGAAAAATAGTTTTTGTGCTCCCAGACATGGCACAGCCAAATAAGGCTGAGCTCAGACACAAATGCGTTCCTCACCACACAAATGGCCAAACAAATGACAGCTGCCGGTGACACTTTTCCTGCGGTCCCGAGTGCCCCAAGCGCGGATCCAAGCGGTGTCTCACCTGCTCAGCTCTTTCCGGCCCGCGGATCCGAGCCCGTCCCGGAGCGTCAGGAGCAGGGATGGGAGCTCAGCAGCTCGGGCTCGATGCCGTGTGCTCCGCTCGGGGCTCCGAGAGCTCCTGCGGGGCCGGAGCAGCCCCGGGCAGCGGGAGCAGCTCCTGCTGCGGCAGCCGGGCAGCCTCTCCCCAGACACACAGGTGACTGCACACCCGTGCATTCAGGGCCAGCTCCATTCTGCTGCCCTGGGGCTGGCGCTCTCCACTGTGTTGCTGTTAGTGCACATTGGTGTGTTGGTCCTGGAAACACCCAGGAACAGGCAACTCTCAGGCACACATTCTGCTCCCCAGGATGTGCTGCACAGTCCCTGCCTGTTCCAAACACCAATTTGGTTTTGTTCTGAGAGCTGTGTTTTCCAACTCAGGGTTTGACCAGCTGATTGCCCCCGTTGATTATTTTCATTCAGCATTTGTGGATTTCACACATTTGCAGTTGTGCTGACTGCTCCTTCCAGCTGCGCAAGGACAGCCAGTGTGGACCTTTTCCTATGTAAAATGCATTGTGTGAGGACTGTTGGGCTGGAGGGCCCTTCTGTAATGTTATTGCCCCAATTCCTTCTGCTGAGAAAGATACTTGGATTCAGGCAGTTAATCCATTTTGTAGATGCTGCAAAATCTAATCTGTGACAAACACACGATCAAGTATATGGGAACTGGTGTCAGTTCCTTTCTTCCTTCCCAAAGTAGGAAAGCCATTTTTTCTAAAATCCTCTAGCAAATGGCTGTTCCATACTGGAACTTCTCAGCATTAAAAAATTGCATTGACATCTCTATAAAATATTTCTCTGGATTTTCTTTCTCTCTTTTAAACTCTCATTGCAATCTAGATGGAAACCAATGTTCAAATGGCAGAATTTCTCTGCCAGTCCAAATACAGCAATTTGCCTAAACATAATTAAACTGGTTTGGTGCAAACCTACACAGGCCTATGTAGATAAGAAAAAGATGAATACTGATTATTCCTATGCAGTATAGAGAAAAAATAACCTATGGTTAAATCACGTAATGTGATAGATCATATTTATTTATTTATTAAATAATGAAATCTGTTTATTATTTTTATATATCATGTAGCGCTAAATCCTGGTTTATTGTTTTCCTATTAAAATGTCATTGGTGGATGACATAAAGCAATGAGTCAAATTAAGAAAAAAAATTTGAATATTTTTCTGACAAGATTTTTTTAAGATTCAGAGGTAAATAACAATCATCTGATACAAGAAGTTGGTGAAACTGCATTCTGCCCTTTAGTCAGAATCTTTGATTAGCTCTATCCAGTGGTTTCTAGATCTGGCTGAAATGAAGTAGCTTTTTACAGACAGTATATGGAAACTTTGAGGGAGAGATTAAAAAAAGGCATTGACAGATCCTGATATCTGATTTATTGGGGTATTTAGCCATGTGCATAAGCACATGAACTGCATGGAGTTTATGTGCATGTGACATGTCACTGCATGTCACTGCATGTGAGAGGATTCATTTGCCTAAAGGATCTGGCTTAACTTGGAATGCACAATTTGGAAAGAAGATTCCGTGGACATAGACTGTGACCGTGGTCACAAGGGTTTTCAGGATGAAGAAGAGACGAGAATGTTGACTCCATGATCAGAAGGCTTGATTTATTATTTTATGATATATGTTACATCAAGACTATACTAAAAAACAATACAAAGGAAAAGGTTTCTTCAGAAGCTAGCTAAGCTAAGAATAGAAAAGAATGAATAACAAAGATCTGTGTCTCAGACACAGCAAGAGCCAGCTCTGCAATGAGTGGTCAGGAAATCCAAAGATCCACAGGAGACCAATCACAGGACTGCCTGTTGCATTCCACAGCAGCAGATAACCATTGTTTACTTTGGGTTGCTGAAACTGCAGCTTCTCACAAGGAAAAATCCTAAGAAAGGATTTTTCATGAAAGATGTCTGCGACACAGGAGCACCTGGAAGCTACTGCCAAGGACAAAAGTCTCACTCTTGCTGGTTTTGACACGGAGTTTTTGGTAGGATTTTGATCTACATCTACAGTCATCTACAGGAACTGGATTTTTTAGATACAAAGTGCCTTCAAGCAACATTTCTAAGCATAGTGGGCAAGGAAGTCCAGATACTAATGAGTTGTGGTTGGTTTTAACTCTGTGGAACATCTGCTACAATATCCCACAACGTGTTATTTTTGACTCTTTCAGGCGTTTAAAACTCAGGCTTATTCTTGTCAACACTTTTCTTTCCTCCCTTCAGAAATCTGCATGCCCAGGTACTCCATTCTTTCTCAGTTTGTTGACAAGCTACCTGTCAGACAATACTTGTCTCTTGACCCAGAGATGGGCAACTGTCACCATTAGGCCGGACGTGGCATACACACGTGATCAGGGTCCAAGAAGAAAAAAGTTTTCTTTATTCTGCGTGATCTCCAGCTTATACACTCTTAACCAAGCGTGATCTTAAGTCACTGACTACACCACAAGAACTTCTTATATCCATTGGTGCAAAGCAATTAACGTCAATAGAATTGGCAAAAGTTTTACAGAAATTTATAAGGCAAGTATACACATCTACTTAGGCACTAGTCTAGCTTACGAAAATTTCATCTCTCTTTTCTAACTGGTTTCCATGCTGACGGCCTTGTCTTCTTCCTTGCTATGGATACACTGAAAACCCATCAATTGGGATGTCTTCTATGAACTCAGCTTTGCTTGCAGGCCAGCTGTCAAGGCCCTCCATAGGTCAGCACGCACCCACGTGCTTGAGAAGTGACTGCAGCCTAAAATACTCCTGGAAATTTATTATCTTTGCTTCTTTTCCCCCCTAAATGGCATTGAAGAAGTGAGACTTTTCAGAACCAGCTAGCATGCCACCTAGAAGAAGCAGACTTTTGCTTTCAGTCAAAGCTTTTGGGACCAAAAGGCGCGTTTGCTTGGATTCCTTGGATGCCGCTTGGGTTGGCCCATTTTCTGAGTTCCCCTGGGATGCCTTGAGCACTGCCTTATGGACTGGGAGGACATTTTCTGCTGCTTGATGAGTGAGGAGAACTTCCCAGGCTTTTCTTTCGCATCAGCTGTACAGAAGGTTGCCTTGCTGGGCACAAGGAAGCCATAGAACAGCTGCTATTGTGAGGTCAAGGGAGCGGTGCCACGTCACGGTGCTGTCAGCACAGCGTTGCCCCGGTGCACGCAAGGCCTGCTTGTCCAGAGCGGCTCTTCTGCTGGCTCCCTGCAGGAGGATCCTTGTGCTCAAGGAGTTCTCAGCAGACGGCCTGCACCCCGAGAGGAGTCTGGGCTTTGCCTTGGCTGGCATCCAGTGTGCAAACCCGCACAGCGCTGCCAAAATGATCGGGCAGGTCTGTGCCGCGGTTTGCACGGTCTTTTCTGTTGTCTATTCTGGCTACTACCTGACCCAGCTGACTCGTAAGTAAAGGTTTCTCCTGGGGCTGGCATCACCCGGCTTTTGCTTGACTCTGCTCTTTATGCCGCAGCAGTGACCGAGTTTATTTGGGAACAAAATGGCCATGAAGATGCCACCGCTTTGGTCAATGTCCTGCCAGCAGCATCAGCTAAAAAGGGGGCATCTGTGTACTGGGGGGCGGGTGCAGAGTATTTGCCCTGCAACCTGCAGCGGTTGCCTTCCCTCCCCGAGAGAGTGCGCGGCACTGGAGTCTGTCATTTCCTGCGCTTGCTGCTTCAAGCAAGACAAGCTGCTGATTGCAGACTCGGAGGGGAGATGCTCAGAAGTACTGCTAGCAACTCAGTGGCTCTCTCCAGGAGCGAAGGAAAGCGCCTTTCGCTACAACATTGCCCCTTAGAGGCCTTGGCTGCGTGACTTGACCCTTTGATGGTGTGCCAAGACTGCGATTGCCTTGGCTCTGCAGCACAAAGTCCAGTGCAGGGAGGGTTTGCTGCTGAGCCCAGCAGCTGTTCCTGGGCTGCTTCAGCAGGGAGCTGCCACAGGGAAGGGGCCCTTTGGGGAAGCTCTGCTGGGCTACCATCTTCAGCCAAGGCATGGGAATTAGGGCATGCCATTTAAAAGAATCTACATCTAAAATGCAGGAAAGAGAAGAGGAAAATGCTGCTTGAGCTGTTGGGCACGAGGGAAGCTCAGAGTGTTGAAGAGCAAGGGGCATTTCCAGCAGCATGTTTCTATTTCTCTCTTGGCAAAAGAGGCCCAAATGTAGACAGAGCCTACTCTAGCGTCCTTGTTGTTCTCTTGCCTGCTGTGGGAAAGAGCTGTTGCTCCTGGAGGCCTGTTGGGAAAGGGAAATGCTCTGTGTTGGGACTGCCTTGTGCTGTGGGAGTGGCCAGCACAGGCACTTTTCTAAGGGCCTCTGGTTCCTTTTCCCTTGCTCGCTGCAGGTCACCTGACACGCGGATGGAGGCAAGCCTGGCCTTTGGTGAGTGGCAAAGGAAGCTGGGACGTTGCTGGCGTGTGACAATGGGGCGGCAATTCTGCCAGCTTGGCCTCTTGCAGTCCAGTGTGGAGTGCCAGTGTGGGAGGCTGAAAGAAAGGCCAAGTGCCCCGTGGCATCAGCAGTAGCAAAGGGAGCACTGGCTGTTTGCTGATTTTGCAGGGAAGAGCCTTTCAAGAGATGAAAGGCAAATGGGACAGCTGCAAGGCATCTTGCTGCTTCTAGGCAGCAGGGAAGCTCAAATGCACAGCAAGATGGGAGTAGCACCTCCTTCAGCCAACTTCCTGGGCTTTTCATGACTCAGAGTCCCACTTGTATCAAAGTCTACCATTTCCCCTTCTTCTGGGTCCTTTCCCAGCTCAACCGAAAGCAGCTCCTGAGGGATTGCCTTTTGCCCATCTCTCTCACTTCTGTCTGTCTGCAGGCCTTAACAGCAGGGTCAGCAGCTCCTCTGGCTGCCTCTGGCATTGAGGAAGAGGCTGAAGAGGAGCAAAGGAGCATCAAGCCTCCAGCTGCTCTCCCT
Organism: Agelaius tricolor; assembly: GCF_023055355.1. Lineage (NCBI taxonomy): Eukaryota > Metazoa > Chordata > Aves > Passeriformes > Icteridae > Agelaius > Agelaius tricolor. The sequence continues at coordinate 3,075,117 of NW_027269308.1, forward strand.
GCACAGCCTGAGCTTGCAGAGCCGGTAAGTGGCAGTGAGCTTGGCACTGCCTTTGGTGCAGGGCCAGGCTTCCAGTTTTGGAGCAGCCCTTGTTGCTCGTGGCTGAAGATGCTGGCGGCTGTGTGCCTGCCGGGACCTAGTGCTGCTTCAGGCAAGCCAGGGAGCCCTGGCCAATGGGGTCTGAAGTTTGGCATATGAGCTGGAATGCTGAGAGGGCCCGAGAATGTCTCTTGGCATCAGACAGGAGGCAGCATTCAATGATACTCAGTGTAGCAGTCAGCCTGGTGTGCCCATTGTCAGTGCAGGCTGCCTGTGGTCAGCGGACGGAGCGGCCCAAAGACGCAGTTGCCGGCCTTGCAGGGGACCTGGCAGACACTGGCCCCTGGAAGGGACCTGCCCTCTCCGTGGACTAATTAGCTTCAGGCTGTGCTTCACTTCCAGCCGCTCAGAGCAGCCTTTGCAGAGGAGAATCCTTGGCAGCCCTACATTGTGAAGGGCGCGTGGGTCTGGGCAGGGCAGGAAGGCGTCTCCGAAGGGCCGCTCCCTAAAGGCTGCCATGGACAGGGGCAATGCGTGAAAAGGATCAGAGAAGGGCCATGCTGCGGGCTTCTGAGCAGACCACTGCATGCCAGTTGCGGGCTGATTTCATTGCCCAGGGAAAGACAGGAGGAGGAAAGCAACAAGGCTCTGGGGAACTGCTCTGATGCCTTTCTGGATCTTGGCAGCCCCATGGATCCCTTGTTGCCAGTGTCTTGCAGAAAAGCTGAAAACATGGAGCATGGAGGTGGCCCTGAGGGGCTGGATCCAAGTAGCCTTTGGGCTTTTGCCAAAGTTGCCTTTGAGAAGGGGACATGGGAAAGGCCCCAGCTGGAGAGGCCTGGCGGTGGCTGACAGCACCTTCCCAAGGCCTTGCTTTGGCCGTGCACTCGGCGGGGCATGTGTGCCAGGCACCCTTCTGACGGGCAATCCTTTCTGGTCCCAGCTCAACACAGGCTCTGCAATTCAACCTGGTGCCGCTGGACCAGCGTGGCCTGCAGCAGCCAGCTCGCCCCCCGCTGCTGGCACTTCCTGCAGCAGCGCAGCCCAGCAGCCCGAGATGAGGCAGGAGCAGGGCCGGAAGACACTGAGTAAGTCGGCTGCATTTCTTGTCTGCCAGAGCAGTGTGTTGTGTGCGTGTCTGGGTGTAGGCTGTGCCAGAAGTTGCCCCTCGCTCTCAGAGGCGCTTAGGCCTCTCGGCAGAAGCTGTTGTTGTGCTTTGAGGCAGCGCGGCAGCGCTCAGGGACTTCCTGCTGCCTGTGAGGGCGGCTGGGCCTGGCTTGGCTCTGCCTGGGCTGCCTTGTGTGCCAAAGACAAAAGCAGAGATTGTTTCTGCTTGAGCAGAAGGCTGGCACCTAGCAAGTGACTAGGCCCCAGGGAGCTCTCTGGCCCCAGCTGTTTTCGGGCTCCCGTTCTTACACCTCCTCTGGCTCAGACACTTTGCGGCCCTGGCAGTGGACCTGCCAGTGATGGTGGCTGTGACTGCAGAGGCTGCAAAGGCCCTTGGTGACCTCTTAGGGCCCTCTTCTTAAGGTCTCATCATTTTGGCTTATGGCATGGGATGCTGCGCTTGAAAGAAATCAAGGCCTTCTTGGAAAGGCCACCTGATGAAAGGTGGAGAAGATGGCCCTCCCACTTGCTGGTCTCAGCAGCTGGAAGCCAGGGGACCGCAAAGGGCCCAGAGCTGCCGGCAGCGGGGCTGCCTTTGGGAGGGTGTGGGGAGCGGCGTCTCTGTGTGCGAGTGAGCGCCCTGCGCTGCTTTTGTCTTTCAGGGAGCATTGTGAGTCCGGGCCAGCCAATGAGCAAATACACGGCATTTGAAGAACTGGGACGAGGGTAAGCGTGGCCTCAGCTCCTTTTACAAAAGCGTGGGCCAGGTCTTTGGCTGGTGCAATATCAAGCGTGAAGTCAGGCAAGCTCCAATCATGGTCAGGCTCTGGCTTTACCTCCTGTCGCCTGCCTGGACTGCTGGGGCAGAGCAATCCGAAGGCCTCATCAAAGAAAACTTGATGCTGGCATTGTCTTGCTTGCAGCAAGGAGGAGCAGGAGCTGGGAAGCCCTCTGCCCCTGCAGCTTTCTGGCCTGAAAGAGCACCTTGCCATTCAAGAAATGTCAGATTCTCAAGGACAGTCTTCTGACTCTCATTGTTCTCACTCTTTTGACACACACATGCATGCACACCCGCACAAGGAGGACTGTTCCCCTTAGGTTTGGAAATGACCTGGCTGGGCGTGCGCCTTGGAGATTTCCAGCGGCCCTTGGTCTTCATGCTGCACCTTAGTGTTCCCTTGGACAGGCTGCCCCGCAGGGCAGAGGGCTCACGGGCCGACGTGCTGTTGGCCGAAGAGACGCCGCAGCCAGGCCTTTTCTAAGGAAGGCGTGCAGGCAGCCTGGGGAGATCTGCTGCCTAGGCTTGATTTCAGTGCCAAGGGATAAAGGGCTCTTTCTGCTGCTTTTGTCTTTCCAGGGGCTTTGGAGCTGTTTATAAAGCCCTTGACACCAGCAGCGGACAACAGGTAAAGTGCCAACAGCTCCATGCCATTTTGCAGCTCTGGAGCGCTTTCCCCGCTGCTGTGAGCCCTGCCTGGAGGTTTGGGTGGCAGCTCCATGTCTGCAGCAGAGGCTGTTCCTCTGAAGTACACTCTAGGCTCAGAGGGCAGAATGCATTTGGGATGGCCTTTGGTGCTTGTGCTAAGCTCTGCTGTCTAGTGACAAGGCCCTTTGGCCCAGCCCGCTGCCTCATTGCAGCAGCACTCGCTCCGTGCTGCTTGTCATCTCGAGCAGGGGGCGTCTTCTCAAGGTAAACGGTGGCCAATGTCATTTCAGGTGGCAATCAAGATCATGTCACTTGAGGAGGAGATGTCCGAGGAGCTGGCTGCCAATGAAATCCTGGCCATGAGGGACAACAGGATTCCCAATATCGTTACCTACTTAGACAGGTTGGCGTATTCTCCTGTCAATGCAGCTTTAGCTAGTGCAAGCCCGAAGAGACGATGCCCTTTGATCACTGGCAGAGAAGGGAGCTGCTGGTGATTTCTCTGCTGGTCTCCAGAGCGTGGCAGGAGGTGGAGCTGGTGATCATGAATCTCGTGTGGCACACGTAGCTTGGAGAGCAGTTGCAAAAACCTGGCTCGGGCCCTCAGCTGACTGAGGCTGTGCCCATTGCTGTCTCTCCATGCCGTGGTTTTCTTCTTTCAGCTACCTGGTGGATGCGGAGCTCTGGCTGGCCATGGAGTTCATGGACGGCGGCACCTTGTTTGATGTGCTCAGTGCAGTGTACCCAGAGGAAGGACAGATAGGCGCTGTCTGTCGGGAGGTGAGGGATCCCGCTTGTGCTTCCCCAAGCCTGCCCAGGATGCTACTTGCCAGCTGGAGGTTAAGGACAGCCGGGATTTCTTGCTCTCACCTTTCTTTTGCTGCTGCTGCTGCTGCTGTCACCACACACAGGAGAAGAGCGAGCATGGGAAGTGAACTGCCTGCCGCTGTCCCCGCACTCCTCAGGCTCTGTTCTTGCACTCTTCCATCCTGTGTGTCCTCTGGCGCTGGTGCTGCCTCACTCGCTTGGGTTCACTTGCTTCCTCTTCTTAGCTTTGCCTGGGAATGTTAGCCTGGAGCCTGTCTGTCTGTCCTACATTCCTTGCCATGGGAAGGCAGCATGCAGGCGGCAGAATTTCCAGCTAAGGCCAAAGAGCCGTCCTCAGCTGCAAAGGATAGCATTGCAGCCCGCATGGCGACGGATTCTGGAACAGCTCTAAGGTGCTGCTTCCTCCTCTGCTGCCACTAGGCTTCCCCAAAAATCTTTGCCGTGCCGCCTCCCAGCCAAAGGTGACGCGCTTCCTACCCAAGGCCGGCGGAACTTTTGGGAGCCCGGATGCCTTCGCTTGGAATCGAGAAAAAAACTTCCAAGAGTGTTGAAGCAGCAAGCTCTTCTTCGTGACAGCACCATGATGCTGTGCCCTCGCTCACAATTCCCTGAGAAAGCCGTCAATCCCGTTGAGCTCTTTCCTTTCTGGTGGGATGAAATCCCATCCTGTACGTTAACTTTCCCTCCCTCCTTTTTCTCTCTCAGTGCCTGCAAGGACTGCATTTCCTTCATTCCCGCCAAGTCATCCACAGAGACATCAAAAGCAACAACGTCCTTGTGGGCATGGATGGATCTGTCAAGTTGGGTGGGTATCCCTGCTGGGCTGCAGCATTTGCAGCACCTGCCGTGCGCTTGCATTTGGGTGACTGCCACTTGGGCAGAAGCGCCGCTTGGCCAGTGCGTGAATGGTGAGGGTGTTGTGGAAGTGGCCGATGCCTTCTTTGCCTGGCTCCAGGCACGTGGAAGGAGAGCTCAGCTGCTTTTTCAGCTCGATTCAGCATGGCCTGGTCAGGCTTGGAGTGGGCAATGGTTTTGGCCGCTTTGCCAGTGGGAGCTGGCTTTGACAGGCTTTGTTTTTGGCCTCAGGTGACTTTGGCCTCTGTGCTCAGCTCAGCCCTGAGCGCAGCAAGCGCAGCTCCAGCGTCGGCACTCCCAGCTGGATGGCACCGGAGGTGGTGAGAGGAGAAGCCTACGGCCCCAAAGTGGACATCTGGTCCCTGGGCATCATGGGGCTGGAAATGGTGGAAGGGGAAGCTCCTTACGAGCGGGAAGCCCGTCTCAGGGTAAGGTGCAGCTTAGCAAGAGGGCTCTGTGTGGAGAGAGCTGATGTGGCTAGCAAAGGAGCAGGTGCAGTGTCCTCTTGCATCCATGTGCTGTAGGTTTTTGAACTGATAGAAAGGAACGGGCCCCCAAAACTGCAGAACCCCAGGCACCACTCGGCTCTCCTGCGCGACTTCCTCCGCTGCTGCCTGCAGGCAGACGAGGACAGGCGCTGGTCTGCCCAGGAACTCCTGCAGGTAAGAAAAGCAAAGGGGCAAAAAGCCCTGTCAGCTGAGGACACCTGCATGAAGGCATGAGGAGGAGTGTGGGCCACGTGGCGCAGGCAGCTGCCAGCACAGGAAGGCGCAGGGGGACATGCTGCCCTCGGTGCTCTTTGTGTGTCTTCCTGGTAGCCAGGGAATCCTGCTTGAGCCCGTGAGGATGGGATCCTGGAAAGTAAGAGTTCCTTTCTTTGTTCTTTTTCCTCTGGGCAGCATCCCTTTGTTACCTCCGGCGATCCTGCCTCCAGCCTGGCTGCTCTGATCACCTCAGCCAAGCAAGTGCAGGAAGACTGGAGAGGAGACACCTGCGCCTGAGGAGGCCCTTATGCCCCGCCAGCCGAGAGGAGGGAAAAGGGGATGTGTCATCTTTGGGCAGAGCTCCAGCCATCCTCCGGGTATTAAGAGGAGCTGTGCCATAGATAGGAAATATGATTTTTTTTTTTCGTATTTGCTCAGTTTAGGTGTTTGGTTAGGTTAGGTAAGGTAAGGTAAGGTAAGGTTAGGTTAGGTTTGGTTAGATTAGGTTTGGTTAGATTAGGTTTGGTTAGGTGTGTGCTAGGTTCAATTTAAAGCTCTGTTGTTTTTTCTTTCTCAAAGAGATGAAAGTTTAAAAGAATTAGGAGATATAGGGATCAACATTTAAGGGCTATGGAACGTAGATAGCTTAGATAATAGAGGATTGTTTAGCTTAGAATAGAGTGTTGTTAATTTAAGGAAGCTCTGAGGTATCTTTGAAGTAGAAATGAAAGAATTGTCATAAGAAGAATTAAGCTGTGAGAGGAAAAGCTGGGCTGCAGCCGAACTGGAGCCTGCAGGCGCTCCAAGCTGTCAGCCTGAACAGACCACCTGCAGGACAGAAGGATGAAGATGGAGAAGTAGCGAGGGGATACTTTGTTTCAGCCCGAGTGAAAATAAAAGTCTAAAATATCCAGAGTGTTGTAAGACTCCCTTCCTTGCCAGGCTGTAGCTAAGTGGACGGTCCCCTTCAGAGGCCCAAAGAACATAGTGAGGTAAGCAGCTTTGCTTGCCTGAAGCGTGGAATGCCCGCGGGAAGCTGCCAGACTTGCGGGTAATGAACGCCAGGTAATGAGCTCCCATTCGGGACAACACCAGGAGGCAGATGTGCACTCCTTTCTGGGCCTCTTGTCGTGAAGATGTCAGGGTGATCAGCGGGAATGACCATTTTGTTCCCAGCCTCCTCTCACTATGTCACCTATGGGATGGAATGGCATTCTCATAGCGGCAGCTGGCCCTTCCTCCCTGCTTCTCTTTTCCCCCCTTTTCAGCCCAGAGCCCCAGGGACCATCTGGGCCAGCCTGATCCCCCACGGCTGTGTGCAACCACCAGGGCCTCCTGCACAGCCCCATTGCCACTCTGCTGCCTCCTTGGCCTTTTCCCACATCTGGGCCAGCCTGCTCTTGCCAGCTCTTGGGCACACACACACACAGCATACCGCACCTGTCAAGGAGCAATTTGATGCAGGAGCCCCTGCTAAGCACGGCTCACCAGCCCGGCACTTTTCCCACCGAGCTGTGGCTCCATTTGCACTCCATCTGCAGGGATACCCACTGTGAGGGACCGCTCAGGGACTGGATGCTCCCTGACTGGTGCCCACAGGCCTGATTTCCACGCCTCCCCATTCCTCCTAGCCCTAAGGCTGCCTCAGCCTTCTAAACACAATTTTTCTTACTCTAATGCCTTCCTGTGCTTTACTTCATACTCTAAGCAGGAGTACACAGTTTTGATTGTCTTTATTCTAGAATTAAGAACAATAAGTTGGAAGTGCTGCTAGAGTTTGTCATTTTGAACTTGAAGCAACTGCAAAAAGTAGAGAAGCTTTCGCTGCAGCTTTTCAGTTAATTTGAAGTCTCCTTCCTCTTCACTCAGTTTCAGCATATCTGTTGATTTTCCTCTGCTGTCATCTTTTAAGCTTCATCACTTGTCTATGGATCTGTAAAAAACCCCTGTCAACCCAGCGCAAATTTACTAGCCTTTGTATTTTTCCTCCTCTGGAAAAGCTGAAGCTCCTGTGATCTTCTCCTGTGATCTAGACTTTGATTCCCATCTTGGCTCTGGCTAAGAGCAGAACAAATGGAATTTATTACCTGCTAGTAAGATCTGCTAGCAAAGGTCGCAGTTAGAGCTAAGCATAAGGCTTCTCTCCCTCCGCCGAATACACATCTTTGTGTCTAGGCCTGGCGATTTCCAGGAGCACCTGGAAGCTACTGCCAAGGACAAAAGTCTCACTCTTGCTGGTTTTGACACGGAGTTTTTGGTAGGATTTTGATCTACATCTACAGTCATCTACAGGAACTGGATTTTTAGATACAAAGTGCCTTCAAGCAACATTTCTAAGCATAGTGAGCAAGGAAGTCCAGATACTAATGAGTTGTGGTTGGTTTTAACTCTGTGGAACATCTGCTACAATATCCCACAACGTGTTATTTTTGACTCTTTCAGGCGTTTAAAACTCAGGCTAATTCTTGTCAACACTTTTCTTTCCTCCCTTCAGAAATCTGCATGCCCAGGACTTGTGTTTCCTACTTCATCCTGGGTCACTTAATTTGAAAAGTTTTAGACTTGGATTTTCAACAGTGAATTGTCATTGGCCCAGACTTCAAATTCTCTCAGCACATTCATATTTTCAACATGAAAGTTTTTATACTCCAAAATAGTATCTTTCACAGAATTTTCGTAAAAAAAGAAATGGGTGAAGAGCCCTCCACTTAATGCTTTTGCTTCATGAAAATTCCATATTGATCCAGAATAAAGTGGATTTATCTGGATACTCCTGGAAACTCCATGCCTTCTTTCTCCCCTTCTGTAGGAGCACTGGCGGGTGGGACGGTCGGGACGGACGGAGACGAGAGATCTCTGCAGCCAGGCCGTGGAACCTGCGGCTCATTGCAAAGGGCCTGGGTGCAGGGCCCTGCTTGGAGCTGCCAGGCACAGCTCGGAGCAGGCCCGAGAGAAGAGAGGGGCAGAGAGGATGAGAGGGGGAGAGAGTAAGAGGGGAAGAGTGTAAGAGAGCGAGGTTCCCGCTACAATACAATAAATCTTCTTCTCTGTTGAATATTCTAATTCTCACTAACCAATCTAGTCCAAGATACAAATCCTATAGCATTTACATCCAGCCTGTAAGAATCATTACCTTACCATACTGTGTTACATTTTCAACCCTAAAAACTCCTCTTTGGACCCCTTCTGCTGAGCTAGTAGGGTCTGCTCTGAACCTTGGACCTGCCTGCAAGCAGAGGGAATTGTTTCCTCAAAAGGGGATTACCTTCAGTTGGGCCACACCATTGTTTTCCAGTTGTTCACTAACTAAGGTATCTCAAAGCTTGCTTTCATTTCAATCTTGCTTATAGTTTCTATAGTCTCAAAATCTTTTGCCAGACAATCATATTTATAAGGCTTTCCTGTTTCATCTTCCCCAATACCCTTCCTTTCCTCAAGACAAGGAATACCAACGTGTTTGTTTGAAGATCATGCATTTAGTAATGCAAGTTATTAAAATCATCTGATCTGGAATCCCTTCCCCACTTCAAAACCCACACACTTCATTTTTGACTCCAGCTGCTGCAGACCTAGACATCTCTTTCACCTGCTTTCTCTCTTGTAATTGACCAGTCCTTTCTCTCTTTGACTACTGATTTGGTCAAATAAAACTAAAATGCAATGATCCCTTGAAACATGGTGCTCTAGTCAGCATATTTCCTATTTTCCCATTTATTAGGCAACAAGACTTCATTCTGACAGGTAATAAATACAGACCTTCAGCTTTAAGAGGCAGAGGACATGAATTCCATTCAAATGGGCTCCTTCATATTTACTTTCTCTTCAGAATGACTCATGAACCGTTTCAAGTTTGGATAAGCAATTAATGCATCAGTGACTAACACACAAGGAAGAGATGATTGTGAGCAAGCAAATAATGGCTTGCTTAGCCACACAGCAGGCTCTGCACTTTTGAAAGAGAATTTCATTACATTTTGTGAGTTTTAAAGAAGCAAACGGAGAACAAGAGTCTCTATATGTTTGGAAGTATCATATATAATTCTGCAAGTGTTCATGTGAGAATCTACAGAGTATTCTGCTTAATGATACATGTAGTTGTGCAGTTTTTTTATTTGTTCATGGGTATGTTTGTGTAAATAACCACATGGAAAGGAATTTTTCTTACATCTTGCAGGAATATTTAAATGGGATGAATATTCATGCTCTAAGCTCTGTGGGCTGTGGCAAGAACACTAATGCCTATATAGCAAGGTTTCCTTTTACAAAACTCTTTTTTCCTACTCCTTTCCAACTTGTTCCCTGCTCTCCTTGGGTCAGCAGAGCAGAGCCACTCTGCCTCCACCTGGAATTTGTCTGTCCCTTTCTTCTTCCTGTTCCAAAATCACCCTTAATCCCTGCCTCCCACAGCTCTGCTCACTGACAAATAAGTGCAGCACCAACCAGTTCATGGTCTCCACACCTGTGCATTATTTGCTGCCATTCTGCAGAACCCAATGGAGATGTGTGGGCTTTGCTACCACTGGTGGATTTCTGTATTTTCACATCTCCACAATTGTCATGGATTTAATGCTGCTTCTGCTCCTGAAGTCTCTCTATGTCCATTTATCTGCTGCTATTGCTCAGGGTACCCAGTGCTTTTCAGCTGGAGCAGAATTGTTTTAGCAAACACCTGTGGGAATGCTCGTGCAGATACAGTGTAATAGGGGCTTAGGAGAGCTGCATCATACAAAACAACACCAGTGGGCATTTTTAGGAGAATCTGAAGAAGAGGGGATGTAGTTCTTACACACTGGAAAACAGCTCCAAGTGCCTGTTGTCACAGAGCACCCTGCAGATCATCCTGTGCTCCTTTGTGCTCGGCCTGAGGTGCCCGTGCTGCTCTCTGGGCTTGTGCAGAGCCAAGGAGATCCCCGTGGAGGCCACTCTACAGCCTCATGCATGCACAAGAACTTTAGGACACATGTAAGCCTCACACACGTGCAAAAAACCCAAACCAAACTGAAACACCACAACAAACTCTGAAAAACGCCAATCACTTGTTTTTAAAATTTTAAAAGTTTAATAGTAATAAAATGGTTATAAAAATTGTAATACAATTAGAGTACTAATAATTTGGACAATTTGAATTAGGACAATATGAGACAACAAATACAAAGAGTTATGGACGTCCAGGTACCTTTTTCTGGGCAGCAAAAGCCCAAAAAAGGACACCCGTTAACACAGGATTAACCCGTAAAAGCAACAGCCTGTTGCATATTCATACACTTCATACATGATGCATAAATTCCATTCAAACACAGGATTCTGTCTGGTCATTGTCAACTTCTTCCTCCGAATCCTAACAGCACCTTTGAGGCAGGAAGAAGTTCGTTTCTTCTGATAAGAGGGCCATAAATTCTTTTTCTCTGAAAGATTTAGGTGTCCTGTGGCTGCTATCTCACTGGGAGCCCTTCCTTTAAAAAAAGTACCCTACATAGCATCGTTTCTATTTTAACAATTTTTATAACCTAAAACTATATTTAACACAGTACTTAAGAGAATTAATACAGCATTACTTTCTAACACAAGACATATAATATTCATTTTAATATTTGCAAAAAGCCAATCATAAAATACATGCATTTTTCACAAAACCAAAAAACCCATGGAAATTTGTTTCCAAGTTATAATCGATTGTCTCGTGTCACCTCCATTCTGTTTTCCAAAGCAGTGTCAGTGTTCAGACAGAAGGACAAAGAGAGGTTTTAGCAGGACTGACCAAGTTTTGGAGGGATGGAGCTGCTCTCCCCCATCAGAGCCTGCTGGCTCTGCCTTTCTGTCTGGATGGGCAGCACAGCCGCGGCCATGGCAGAGCAGCCTCCTGTGCCCCCGCAGTGGGGCTCAGCAGCACTTTAAGCCACTCTCACCCTGCACTGCCCAAGGGCTGCTCTGGCAGCGTCCTCAGCTCTCTCTTGCCCCTTTCCCTCCGTGCTGCCCTGGCAGCTGAAAGCCCGGCTGGCCCAGGGCGGTCTGAGCTCTCAGCCACAGTTGGGTTCTGCTGCTCCAAGCCTGGAGCTGCCATGCTGGGGAAGCCACAGCTGAGAGCTTCCCTGGAGTGCAGCAAACAGAGGGCCTGACACGAGGGGAAAGGGCCCTGAGGTCAGGCCAGAGATGAAGGAAAAGGGAAATGGCAAAGGAGAGAAGAGAAAATTCACAGGGCTTGAGAGCTGAATCTTCCCTGCAAACTTTGCCTACAAGTCTGGATTCCCAAAAGATCACTGGTGTCTGAGTTTATTATGAAATAAAAGAGATTAAAAAGAATATTGATTAGTTGCTTATCGGCTATTCTGAGCACTGATGATTTTGGGATCGGAAGGAAAATGGAGTATGTGACCATGCTCTATTCTGAGCACTGATGATTTTGGGATCGGAAGGAAAATGGAGTATGTGACCATGCTATTAAAAAAAGATACATATGCGTATAAAAATGTAGGAATCAGAAACACAACATAAAAAACCAAAGATCAAACTAATTCTGGCATTTCCTCATTTGGAAAGTAAGGAATCTGAGCTACAGGTTTCTAAAATCCTTGCAGGTCCTTTTATATGTAATACAAGCATACAAAACTTCAGAATGGCATTTTCAAAAGCACTGTGTCTTCACCATGTTCTAGCAGTTTTCCAAACAGTTGGAGACAAGAAAATATCAAAGTTCTGGAACCTCTCAAGTCCTTTCATCTCAGTCTAATCCTGAAAGAAAAATCCAAGTTATTGTCTTCTGAATAATAGGTATATTATATTCTATTAAGGAGACATTTGCCTTGTTGGTTTTTTTTTAATCAGCTGTCCAGTACTGGGAAGAAAACAAGGAAGAAAACAAGATCTTTCTGGAGGCCTAGAATGGTAGCAGAAAGAAGAATTTAAGAGACTCCATTTAGAGTTTCATTTTTCTTACTGGTTATTTTTTCTGAACTGCCTAGCTAAAACCTGCCAGAATTGCTCTAATAGACTGATTTCTTCCAAGAGAGTAAGAAGGAGAGGAAAATACAGGTCAGTCAGCCTTGCCTCCATCCCCTGACAGGTGATGGAGTAGCTAATCCTGGAAACCGATCCAAAAAAACGGAGAAGAAGTTGGTTGGGAGTGATGGTTAAGCTACCTGATGCCCATGATAGGACAGCCAAACGGATGGATATGGGTGGAGCAATGGATGATGTCTACCCCAGCTTTCCCCAAGCCTTTGAGACAGTCTCCTACAGCATCCTTAAACACAAACTGCCAAAATGCCCAGCGAGGAAGGCTGAAAAATGGATGAGGACTGTCATCAGTGGCACAAAGTAGAGCTGGAGGCAAGTCACGGGTGCTCTGAGCCCCAGGGGCTGATGCTGGGGCAGATGCTCTTTAATGTCTTCATTCATGGCCGGGCTGGAGGAGCAGCTCACCCTCAGCAAGTCTGCAGACAAAACAAAGCTGGCAGGAGCAGCTGAGAGCCCAAATGATTGCGCCATTCAGAGGGACCTCGGCAGGCTAAAGAACCGGCCTGAGGGGAATCTGATGGAGTTCAAGGATGGGAAATGAGAAGTTTGGGACCTGGGCAGGAATAAGCGCAGGCATCAAGAGCTGCAGGAGGCTGACTGCGAGAGAAGCGGCTGTTTTCTCTTCCTTGTCTTGCTGGTTGGGGGTTGTAGCGCAAGGCCAAGGCAGAAGGATGCCTGCAGGCAGAGAAAGAGGGGGTTGGCAGCTGGCCCTGCCGAGCCGAGCGCGGCCAGCCCCGGAGCCGCCCCGCCCGCGCTGTGCCCGCAGCCCCGGCTCTGCCGCGCTCGTCCCCGCCAAGTCCGGCCCGCGCCGGGGCCGCGCTGGGCGCGCGCGGGCCCGAGCGCAGCGCCCCCCTCAGGCCGCGCGCCGCCGGCGCAGCCGCGGCCGTTGCGCTGCGGGCGTTGTGGCCACAGTCGGCGATGGACGCCATGGCGGAGCTGCCGCTGCCCGCCGGGCTCAGCGCCGGCACCTTCCCCGCCAAGCTCTGGCGCCTGGTGAACAGCCCCCGCGTCCGCTCCGTGCGCTGGGACAGCCGCGCCCAGGGGCTGCTCATCGACCGCTGCCTCTTGGAGCGAGAGCTGCTCAGCTCGGGCCACGCCCACAGGGGCCGTGGCCATGGGCCGGCCCCGGTGCCGCACACCTTCAGGGCCACGCAGTTCCGCAGCTTCGTGCGGCAGCTCTACCGCTACGGCTTCCGCAAGGTGCCGGGCTGGGTGGGCTCGGCTGCGCCGGGCGATGCCGGGGCCTGGCTCCACTACTGCAACCCCTGCTTTCGCCGCGACCGCCCCGACCTCCTGCTCCGCATCAAGCGCCGGAGCGCGGCCAACAGGCAGCGGCCGGCGGCGGGCCGGGAGGGCCGCAGGCGCCCGCCCTGCGGCTCCCGGCAGCTCCCCGGGCCGCGGCCGCTGCCGGACGGGCGGCGCGGGCGCGGTCGCTTCCAGCCGCTGCCCAGGGAGCGGCCGCCGCTGCCGGCCGGGCGCCCGCCCAGCGGCTTCCTCCTGCTGCACAGGGAGCGGACGCTGCCGGACGGGCGGGAGCTGCGCAGCCCCCGGCCCGGCCGCCTCCAGCAGCCCCCCGGCGAGCGGCCGCTGCTCGCCCGGCGCCCGCCCTGCGGCTTCCACCTGCTGCACAGGGAGCGGCCGCTGCCGGCCCGGCGGGAGGGGCCGAGCCGCTTCCAGGAGCTCTACGGGGAGCGGCCGCCGCCCGCCGAGCGGGAGGTGCTCGGCATCCCGCCCTGCCACTTCCTCGGGCTCCACGGGGAGCGGCCGCTGCCGCTCGGGCGGGAGGGGCCCCGCAGCCGCTCGCAGGAGCTCTACGGGGAGCAGCTGCCTCCGGCCGAGCGGGAGGTGCTCGGGCTCCAGCCCTGCAGCTTCCAGCAGCTCCACAGGGAGCAGCAGCCCCCAGCCTACGACGCCCGAGGTAGGAAAAGAGCTGTAGCCTTGTTTTCCGAAAGGTCATGAAAAGTTTCAAGTAGTTTTCCACAAGGCTCTGTCATTCTCGGCCAGAAGTTGTCAAGCCTACTTGCAAGGGGCACCTAGGAGGCCGAAAGATTCTCTGCCTGCTTTGCCTGTGTGCTTCCCGTCATGTTTGATCCACAGCAGCACTAGAGCTCTGTGTCCCACAGCCACGTTGTGGAGCCTGACCAATGTGTTTGGATTCTTGCAGCCAGCCCGGGCACTTCAGGGCCCAGCGCTCCCGCTGGCAGTGCAGCTTGTGCAGCATGGACGGCCTCCAGCTCAGCACAGAACGCGCCTGGGGAGGAGGAATGGCCACCAGCAGATCTAGGCCTTGCTGTAGAGAAAATGATTCGGGAGATCAGGAGGTCCCTGTCTGAAAGATCTCCCTCTGCTCGGGTAATTCCATTGGATGGGGATAAAAGGGGCTGGACTGAGAGCCTTTGAACCTTGTGACACGGTTGAGAAGCAAAGGCTTCTTTAATTGAACTTATTTCATTATTATTTAGTTATTGAATTATTCTCGGTTAAGAAAGATTTTTAAAAGAGGGGATGCAGAAGAAATGAAGAAGAGGTTTTACTTGCTGGGAAAGAGGAGAAGAGTGTTTGGGGAATTGGCACTGAAGGCCAAGTGTCCCGTGTGGGGAGGGGCATGCCAGAGGTGCCTCTGTCCCAGCTGCAGCAGATGTGGGCTGTGCCTCTTTTGGGTGGGAAGGCCAAGGCAAAGCAAGGGCTGGGCTGCAGCTGCTGCTGCTGTTGTTAGCGTTCAAAAACACACAATCACATAAGCGATTATATGCGGTGCTTTTTATTTAAGAGCTCTGGGAATCGGGGTAGTTTCCACCCAAATCTGATTCCGACCATACATTCGAGGTGAACGTGTTTTATACTCTATCGTTATATAACTTTCTTGTTAATTATTAAACTTATATTGTTCTACTGTATGCACAGATTTCAGCTAAACATAGCTTCTCATGGTTCCCCCTTAAATTTCTAACATAGTTTCTCATGATTCTTCTTATGATTATACAATAATTATATTTAGTTACTAAACAATCATCACATCTAACAATTACATCATTTATCCTACTGCTTACGCAGGTGCAGTGATCTGAGAAAACACAAAGCCCAACATTTTCAAAGTCTATCTTTAACATTTTCCAGGGCTCCACTATCACTGTGTGAGCCCTGCCGTGCGTGTAGGCGCTCCCAGAGCCGTGGCTGGGGCTGGGCTGCAGCTGCAGCTCTCTGTCCTTTTGCAGATTATGACACATGTTGGCCAAAGAATGTCTCTCTTTCTGTTGATGTGCTGACCCATTGCCTGCAGTACATTTGTGATTATGACTCAAGGGGGAGAGTGGGATTTTTTGGATTTACCAATACCTTATTCTCAAGTGGCATGACTTTTGTCTTCTGTAAAGTCACACATAGCAGTTTAGAGAAGCATTTTATTCCATAAGAAAAGGAAACATTGCAGGCTCTGAACCATCTTTAGAATCTTTAGGGTTCTGATGGATGAGCTATGGCAGAAGAGATGAATATTCTGGAACTGGTCATAGTGAGAATATCTTTGTGTCCAAAGGTAATTTGCTTCATTGTGGACACTTACTTCCTCAGTGGAATAGAAACACTACTTGGTTGTCTGGCTTTTCCTGTCTTTTGGGTTGTTTTTTTTCCCTACCCTAACGATGTACAGATTTTTGCCACTGATCCCAAATGTGATCCTGGCAATACCCAGGGTGCATAAATGTTTGCCTGGATGACACCCGTGGGGCAGCAGCAGAGGGCTCCGAGAAGCAGCACCTTGTGATGGGTTGTGTGAGCGGTTGGCTGCGGGTGCAGAGACTCCCAGGCAGAAATGTGTGCTTTGCCTGTGGGTTTGCAGCACACAGCCCTGGGCAGGGCTGGGAGCGAGCTCTGCCCTTGCTGGCAGCCGTGCTGGCAGCAAGGAGAGCCCCTGGCTTTGTGCTGGCTGATTTCTCACAGCTCTGGGATAAGGCAGGCTCAGAGCATGGGGGCACGTCCCCTCACTTGGTGTCTTCTGGTTTGCTGTGTTCATGTTTTGTCTCAAAGGTCATTTTGGAAGAGCTTCAGTTTCACCTTGGCCCCCTGAATCCTGAGTTGAAAAGGCTTGTCATGTGAACCGTGGGGGCAGTGTTCCCTCCTCTGTGCTCCATGTCCTTTGGGAGTGGAGAAGGAGAGTTATTGTATCCCTGATATGATTCCAGCAAAATAGTCAGTGATCTTTGGGTTCCTTTCTTTCTGTTTTTCTGCTCAGGACAATGTTGGTGCTGCCCCTGATTCTTCAGGAGGGGAGCCTGTGAACAGAGCTGCAGCAGAGGAAGCTTCATCTGGCACCGAGAGCTGCAGGAACAGTTCCCAGGAGCCCCAGGAGCCTGGTAAGGACAGAGCCCACACTGATTTAGAGAGCTGTGAGATGGCTGCTCTGAGCAGGGTTGGTGCTTCCTGGTGCCTTTAGTTCAAATCCTGCACTGGCACAACCTCCCTGAGCCCTGCCCTCCACGCTTCTCCAGAGGCTCTGACACTGAGTCCTCTGCTGTGGCAAGAGAGCAGGGAATAAACCCGACCTTGTGGGAGTTGTGTCACCAAGCCGGGTGTCCCAGTTTTGTGCTGAAGTGGGTGGATAAATTTGCTGCAGGGTGCCAGGGGAGGCCAGGCTGAGCGACTCTTGAAGGAACAGGGGGAAAAAAGAGCAAAACGTCAGGGTAGAAGTCCAAATCACTGACTAAATGTAATACCAGTCTGCTGGTATTGGGCCTGACCCACAAGAAAAACAAGGAGCACAACATCAGAGGCCAACCAATAGAAAAATCACAGTAACTCCAGTATCAGAAGGAAAAGCTTGAATGCCCCCTGATTAGGGAGGCCTAAGAGGAGAGAGGGAGCACTGTGGATCCATTCCTTAGCCAAGCTGGTGCAGCCTGCAGGCCTCGTAGGGAGCTCTGTCCCTCCCAGCCCTTCCTGCCAGAGCTGATGGTTGAGTTGGAGCAGCTGCTGCTGACTGCAGAGGGCAGTTTGTAGATGCCAGGTAATGGAGCTGGTTCATGACTCAGCTCCCAGCACCTTCAGCTTCAGCCATTTCAGTGAGGGCTGAGGTTTCTCTGTCAGCACAGAGAGAGAACAAGACTGGGCTTCCTTGTGGCAGCTGGGACTGTCTGTGTTTCAAGCTCTCCTGGGTGCCCTTTGCACTGCGGGGGCTGAGACTTTATCAAGATACTTCAGTGTTTTGAAACACACTTTTGAACACTTGGAATGGTCCCTGTTCTTTTAAGGGCAGATTGCTTCAAATTGCCAAGTGAGAGTCTGCCTTTCAGGCCATCTTGGACAGCCCCTGGTCGAAGGACAATTGCTGCCCAAGGGAAAGGGGCAGAAGGGCCAATATTGACTGAGCGTTGCCTTTGCTTCCCAGATGCCATCTGACCAACATCTCCAGGAGGGCTGCCCTGCATGGCAGGAAGAGACAGGGGAGAGCCTGTGACCATCGGGCAGGTAGAACTCCTCTGTTTGTAGATATGTTTATAGATTTCTATGGTTCTATTTATTAGTGGGTATAGTTCCATTTATAGATGATAGTGTTCTTTTTATATGGACATAGCTTGATAGATCTGTATAGTTAAATGTGGATATGTATATAGTTATAGATGTGATATAATTATATTTTATTATATATTTACATTTATAGATTTTCAGAGTTAGATTTTGATATGTGTAGAGTAAAATATTTATATATATATATACACATATGGATGAAGTTACATTTATGAATGTGTATAGTTCTCTAGTAAGAGGAATAGGAATGTTTAGATGGAGAGATGGATGGATAGATTGCTGTTTGTGTAGGCCTAGGCTGCATTTTTAGCTCTTTCCCCCCTCGGCTGCCTTTTTCACCTCTTGCTTTTGCCCCGGTGCCCCCTGTGTCCCCTGTCCCTGTGCTGGGTCCGAGCTGGCGGCCGGGCCGGGCAGAGCAGCACTTCCAGCCCCGGCTGTCCCTGGAGCGGTGGGAGCTGCTGCTGGCCCCAGGCACTGTCCCCTGAGGAGCTGCTGAAGGACGGTGAGACAGAGGGGGCTCAGGGGGCACTGAAGGGACGGTGACCCTGAGCTGCTGCTGGGGCTGAGGGCTGTGGGGCAGCCGAGGGCCATGGTGGCACTGAGGTGACAGGCAAGTGGCACAGGCTGGCAGGGTGGTGGGTCTCAGGGGATGGGATGGGTCAGAAGGGACTGAGGGGGGTGAGAGGACTGTGAGGGGCTGAAGAAACTGAAGGGGGCTGGGGCTTCACCGAGAGCATGGCGGGGCTGAGGGGATGGAGGGGGCCAGCAGGGAGCACAGAGGGACACAGGACTGCAGCTCTGCCAGGCCTTGGAAGCAATTCCAGAGCCTCCACTTTTGCCACAGCTGCCATGAAGACCTTGAGGACAGCCGGAGACTGACGGGAGCCAGCAGGGAGGAGCTGAAGGCCAGCAGCAAGAGCAGTGAACGGGGACCTGCTGCTGCCAGCCTGGAGAGAGCCCGGGTGAGGCCACAGGCCCGGGGAGGCAGGTGGGGCTGAGGGTGCCGTGGGCTGTGGCCGTGGGCACTGCCTGGCGGGGCAGGAGCGGGCCCTGCCCGTGCTGGGGCTGCTCAGCGCAGCTGCCCCGGCCGGCACAGGGGCTGTCCTTGGGCAAGGCAGCTGTGCCGGCAGGGCCGGGAGCTGTGCCGGCTCTGCCGGGCTGCCGGGGCTGCGGGACAGTCCCGCCGCGGCTGCGCTCACCACAGCCTGGCCTGCTCGGCTGCTTTCTCTTTCTGACCCCCCTGGGAGGCTCTGACATTTCCTCTTCCCTGATGGAAGTGCAGCTGCTGCCAAGGGAAACGTCCCCATACTCACTCCGTGTTCCCTTTGCTTGCCAGGTGTTCCATCTGCTGTCGCTGTCCAGGAGAGCTGCTCTGCACGGGAGGAGGAGACCGAGCGAGAGGCTTTGAAGATGGGGCAGCTGGGGTCCCTCTGCTTCGAGTGCTCTTTAAAGATACACGGACTTGAACGTAGCCACAGTTATTATATGTGTATTTCCATATGTGGACTGCTATTTGTATGTGTTAATTTCCATGTGTATATTCTTATATTTATGTATATTTATTTTGTTATGAATGTATGCTATGTGTATATATATATATTTTTGAAATTACATATCTGTGTATAAATTTATCTATGTAGACATGGATATTGTTATATCTGTGTTAATTTCTGTTTCCTGTGGGTAAAGTTGTGTAGGTATCTCTTTTGATACAATTTTTGTTATATGGCTTTGAAAATAGGAATATTGGTATTTGTATAGGTATATAAGTCTGTTTTTATATGCATATTTATCTGTTTCTGGATGTAATTCTATTTACATATCTATGGAAATATTTTTGTATTCCTAGATGAGCTTAATCCTTGTAGTAATATGTAATAAATTAAGTTGTTAAACACCTAATTGATCTTAGTGTATAGTGGTTGTTGTGGAGGTTGGCAATAAATTAACTGAAGTTAGTATTTGTATATTATTACATAGAAAGGTTGTAATAATAGAATAAATTCCCGTTTTTAACCTAAATTGAGATTTGTATAGTTCTGTATTGTCGGCGTGGGTGTAGCACTTTGTAATAAATGACATTTTTCAGCTGAAATTGATTCTCGTGTATTTGTGGATCAGCAGTGCGGCTGTAGCAATCTGCAAGAAATGCCATTTGTCAGCTGCGATGGGTGTTGTGTGATTTGTGCTACCCAAAGCCATGAGCAGATGGAAATGCTGGAGGATTTTGGCCATGCAAGTCTCCGGCCATGCCCAGCACATGCCCCACCTGCACTCAGGCTGGGCAGGGGAAGCGCAGATTTGGGCTGGCAGCAGAGCCCCACCTTGGCTCAGAACTCGCTGCAGAGGCCTGCTGAGAAAATTCCGGGGCTCCACTGAGAGTAGAACTCCACGCAGGAGCAACCCTGGCAGGAGAAATCATTCACAATGAACAAAAGAGAGAAAATGTGGCCAAGCAGATGTGGGGATACTCTGTGAGGCTGATAAAATGCTCTGAATCACCCCTGCCTGGGCACGTCTTCTGCAAAAATGTTTTGTTAAAAACTGAACACCTCCCATGAAATACAGATTGCACTTTCCCCTTCACTTACCTTGCTGAGTGAGTGGAGACACTCTCTCCTTAGCACTGAGAATTTTTGCCCTTCAGCACCTCACATTTAATCAAAGATGATGTACTACCACTTGGCACCATCAATGAAAACAGCCCTGCCCTCGTGGCAGCGTTTGCAAAGTCTTCCCTCCTCCTGTCCCCACATCTGACAGACGGAACCATCCCCTCCTGTCCCAACTGTGCCTGAGCTGAGTGAGGGCTCCAGGAGCTCAGGAGGCTGCAAGAGCACCGCACGTGGGAAGGTTTTGCAAAGCTTCCTAAGCACCAGTAACCTCTGGGTTTGCCAGTCTTCCCCTGCAATATTGTCCTACTCAAGAATGATCTTGGAGGACACTGTGCCTGCAGCTTACTCAAGCGAAGTTTGTTTTCTTCAAGGCTTGAATAGAGGAAAATGAAACTTGTGGTTTTTAGAGTGAAATTTGGGGGTTGGTGCGGCTGGGTTTGCTCCACTATTTGCTGTGGAAAGTAGGGTAAAAGCTTTAAATTCCCAGCAGAAGCTGACTACCAGCCCACACAGAGCTGAATGAGGCCCAGGTGGGCTTGCTGCATGCTGGGCCAAGGGAAAAGCTGGAACAAAGTCCCCTTTTATTGCAGATGGTGTGTGTACTGGTGTCTCCAGGGCTGTCTGTGGTAAGACACGGCAATCCAGCCAGAAACTGTGGATAGGAGAGTTCCAACAGCAACCTGCTTCTCCAGGGTGAGGGACGAGGCCAGCCCAAAAGCCTGGAAGGTGCTCTGGGCACTGGAGAAGGCCAGGCTGTCCTTGTGCAGGGATGGCCTTCAAAGGGCACCTCACACCTTGTGCTGCTGACCAAGGGCAGCTGGTGGCCTTCCACAAAATGCTTCTTTTGTCCAGCTCTTGGAAAAGTTCCAGCCAGCAACAATTCCTGCTGCTCACACCAGCCCTTTCCAAGCAGGAGGAACTTCAGCAGCAGCCTGACAGCTTAGTGGCAAGAGAATAAAATCCTCAGCTGAGCGTTATCAACTCTCTGTCAGAAGCCATATCCTCAGCCCCTCATCTCCTCCAGTTGTCTCAGACGTGGAGGAAGCAGCAGGAAATCTCTGATCCTGGAAGGGAAAGCAGAAGGAGGAGAGGCAGTGGCTGATCCCTGGGGCCTTGGGAGCAGTGAGAGCCATCCAAAACAGGATCTCTGCCGGGCTGTGGAGATAAGAGTGACCAACCAGCAATGCTCTGTGCGAGACTGGAGCCAGATTACCAGAAGCAGTTACACTGATTATTGACCTCCACAATTAGAAATGCACAACAACCACTTAGGTGACTTCATCTGGCCATGATCTTTAGCTGCAATGCCAAAATCTCATCAAATATGTTGCTATCCTTTAAACAAGGAAGGAGAGCACAAATACCAACAATTCTCATCAGCCTTCTGGCTTGGAAAGACCATTTAATTTATGCTCCCTTAGCTGTCAGCCTAAACTCTGCTGTGCAAACCTTAGGTCTATGTTGGACCTCATAAACTTCTTGAGCATCAACTTAGGTGCAAACCTGCTACAAAACCCTTCAGGCACCACACTGATTTAGAGTGGCAGGACTTCACTGTTCCAGCAGAGAATTTTATTCACTTGCTCCTGCAAGTCATTTCCAGAGTGGAAGTGAAATCAGTGCCTTGCTATCTGGATGTGATAGGATTTTCCTCCTGTCCCAACAGACAACAGGGGAAAAGATTTGTTTCTATTATACCATTACATCGAAATCTTTGGTTTGAGAGCAAAAGGAAAACGTTCCTTTAAGAAGTAAGTTCTGCCTGGGCTTTTTGGCATGAGGACAAACTGGGGTGTGCTGGCAGGAGCAGCACTGTCCCTGTGGGTGCAAACCCCCTGAAGGATGAACAGGCTGCTGTCACAGGGGCCACACCTGCAGCATGAAAAGCCACCGTGCCATTAACTCGATGCAAACTAAACACAAGTGACACAGCTCTGCATCCTCAGCAAGGACTTGCCTCTGCAGAGATGTTGCTGACAGACTCAGCTCTTGTGTGCAAGTGCTGTTAAATTGTCACACAAATCAACCACCCCTCCCTCTCTTGTCCTTCTTGGCGTCCGGCTGCTGAGCTGCTGCTGAGAAAGAAGAGGCAGAGTCCTTCAGGGCAAACGGGGACTTTGCAATGGGCAGAAACTTCCTCCTTCCTTTTGTTTTCAGTGACAACAGAGGGGTTTGTCTTCAGTCCCTGTGTCAGCAGGGAAACTGTGCCTGCCCGTCACACCTAGGATCTGAACAACCTGGATTTTTATTGGTGGAAAACCCACAGTGACCTGACCTTCTGCAGGAATATGGAGAGAAGATTCAAAAGGGATTCCTGGAATGTTGCAATAAGCAGATAGTGGTCTTAAACATATATAGATAAAAAGGCATAAAAGCTCATAAAAGCGTATGGAACTGATGTAAACCTAATAAAAACAAGCATTTTATTGTAGTAAAGAGTGAGGGTTGCAGACCACAGTGTGAGAAATAGCTACTCACTTTTCATAGTTTAGGAAGGTTTATTAAACCTTATCAAAAATACAACAGAAAACTGAATAAAGAAAAAAGGTTACAGCACCAGCAGCAAAAGATTTTCCTCGCCATGTGCTCAGCCCCCTCACGCTGGAGGCTTTCCCTTTTGAACCCTTTAAGCCCTCCCAAAGTTCTGTCCATCAACCCCTTCTTCACTGTCCAGTGGTGGAGATCTCTTCCTCAAATTCTGATTGCGGCTCAGGTGTCGCCATAGTGACAAGCCAGCCCTCCCAGATGTCCCAGCCCCAGTTTTCCCTTGATAACCAGGGCATGGGGTGCAGCATAACTATAAATCTATAAAACTTTCCTTAAGTTATATACATGATATTTGTCTATTAATTGTGAGAGTCAATCATCACATTACTCATCTGTCACAACAGGAAAAGAAGTTTCTGGTGGGAGGAACACTGGTTTTCAAGGTAGGACCAGCTGTTGAGGTTTGATTTGTTCCCTCTTTCAGATTACGAGGAAGTCATGGTGTTCCAGAGTAGAAGCTGGTGCCAAAAGTTTGAGAACAGGGTGTGATAAGATCACCAGAGTATTTTATCTGTATCTAGTGTTATAAGTTGCGGTGAGGAACCAATCACTGACAAGTGAGTCCAAATAAAGTGTAATTTATTAATTGATAAAGCAAGCGATAACAGGCAAATTACAACACTGGGTGAAGCCAACAAAAGGCTTGCACCCACCGGGAGCGCTGGGTGTAGCCGGGGAGTCACCGCTCCACCATCGGCCCACACCGCCCGGCAGTTCAGTCCTCCTTTTTATCTGTTGTTGTTGGGTGTCCTTCCAGTGTTCTCTGCGTCTGTGCCGAGAGTTGCTAGGGGGTCTTATTCTGCCTTCTGATGGTCGTCTGGACGAAGGCTCCCATCCTCTTCCTCAAGGTCTTACAATAGCCTTTACCATATATAGGCATATAGCTACATCTAGTTACACATTGCTTATTTAGCCTTTCAACATATTAGCTTCTGACATTTTGCGGTTTAAGCCTTATGACAGTTATTTTGCAATATATTAGCCCGTTATATTCATCTTGCAACATATTAGCTGGTTACATCTATCCTTGCAGTTTTTCTATTATTGGCTTTTCCCCTTTTTATAGTCTTTTTAGCAACTTGATGAACTAAGACATTAACTCATTACATCTGGGACACTTTTCAAAAGGTTCTCTTTGTGGTCAGCCTTGCTGTGAACTCTGTCCAAATTCAGGATCTTCAGTTCTTCAGCTCCTGGCTAGAATCCAATTCTGTAGTCACTTGTGTGGTGATCATCAATGCCACACACTTGGGGTTTACCCAGTGTAGCAGTGCTCCTCTGGGGTCTCACCAAATGAGGAATTCTTCAGTCACTCGAGGTCACAAATCACAAATTGTGACGGTGTTCACAGGGGTCTTAGGATGAGGGAAGAGACGAAGATCTGACTCCATGTTTCAGAAGGCTTGATTTATTATTTTATGATATATATGATATTAAAACTATACTAAAAGAATAGAAGAAAGGATTTCATCAGAAGGCTAGCTGAGAATAGAAAAGAAATGGATTGAATAACAAAGGCTTGTGTCTCAGACAGAGAGTCTGAGCCAGCTGACTGTGATGGCCATTAATTAGAAACAACCACATGAGACCAATCACAGATGCACCTGTTGCATTCCACAGCAGCAGATAATCATTGTTTACATTTTGTTCCTGAGGCCTCTCAGCTTCTCAGGAGAAAAAAATCCTAAGGAAAGGATTTTTCATAAAATGTCCCTGTGACAGGGATGCAATTCAGGTTTGGTACAGAAAATACTTCTTCCCTGTCAGGGTGGTGAAGTCCTGGCACAGGTTGCTCAGACAAGCCTAGTAAATAAAGTTTCAGAATTCTTCCTTTCTGTCCCATTCCTATTCCCTAAGTGCAGGTTTGGTTTCCAGAGTGCCACCTTCTCGGCTGGTTGCCATTTGTGTCCTGCTTTCTCTCCTGCCTTCCTTTGTCTGCTCCTTTTCCCTTCCAGTGTCTCTCTTTACCTGTGGCAGCTCCCAGCCAAAGACCCTCCCCTGATTTTTCTTTTTTTTCCTTCCCAATCCAGGTGCTCAAACAGCCCTGGATGAAGTTATGGAGGCTGGCAGTGAAATGTCTTTGTAAGATCTCGCTCCGTTTGTGTCTTGGCCCCTTCAGAATTTTGCCTTGAAGGGCAGGACCATCTTTTCCTCGCTGGCAGCTGGAATTGCAGCCCATTGCAGTGCGTGCCAGAGCTGTCAGAGGGCAATTGCTGAGGCTGCCAGGGTGCTGCTCCTGCCGTGCCTCCCAAGGGAGCTGTGCAGGGGCAGGGTCAAGCTCCAGCAGCTGGCTGGGCTCCCTGAGCAGACAGCAAAGGCGGCTTTGCTGCACATTCTGCAGCTGGAAGCAGAGGGAAGAAGGGAAGGGAGACCCTGACAGAATGCTGGAATGCTTGTGGCTGGAAGGAACCTGCCCATGCTTCCATCCAGGCTTAAGGTGCCATGAGGGAGAGGTGCCTCTGCCCCAGTGAAGGCACAAATGAGACCATAGGAGAACAAAACCAGATTGTTTTGGACATGAATTTTATTGAACAAGAAATGGGAGCTAGGGAGATCGAAGTTCGAAAGAGGTCTTGGAGAGAGAGAGCTCAGAGGATGATCAGTTGGAAGTAGATACTTTTTAAGGTCCTTTCCTGCATTCTGGGATTCTAGAAGACCTGTAGATGTGCATTTTGATTTAATATCCTTCATCTTATTATTATTTCTTTTTTCTCTTCTTCTTTCTCGTCTTCTTCTTCCCCTTCTTCTTCTTCTTAATTGCTGCTAGTATTCTTTCTTCTTCTTTAAAATATTCTTCTTCTTCTCCTTCTAAGTAATCTCTTTCACTTGTTATGCTTACTTACTATGTCATTCTTATTTTTTTAATATTCTGATATTAATTACTAGTTGTTCATCTTCCTCTTCATCTTATTCCTATTCTCATTCTTATTATTCTTACTAAATTTACTACTACTATTTCTTCTTCTTCATCTTCTTATTCCTATTCTTTTTTTTAATTTTTAAAATACTTTTCATCTAAGTTTTTTTTTCTTTTTTCTTTTTTTTTTTTTTTACTACTACTATTTCTTAAACTCAACTTTAATTTGTTTTGGAAGAATCAAAGTCCTGCAGTCACATCCATGGAGCAACAGCTCCCATCTATGCCCATTCTTCAGGGATATAATCCCAAAGGACCAGTGTGGAATCCTTTCAAGATGAGAGGAAATGGCCTTTGATGGCACCAGGGGAGGTTTGGATTCAATATCAGAAGGAATTTTTCTCTGACAGAGGGGTGAGGCATTGGAAGAAGCTGCCCAGGGAGGCGGTGGAGTTGCTGTCTCTGAGGCATTGAGGAGTTGTGCAGATGTGGCCTTTGGGGACGTGGTTTTGCAGTGATGATGGTGCTGCCAGGGTGCCAGTGGCACTGGGTGAGCATCAGGGTCTCTTCCCACCTCGATGACTCTGGGATTCCCTGCTGAGCGCTCTGGCACCAATCGTGTGCCACGCGTGCTGTTTAGGGCTGGCCCCAGCAGTGACTGTGGGTGCTGGGGAGATGCTCCAGGTTGGCCGGGGCAGCTGAGGCTGCGGGGCCATGTCCAGGCCGAGGCCGCCCGTGTGGCTCCCTGGGGCCCCGCGCAGGGAGCAGCCGCCATCGGCCGGCCCGGGCTGGGCAGGGCCACGGGCGCTGCTCCTGCAGCTGCCGCGCCAGGCAGGGCCAGCAGAGCAGCGCCCGCAGCGCCCGCAGCGCCCGCCTGAGGCGGCCGGGCCGTTTGCCTGGGGCAGCCGCTGCTGCCTGCGGGCCTGCGCTCCCGGCTGGCCAGCTGAGGCGCCGCCAGGGCTCTGCGGGGCAGGCCCCGGGCTCTGTGGCCCTGCCTCGGGCCCCTGCTGGCCCACGGAGCCTTCGCTGCACAGCAAGGGAAGCGAGGCACACAGGGACTCCGCTGCCTGCCCCTCAACCCAGACCTGCTGAGGGACGGGCAGTGGCAGCCCATCTGCCGCCAGACCTGCCAGCCTTTGGGCCCTGCCTTCTCCTTTATACAGCTCCTGGACGTAGACTTCATGCCAGCTGTCGTCCTCCTCTTCCTCCCACAGCAAGGGAGTGGGCCCAAAGCTGAAGAGGCTGTTACCTTCACAGCAGTCCTGTGGCAGGTCTGTGCTGCTGCTGTCTTCCTCCGTGGAATTGTCTTGGAGTTCTCTGCGCTCTGGTTCGCTGCAGTCTTCCCAGCTGGAGAGGTCTTGGGAGCTGCTGAACTCTCCTTGGGACAGCTCTGGCTCTGCCTCACGTTGGCTCTCTGGGGAAAGCTCAGTCTGGCTGTAGGATTCCCAGTCTTCATCACTGCCAGCTGAGGTGCCCTCCTCACTCTCCTTCTCTGCCAGCACTGAGCCCTGCTCTGCCTCTTCCAGCTGCTCACTGGGGCTTTGGGCTCCCAGTGGGCTGGGGGGGCAGCAGGGGCTGTCTGGAGCAGGGACTGGGCTCTGTGTCCCTGCTGATGGCACCTCCTCCCTGGGGGCAGGAGAATGTGCCTGCTTCTCCCAGCTGTTCACACTTCCTTCCCCTCGCTGGCTCAGCTCTGGCTCAGTCACCTCCTTTTCCATTGGGGACAGCTCCTGGACTGTTGCCCTTTGTTGCCACTGGCAGGGCTGTTGCTGTGCCCCATCTCCCCACAGCACCCTCACAGCCGCCTTCCACTGGTGCAGCTTGTGGGCACTCCTTGCTCTGCGTGGGGACGCTTCCTTCGCTGCCATTGCTGGCACCGACTGGGAGAATTCACAGCTTGTGGCCTCTTCCCTCAGGCCAAGCTCTCGGGCCCCAACATCTCCCCACTTGTCATCGACTCAGGTTTCTTCTCTTCTTCCATGATGACAAAGGGTCTCTCCTCCTGACTTTTGCCACATGCCGGTTCTCATCGTGCCAACACAAGAGGAGAGGGAGGAGGCTCCGGCTCACAATTCTCATGAGAGGCTTTTCCCCCTCTTCCACTACCAGCTCCATCACTTTGCAGAAGAGCTGAATGGAGAGCAGCTGCACGTGGCTGTTGTCCTGGAGGAAAGGAAAAGACCTCAGCACCAAGTATTCCAGGCCCATCAGGGTAGAGGCCCAAAAGTGCACAAGGCACAACATTTCTGGGCAGCGTCCAGTGCCCGTGGCTGGGGGCACAGAGCCTTACATTCTCCAAGCGTGGCAGGAGTGGCTCAGCCAGCTTCAGGGTGGTGGCACTGGGTATCTTGAGGTCTTCCTCCTGGAGCATCTGTGTGAGCACAGAGGATCATGCTGACTGTAATAAGTAGCAATATGTTTGTTCAATAAATAAATCAATAGCTAAATAATTATATAATATAAAAGCAATGACTAAATAGCTAAAACCGCTTGATTCTTAAATGTGCAGCCACATATGGTTGCTTGGCTTGCAGGAATCGTATAGTGCTTTGGGAATTCCATGGTAAAGATATACCTTGTAAGGAAAAGTTCACCCAGAGGTCACAGAGGAAGGCTGTAACAACAATCCTTAAACTCGCAAGAATTGCTTAGGCTTGCAGGAATCGTACAGTGTTCTGAAAATTCCACTGTCTAGATATGCCTTATAAGGGAAAGTTCACTCAGCGGTTAAAGAGGAAGACTTGGAGCCTTCATCCCACGACCACCAGAAGGCAGAAAAAGACCCCCTAGCAACTGAACGAGCAAGCGCAAAAGACAGACCACGTCATCCCTGGACCCGGGAGAAGAAGGCAATAAAAGGCGAACTTTGGGGATAGGAATGGTGCCAGCCTAGAGGAGACTCCCGGCCGCCCAGCGCTGAACTTTGCTTATTCTCGCTTGCATAATAATAAAAATAATTATATGGTCCTTAAATCCAGTGGACTCGTTTATCACAGAAGGGACTCTAAAGAGCTTGGAAGCTTCTTCTCAGCAAAGTCCCCAAGAGGCAAGGCCGGGTGGGCAGGCTGTGCAAGATGACCCACACCGGACTCTTGGGAAGGGTAGTAATGATGGCTCTAATTGCTGGTGGAGCTCTGGGGAGCCCAGGAGAGCCGTGCAGTGAGTGCTACCAACCCCTCTATGAGGAGGAAGAAGTGAGCTCCTTGTCTAGAGTCCATCAATTCTAACCCTAATTGTGTTAACCTCTCCCAGTTGGTCTTTTGTCAAGAAGATAAGAGAATGTATTGGATAGCCCAGAATACCGCCACTTTTAGGCAGCAACTCCTGGGACAGTGCCCTGTAGAAGAAGCCTGGTTGTGCTTTGAATGTGATGCTGCTGAAGCAAGCCTGGTAGATCTGGTCAAAGAGAAAGAGATAGTAAAAGCAATAAGAAAACAAGATCATTTAGAGATACCCCGAGGTAAGAACCTTTTCATAGATTCAGTAGAAAGAGGCAGCCACAAACTAAATTTAACCGATTGTCGAGTTTGTACCCAGATGACTGAAATTTGGCCATGGGAAAAGATTAATCTAATTAGAAATCTTAAATTGGATACGGAATAACTCAGAATTTAGTATTAAAGGGTACAACAGGCCAGTCAAAAGAATGGTCTGTAAAAGGTATCTAGCAGTAAAGAACTCTGCTACCTGGTGGATCTCAGGAGATCCAAATAGATTTTGCTCTGTTGAAAGGAAAGAAAAGAACAAGTGTATCTACCATGAAGCATATGAATTTTATGAATGTATTGAAGAAGGGATAAACCCCTTTTGGAGAATGAAAGACATTTCTAAATATTGGGAATGTCCAACAGAAGCTAAAACCACATTTTTGGGGAGCCCCTAAACACCTGTTTTTGATCTATAGTACTATAGAATGCACTAAATTGCCGAGAAGCTGGTCTGGCAGCTGCACTGCTAGAATGATAAAACCAGCTTTCTTCTTATTACCCAAAGAAACTGGATCAAGTTTAGGAGTTCCTATACACAATGATTTAAGAGAAACCAAACAGAAGAGGCAAAATGCAATAGAAATTGGGAGAATCCAAGATTCTAAGAGCCAGGTTTGGACCCCAAGAAAAATTATCAAGACTTATGGCCCAGCCACCTGGGCTCAAGATGGGTCCTGGGGTTATCAGGCCCCGATATCCATGTTAAACAGAATCATCAGGCTTCAGGCAGTATTAGAGATGAAGAGAGCAATCATTAGAAACCTCTCCAACAAGATAAAAAACTAGCATGTGTAAGTAACCAAGAACGGACTCCTACACTTGATTCCAGCTGGTGGGATAACCTATGGACTTTCAAAGGAGATTGGTGGAAAAAAGTAGCTTTCTTCACTGTGGGTACACTTGCTGGTTTGCTCTTTTTACTATGCTTACTTCCCTGCTTCATTAAAATGGTAGTATCTGCCAGGCAGACCAACCTAAAGATCTCTAAAAAAGTTAACCTGAAGAAACCAGGAAAGGGAACAAAGTTAAGTAGCCATGATTATCAGAGTGTTCAAGAAATTTATAATCAATACAAAAAATTAAGGAAATTCTGTGCTCATGAGTCAGAAATTGCAAGTTGATGCGAGCTTAAGTTTAAGCCCGATCAAAGAAAAAGAGGGGGGACTGTTACAAGTAGAAAAAGCTGCCAATTTTTTTTAAAAGGTTGCAGAGTGAACAGGTTGGACCAGTTGCTGCCAGGGTGGAGTTCTAACTGTTTGTTATTGTAATCACCAGTCCTTTTAGTTACCTACTCCTTTTGTCAGTACCACCCTGACTGCTGCCAGGTGGATGACATGGCGGGGGGACATGGGAGGGCATGCAAATGACCTTGGAGCCAGCCTGCCATGGGAAAGCCACCCCTCCAAATTTACCCAAAGACCCCAAAAACAACGAGCCAACACAGAATTAAGAGATCAAAGTGATGTCTGGATGTGAGGAACAAAGCCCAGAGCCTGCAGAGACGCTGAGACCCTTTCTTTGCCCTTGCCCTAGCCAAGGAAGGACCTCAGCTAGAGGCAGGACCCTGGGAGTCAAACTGAAAAAGTGAACAAGGGATTATTCCTGATGCTCCCATGAGGACAGAATCCCCAGCTCTGGCCACAGACCAGTGGACAAAGCTGCACTCTTCCTCCTCCTCCAAGTCACCACTGGGAGCAGTGGCAGCGTGAGTGTGAACCCGTCAGCTCTCCCCCCAGAGCTCATCACTTGCAATAAAGGCATTAAAAAGGAGAAAAGTCTCCTGCCTGCGTTTATTTCACAGTGGTGCTCAGATCACTTTCTCACAGCTGGATTGGAGGTCAGGTGCTGCCATAGTAACAAGCCGACCCTCCCAAGGGCCCCAGCTACTGAGGCAACCCTGTGATAACAATGCAAGGGAGAGAGAAAACATAACTATACAGCTGCAAAACTTCTCTTAACATATACTTAATATTTGCCCCTTACTTGGGAGAGTCCACCATGGCATTACTGATCTGTAACAAAGATATTGACCCTTGTTCTGTCACTGCAAGATCTGTGAGAAAATAACTTTGACCACTGTTTCCATTTACAAAGACCACATTCAGGACCCAAAAATCTCCCAAGATGGGGTTGGGAGGCCTCATCACATAACCAGGATGTAGAGGCTGATGGCTCTGGGCTCAGTTGTGTGCAGACTGAGGACAGGAGTAGCCTGAAAGGAATTGGAGGGTGGTTCCACAGATGCTGGAGTTTTTCTTCATTGTATGAAACAGGCAGAGAAAGAAAGAATGGCACCAAGGGTGTGGAGTGCCCCCGCCCCAGGCAGTGGGGATTCTACCCAGACAGAGAGCATCGGGCGAGGGGTGTGATTTAACAAAGATTCCACCCCTCCACCCTGTGGGGCGTGGCCCTGCAAGCCCGGGAAAAGACACTCCACCCCATCTGGTCAAAATAGGAATGGCCCCAGAATGTTCTTCCTTTCCTGTGCCCTCATTGCTTTAAATTCTACTGCAGTGTCCCTGCCTTATTTTTTTCCATTGGTTTGCTCCTTGATCCACCCCATTGCAGTCCCCTGCTCCTCCTGCTATTGGACCCTGACCCTAAACTCCACCCCTACCCTGTCATGTAAAACCCATGACCCGACCCCTGCCCCTCATTTCTTGTCTTGTTCCCTGGCACAATAAAGGGTCCTGGATTTTGCTAAAGCCAGACCCGTCCTGTTGCATTCCTGTCCCTGTTGGTCACCGGTGGCTGCCTGAGGTCTGAGACTCCGGGGCCAGGGGAGTTGTTGTGCCCCTTGCTGGGGCAGAATGCAGCACAAGGGCAGCTGGGGAGGCCCAGAGTGGCACCAGGAGAAAGGAATTTCCCTGGCAGGGCAGGGCTGTGGTGCAGCACGTCCCCAGCAGGAGCCTGGAGCAGCCCAAGGCTTTGTGTGGGCAGGCAGGGGCAGGCAGGAGGCAGAGCTGCCAGCAAAGGAAGGGCCCAGGCAGGTGGGGCAGCCGGGGGATGCCGAGAGCCTGCAGGGACAGAGGCCAGGGCAGAGACACCGTAGGACAGCCTGGGCTGCACAGGGCACAGGGATGGACAGCAGCTGCAAGACAGCCCTGCCAGAGCCAACTTGGGCAGCACCTTGGCCATGGCTGCTGGCCCTGGGCCTGAGCCGTGAGGAGGGGACAAGTGACCCTTGCAGGCCTGGGGCCTCATGGCCTCCTTGTCCCTGCTCAGCAGCCTGGCAGGGGCCGCCCCATGCTCCTGCCCTTGGCATTGCCCATCCCCACATGCCAGTGCCCATCCCGGGAAGAGCCTGAGCAAGGAGGGAGGGACAGGATCTGCCTGGCCAGGGCTGGGGCTCAGGCCTTGGCCCTTTGCATTCCTGAAACACATCCAGGTTTGCTCAGCACCAGAGACACCTTTCCCTTGCTTGTCCCCAGCTGTCATCACTGCCTCCAGTGTTCTGCTCTACTTGGAACTTAGGGACACTTTCTCAGTCCTGTCCCTCAGTGGGACCCATTAAAAGTTCAAGAAAGTTTGGACTTGGAATCTGATTTTGAGTTCTTGAGAAGTCTTTGAGCCCACTCTGAGGGACTGGCTCTGATGCAAAGAGCACCAAAGCCCCAGAGGGTCATTCAAGTCCTGGTGCTGTGTCTGTGCTGCTGAGCTGGGCCGGGCTCCTGGCCCAGAGGCAGCTCCTGGCAAGGGCAGCAGAGCTGCAGAGAGACAGCTCTGGCCAGGAGCAGCTCCTGTGCACAGCCCAGCAGGGCTGGGGCACTGCCAGGGCCCCTCAGGGACACCAGCAGGGCACAGACAGAGCTCCCAGGGGCTCAGCACTGGCAGGGGCTGTGGGATGTCCCAGAGGGGGCTGTGTCACAGTGGCACCTCTGTGGCTGTGTCACAGAGGCACAGAGCAGCTGGGATGTCAGCAAGGGGCTGTGTGACAGCACAGAGTGGGTTCTGTGAGATCACAGATTGGGCTATGACATCCCAGAGTTTGTTGTGTGTGGTCATTGAGCAACTACAGCATCATAGAGGAGCATCAGGGAGCAGAATGGGCCCCTGTTATCCAGGAGGAGGCAGTCAGAGAACTGCTGAGCTGCTTGGATGTTCATAGATCCCTGGGAGCAGATGGGATCCACCCCAGGGTGATGAGGGAGCTGGCAGCTGAGCTTGCCAAGCCAGTCTCCATCATTTACCAGCAGTCCTGGCTCCCTGGTGAGGTTCCAGATGACTGGAAGCTGCCCAATGTGACACCCATTCACAACAAGGGTGGGAAGGAGGATCCTGGCAATTATAGGCCAGGCAGCCTGACCTCAGTACCCGGTAAGGCAATGGAACAGTTTCTAGTGAGTGTCATCAGCCAGCACTTCCAGGATGGCCAGGGGGTCAGAGCCAGCCAGCAGGGGTTTAGGAGGGGTAGGTCGTGTTTGAGCAAGCTGGTCTCCTTCTATGACCAGGTGAGCCTCCTGGTGGATGCAGGAAAGGCTGTGGGTGTTGTGTGCCTGGACTCCAGCAAGGCCTTTGGCACTGTCTCCCCCAGCACACTCCTGGAAAAGCTGCAGCCCAGGGCTGGGACAGGAGCACTCTGTGCTGGGTTCAGAACTGGCTGGCTGGGCCCAGAGAGTGGTGGTGAGCGGTGCTGCATCCAGCTGGGGCCAGGCACCAGTGGTGTCCCTCAGGGCTCTGTGCTGGGGCCAGCTCTGTTCAATATTTCTATTGACACCATGGATGAGGGGCTTGAGTCTTTCATTAGTAAATCTGCAGATGACACTAAGCTGGGAGCGTGTGTCCATCTCCTGGAAGGTAGGAGGGCTCTGCAGGGAGACCTGGAATGGTTGGAGGGATGGGCAGAGTCCAATGAGATGAAGTTAATTAAGTCCAAGTGGCGAGTCCTGCATTTTGGCCACAATAACCCCTGCAAGGCCAGAGGCTGGGGACGGTGTGGCTGGACAGTGCCCAGGCAGAAAGGGACCTGGGGGTGCTGGTTGGCAGCCGGCTGAACATGAGCCAGCAGAGTGCCCTGGTGGCCAAGAGGGCCAAGGGCTCCTGGTGTGGATCAGGAACAGTGTGGCCAGCAGGAGCAGGGAGATCATTCTCCACCTGTACCCGGCTCTGGTGTACTTGGCATTCTTGCCCTGTACTGGCACCATACCTTGAGTGCTGTGTCCAGTTCTGGGTGCCCCAACTTAGGAGGGACATGGAGGGGCTGGAGCGTGTCCAGAGAAGGGCAACAAGGCTGGGGAGGGGTCTGGAACACAAATCCTGTGAGGAGAGGGAGCTGGGGTTGTTCAGTCTGGAGAAAAGGAGACTCAGAGGTGACCTTACCACTCTCTCCACCTTCCTGAAAGGAGGTTGTAGTCAGGTGGGGATCAGTCTCTTTCTCCAGGCAGCAACTGACAGATGCAGAGCACACAATCTTAAGCTGCACCAAGGGAAATATAGGGTGGATATTAGGAAGAAGGGTTTTCATAGAATGTGTGATAAAGTCCTGGATTGGTTTGCCCGGGGAGGTAATGGAGGCACCATTTCTGGATGTGTTTATAAAAGGCTGGATGTGGCACTCAGTGTCATGGTTTAGTTGAAGTGTTAGGACATGGGTGGGACTCGATGATCTTGAAGGTCTCTTCCAACCCAGTAATTCTCTGATTCTGTGATTCTGGGATTTGATGATCCCATTGGGTCCCTCCCAGCTCAGCCCCTTCTGCAATTCTCATCCTTTGGCTCAACCTTTGTGTTCCCTCAAGGTGCTGGCAGAGCTGTTGGGGACAGGGCAGAAGTGGGGCAGCCCCAGTGTCCCCTGTGTGTGACACCCCATTGGTGACAGCCCCAGTGTCCCCTGTGTGTGACACCCCAGCAGTGACAGCCCCAGCGTTCCCTGTGTGTGACACCCCAGCAGTGACAGCCCCAGTGTCCCCTGTGTGTGACACCCCATTGGTGACAGCCCCAGTGTCCCCTGTGTGTGACACCCCAGCAGTGACAGCCCCAGTGTCCCTGTGTGTGACACCCCATTGGTGACAGCCCCAGTGTCCCCTGTGTGTGACACCCCAGCAGTGACAGCCCCAGCGTCCCCTGTGTGTGACACCCCAGCAGTGACAGCCCCAGCGTCCCCTGTGTGTGACACCCCATTGGTGACAGCCCCAGCGTCCCCTGTGTGTGACACCCCAGCAGTGACAGCCCCAGTGTCCCCTGTGTGTGACACCCCATTGGTGACAGCCCCAGTGTCCCCTGTGTGTGACACCCCATTGGTGACAGCCCCAGCGTCCCCTGTGTGTGACACCCCAGTGGTGACAGCCCCAGCGTTCCCTGTGTGTGACACCCCAGCAGTGACAGCCCCAGCGTTGCCCTGTGTGTGACACCCCATTGGTGACAGCCCCAGTGTCCCCTGTGTGTGACACCCCAGCAGTGACAGCCCCAGCGTTCCCTCCCTGCAGTCGCTCCAAGGGAAGCGTCCAGAGCCGCGTCCAGTCCATGGAACTGAGCGGCCACTGCCCACCCCGGCCTGGGCTGATGTGGATTCCTCTGCACACAGCTCGGGGAAGGTCCCCCTGGCCACCTGCACAGTGCCACAGACAAGTGCCAGACACAGTCACAGAGCTCTGCCCAGAGCTTCTAGGAAGAGATAATTAAAAAAAACTCCAAAACCATATAAACCAAAAAATAAAAAAAAAAAACCCACAAAAAATGAAAAACCAACAAAAAAACAAACAAAACCATATGAAAACAAAAGAAACCCCAGCACCCTAACCAAACAACCAAACCAAAACAACAACACAAACAAACCAACCAAAACAGAACAAAGGATAAAAAACCAAATCAAGCCAAACCAACCAAATAAACAAAAAAAACAAATCAAGAAAAAGAGAACTCCCCCCAGTAGAGCTGTTCCATCCTTCAGTTGTCACACTTGCACTCACACAAGACCTGGGGCTGCAAAAAAAGAGAATTGATTGGGCACGTTTGCAGAAAAAGCAGGTTTAGGACAGGCTCTCAGCAGAACTGTTCTCAGCTGAGCCAAAAAGGCCCCTTTGGCAGCTGCAGGGCCATTGGAAATGCAGAGCCTCAGCCCACAGGGCAGAAAAGGGCTCTGAGTTCCCCTCCCCTGACACTAAACCCTGTTCCCAGGCTGCTTCACACTCCAGATTCTGCTGGAGGACTGCACAGAGCTGAGAGTGGCCTCTGGCTTTTCCATGTTGTGTGTCCTAAAGCTGCCTGGGAGAAGAAATTTCGGGTCAGCTCCGCTGGCACAATCCCTGCTGGCACAGGGCAGAGCCCCAGGAAGGGCTTTGCGTGCCGAGGCTTTGCTGCAGGC
The DNA here is from genome assembly GCF_023055355.1 of Agelaius tricolor. Classification (NCBI taxonomy): domain Eukaryota; kingdom Metazoa; phylum Chordata; class Aves; order Passeriformes; family Icteridae; genus Agelaius; species Agelaius tricolor. Next base: position 3,111,423 of record NW_027269308.1, read on the forward strand.
AAGGAAAGCTCCTGGCTCAGGGTCACCTTTGCTGCTCAGCCAGAGCCCCGAGTGCCCCAGCAGCAGCAGAGAATGGCAGCAGTGCCACGGGCAACCATCACCATTGCATGGCGACCATCCCCAGGCCCCTGTTGCTATGGTCAGTTTTCCATGGCAACCATCACCAGCCCCCTGTTGCTATGGTCGGTTTCCATGGCAACCATCCCCAGGCCCCTGTTGCTATGGTCAGTTTCCATGGCAACCATCCCCATCTCCCTGTTGCTATGGTCAGTTTCCACGGCAACCATGCCCACCCCTGTTGCTATGGTCAGTTTCCATGGCAACAATACCCAGCCCCCTTTACTATGGTAGGTTTCCATGGCAACCATCACCAGCTCCCTGTTGTTATGGTCAGTTTCCATGGCAAACATCCCCAGGCCCCTGTTGCTTTGGTCAGTTTCCATGGCAACCATCCCCATCTCCCTGTTGCTATGGTCAGTTTCCATGGAACCATGGCCACCCCCTGTTGCTGTGGTCAGTTTCCATGGCAACCATCCCCATCTCCCTGTTATCACAGTCAGTTTCCATGGCAACCATCTCCAGCCCCTGTTGCTATGGTCAGTTTACATGGCAACCATCCCCATCTCCCTGTTGCTATGGTCAGTTTCCATGGCAACAATCACCAGATCCCTGTTGCTATGCTCAGTCCCTCGGCAGCTCCATGGAGACCCCATCCCAGGGGTGGTTGCCATGGACACCAGCTCAGGCCTGCAGCCAGAGCCCGTTGCCATGGCAACCATTGGCAGTCCCATCCCAGGCTCATGGGATCCCAGAAGCACAGAATTGGCTGAGCTGGGAGGGACCCATCAGGATCCTCCAGTCCAACTGCTGGCCCTGCACAGGACACCCCAACAATGCCAGCCTGGGCCTGGCAGTGCTGGCCAAACGCTGCTGCAGCTCAGAGAGCCCTGGAGCTGGGACCCTTCCCTGGGGAGCCTGGCCAGGGCCCCAGCAGCCTCTGGGCAAAAACCTTTTCCTGACATCCAACCTGAGCCTGCCCCGACTCAGCTGCAGCCGCTCCCTCCACTCCTGTCCCTGGGCACCAGAGGGAAGAGGTTCCCACAGCCCCAGCCAGGGACCCGGTCCCAAGGCTGTTGCCATGGCCACCAGGGCTGGCACCAGCTGGGATGCTCGGTTTCACCTGCTGGGGTTCAGGAACGGGATTCCTCAAATTCCTGCTCCTGCTAAAACCGCGCTGCGCTCGCTGCCCTCCCACCTCCCATGGAAAGCACAAAAGACAAAGATCCCGGGCTGGGATAAGAACAATTTCCTGGGAACAGCAACGAGATAAAGAACAAAAGGAACAGAAATAATATTGGTAACAGAAGGGATAAGAAAAGCTATTTACAGGGAAAACTACATCACCACCCACTGGCTCTTCCCGGGCACGTATTCCCTGGAAAGGACACCTTTCTTCTCAGGGAGAGAGAGAGTCCCTTTCCTGCCCCTGGCAATGACCTGAGGTGGGAGTGACTGTAATGACACGGCCATGGCCAGACCCTCATGTTCTTCCATCTCCCATCATGACACTGGCAGGGGCAGGAAAAGGGACAGGTGTCTTCCCAGCATGGATCACAGGGAACATGGATCACCAGAGCTCTTCCCAACGTGCGTCCTCCAATAGGGGATGAAGCTGGAGCAGTGCATGAAGCTCCTCCTTCAGTCGAGTCATTCCAGGGCTTCCCTTACCGGTGCCTCTGTTGGTGTTTGTTCAAGTGAGAGCTCTGGCTGAAGCTCTTCCCACACTCAGAGCACTTGTAGGGCCTCTCCCCGGTGTGGATGCGCCGGTGCCTGACGAGGGTGGAGTTGTGCTTGAATCCCTTCCCACAGTCAGGGCAGCGGAAGGGCCTCTCCTCAGTGTGAATCCGCTGGTGCAGGAGGAGGTGGGAGCTGCTCTGAAACCTCTTCAGACACTCAGGACACTGGTAGGGCCCCTGCCAAGTGTGGATGCACTGGTGGATGATGAGGGTGGAGCTGCAGCTGAAGCCCTTTCCACACTTGCCACGCTTGCCACACTCCTAAGGCCATTCCCCAGTGTGGATCATCTGGTGGCAGATCAGGCTGTTGCTCTGCCTGAAGCTCTTCCCACCCTCCAAGCTGCTCATGGGCCACCAGCTCCGAGCTCTGGCTGAAGCTCTGTCCACCTTCCTGGCACAGGGTGGCTCTTTCCTCCTCAGAGCACCCTGGGCTGGGCTTGCAGCCCCTCCTTGTGTGGGATCTCAAGGGATTTTCTGCCCTCTTGCATTCCTGTGCTGTGGAGTCACTCAAAACAGCCTCTTCCATGAGATTATACCATGAGGATTTGTCCTCCCTGGTCTCCATCCTCAGCTCCTGGTCTGAGGGAGGAAGGACAAGGAGAGGATGGGATTTGCCTCCATGCCAGAGGGAAGGAGATCCTCCCAATGTGTCCCTGGCTGCAGGACGGCATCGGCAGCAGGATTGTCCTGCAGCCAGGGCCCGTGCTGGGCTGGGAGATGGAGCAGGAGAGAGGGGGAAAGGGGCACTGACTTCCTCCTCACCTGCCTGCGTGTCCTGGGACATCTTCCTCTTCCTCACAGCCTCCTTCTCCATCCAGCCAAGGTTTGGGAAAGAGAAATCCTGGTTTGGGGAAAAATACAATGGATGAGCACATTGGGTTAGCGGGTTCCTACTGCCCAAGCCCATCCCTAGAAGTCACTGGGAATCTGCCACCCATATAAACCTCCAAAGCACCAAGATTCCGTCCCCCAAAATACACAAATGACCAAGATGCAGCAAAAACACCCAGCTCTCAGTTTCCCCTCTCTGGTCTCTCCACTTTGGGCTCCTGGAGGCCCCCCCTGTCTGGGTTGCTCCAGTTCAAGTTTGTATTGGTGTTCCCCTCTCTGGGCTGCTGGGGCTCCTGGCAATCCCGCAGGTTCCCCTTCTCTGGGCTCTCCACTTTGGCATCACAGGCGTCCCAGGGGTCAGCACTGTCCGGGGTCCCTGTTTCAGGCTCCTGGGGTATCCATGGGTCCCCCCTGTCCATGCTCCCAACATGTCCAGGCTTCTGGAGCACCCCCAGCTCTCGTATTGCCCATTTCTGCTGCCCCAGTGCCGGTTTCCCTGCTGCCCTGCCGGTACCGGGCGATCCCCACGTGGCTCTGGGCTGGCAGTGCAGCCCCTGGCCCGGGCAGATCATTCTGCTCTCTGACACTGTCTACCAACCCAAGAGGACAGTTATCCTGTAGGCAAGCCTTCCCACTAAAGACTGAGGCAAAGAAGGTGTTAAGCACCTCTGCCTTCGCCTCATCTGCGGTTACTAAGTCCCCTCCCACATCTAATAAAGAACAAGGGTTGGTCTTACCCTTCCTTTTGCCATTAATATATTTGTAAAAACATTTTTTTATTATCCCTTAAAAAATGTCCCAAGTTAAGTTCATACTGAGCTTTGGCCTCCCTAATTTCTTTCCTACATGCCCTAGCAACCCCCTTAAATACTTGCTGAGAGACCTGACCCTCCTTCCAAAGATGATACATCCTCTTTTTATTCCTATGTTCCATCAAAACCTCCTTGCCCATCCAGGCTGGATGTTTGCCTCATAAACTCTTCTTTCAGCACACAGGGACAGTCTGTTCCTGTTCCCACAAGATCTCTGTTTTGAAGCACACCCACCCTTCCCAAACTCCTTTGTTTTTGAGGGCTGCTTCCCAAGGAACTCTCTGAATAAGTCTCCTAAACAGGCCAAAGTCTGCCCTCCAGAAGTCCAATGTAAGAGTCTTATAGATGTTCCTCCTGATTTCACAAATGTTGGGAACTCTATAATTTCATGCTCACTGTGCCCCAAGCGGCCTCCAACCACCACATCTCCCCCAGCCCATCTCTAATCCCAAACAACAGGTCCAGCATAGTCCCTCCCCTGCTGGGCTCACTCACCAGCTGTGACAAAAAGTTGTCCTCCACACACTCTAAAAACTTGGAGGCTGCTGCTGAATTTTACTTCTCCAGAGGCTTGTTCAGCCTTCAGCTCTTCAGTTCAGGAATTCAGTGCCCCAGAGCTCATTAACATTCAGCACACCTTAACAAGCTGAGCCTCTGGGAATAATCTGATTTACATTTCCAAATCTTTCATGGTCAATTGGACAGATTTCAGAACTGCATTCAAAGTGAATATATTATATTTACAAAGACAGTGAGGCAATATTTTTTGGTTCTGTTTAGGTTTTCCTGTTAATTCATTGATGTGTGCAATCTCCAATTGATCCTGAATCCAAGTACCTCCTCATGCATTTGGAATAGATATGAAAATCAAGACCCTTTATGTCTGACAATCAATCAGACTGTGTCCCTACCCCCATCCCACCATTTCCCCCACCCAAGCCCTGGCACTCAGAGCAGCCTTGTGCAAATCTGAGCTCCCTCCAGCCCAGGCTGGACCTGCAGGTTTCAGCTCCTTGGCTCCAGTTCCCCCCTGCTTTCCTTGGAGAAGGAGCTGCCAGAGACCAGAGGGATGTTCATTTCTTGTCAGCCAGCAAAGCCAAGGGGAGGCACAGCTCTGTAAAATGCAAAAGTCATTCATTTCCCTGGCTGTGCCCTGCACCTGATCCCCACAGCCTGTCCTGTTTCCTTCATCCCTGCATTGCCAGGCACTTTCTGGGACAAGGGAGCTCTGCTCTGGCTATGGAGCAAGGTCCAAGTGCCACCATTGGAGTGGGAACCACAACTCATCAGGTTTGTGTCCTTGGAGGGACCAGGAACTGGTGGGACTCAGAGGCACAGAAAGTTTCTCTTCATGGCCAGCAGGCCATAGTTGAACAGGACACAATTTAGTAACAATCACGCTCCTCCCTGAGCTATGTGAAATGTTCCAGTAGCGTCTGATGAGTGCACCCTCCACAGGTGATTTCCATACTAAAATTAATTTTAGACAAATGTGGTAATAGATATAAACACAATTAAGTTCTTGTATCAGGATGCTCATCCTGGTGTGGGGGCACAACAGCTCAAACAATTCCTGATTTGCAAAGCTGCCAGTGGTGGTTGGAGAAGGGAGGTCAGGCTGCTCTTGGTGTTGAGGAAATGCTGAAAGCAGCCTGACTCATTTCATCTCCTCATGCCCTGGCTGAGCTCCCCTCTTTTCCCTCCCACCCATTGGCTTTTGTCTCCCACCAGCCCCCCTGTGAAGAGCCTGGCTCTGTGTTCTCCATCCCCTCCTCGCTGGCACTGCCAGGCTGGGATGAGGAGCCCCTCAGCCTTCCCTGCTCCAGGCTGGACAAGCCCAGCTCCCTCAGCCTCTGCTCACAGCCCAAGGGCTCCAGCCCCACCTTGGAGGCCCTTCCCAGGCCCTGCTCCAGCTGCCAGACATCTTTCCTGCCCTGGGCAACCCAACCCAGGCCACAGTGGCCTGGAGAATCCCCGTCCTTGATGTCCTGGTCACACAGCCCTGGCCCCTTGTCCCCTGTCAGGCTCTGGGGTGGATCCTGTGGAACATCCTTTGGTGGAGGCTGTGGCTCCAGGTGGGCAGGGGGATCCCGGGGGACAGGGACCCTGCTGGGCATGGACAGCATTGGACTTGTTGGGAGAAACGGTGAGGGGGAGCTGGGGCAGAGTGAGCAACCCAGTGACCTGACACAGCCCTGCTGGGATGTCACAGCCTCCTCTGGGATGTCACAGCCTCCTCTGTGATGTCACAGCCCATTCTCTAATGTCACACAGCCCCTCTGGGATGTCACATCCCATTCTCTGATGTCACAGAGCTGCTCTCTGATGTCACACCAGAGTCTGTGATGTCATAGTCTGCCCTGTGATGTCAGACCTCTGCCCTGTGATGTCACAGCTGGCTCTGTGATGTCACAGATGCAGTCTATGATGCCACAGCTGCTCGATGACCTCACATGATCCACTCTGTGATGTCACAGCCCACTCTGTGACCTCATGTTACCAGATGATAAATTGTCTCCACCAGCTGAGCTGACACCTGGAGCTTGTTCTCCACAACCCCAGGCCTGTGGAGAGCACACAATGCCCATTGTGTGAGAAGGGGAACTGGAAGTTCAGCAGCCTCAGTGTCCTGCCAGCTCAGCCAGGCCCACGGGAACATTGGACTCCATGAGCACCAGGGACCCGCAGAGACACCCCCAGGACAGAAGAACACATGGGTTAAATGGAGGGGAAATATGTTAATGATTTTGGGGAAATGATTACCACATGTGTGAAAAAGAATAGAAAATCACCAAATTTGCAGATGACAGCAAGCTGGGTGTGAGTGTGGATCTGCTGGAGGGTAGGAGGGCTCTGCACAGGGCCCTGGACAGGCTGGATCCAGGGCCCAAATCCAACAAGGTGAGGTTGAACAAGTCCAAGTGCCGGGTCCTGCACTTTGGCCACAACAACCCCTGCAGCTCTACAGGCTGGGGACAGAGGGGCTGGAGAGCAGCCAGGCAGAAAGGGACCTGCAGGGACAGATGGACAGCAGGCTGGACATGAGCCAGCCGTGTGCCCAGGTGGCCAAGAAGGCCAATGGCTCCTGGCCTGGCTCAGGAATGGTGTGGGCAGCAGGAGCAGGGCAGGGATTGTTCCCCTGTGCTCAGCACTGCTTGGGCAGCACCTCGAGTGCTGTTTGCAGTTCTGGGCCCCCAATTTAGGAAGGACATGGAGGGGCTGGAGCGTGTCCAGAGAAGGGCAACAAGGCTGGGGAGGGGTCTGGAACACAAGAGCTTTGAGGAGCAGCTGAGGGAGCTGGGCTTGTTTATCCTGGGGAAGAGGAGGCCCAGGGGAGACATGGCAGTGTCAGGGCACAGGTTGGACTTGATGATCTCCATGGCCTGTTCCAGCCTTGCTGATTCTGGGATTCTCTGAAAGAACCCTTGGAGCAGTTGCAGGATGAGCCCTGGGCCTCCTCTTGAGGAGCTCCAGCAGCCCAGGGCCCTCAGCTTCTCCTGGCAGCCCCAGAGCCCATCCTGTCAGTCGTGCAGAGCCTGTGCAGCTCCTCCTCACTGCCCAGAACAGGGAGCCCCAGAGGCAGACACAGCAGCCCAGATGTGCCCCCCTGGCCTGGGCTGCCTCTGGCAAGGGAGCAGCAGCAGGCACTGCAGGAGCCTGCAGACAATTCCTGCAGCACTTGTAGGATGATCCTGCTGCCCAAGGGACGTTCCCATGGGGCCAAGTCAGGAACTGCAATGGGCAGTGGGGCCAGAGAGGAAAGGGCAACCAGGGATGGGCTGTTTGCAGGGGAGGGAACGGGGGTGGGCAATGGGAAGACATTTGTATCAGGAAGAGGAAAGAAAGCAAAGGTGAAGCCAAGGAAATGCTCAGGGCAGTTTGGGGGTGGCTGCCAGGCAGCCCTGGCTCTGAGCAACAGCGTCTGCAGTGGCACAGGAAACTCCCAGCTGATGGGAACAAACTTTCTGGCTGAGTGCAGAGGCCAGGACAAAGCTGAGTGGTTTCCCTGGTGTCCCCCAGCCCTTGCTGGCCCCAGGGGCTGATGGCATTTGTGCTCCCTCAGGTTCATGTCCCCACAGCAACAGCATGGGGGTGCTCCCCCTGCTGTGGGCAATGCAAGCAGGGGCTGCTGAGCCAGTGCTGCCGTGTCTGTGCCTGCAAGGATGGGGCACCTGTGTGAGCTGGGGGAGAGGCCAGGGCTGCAGAGGGGGGATGTTGTTGGCAGCTGCATGAGGACGCTCTGGGACGCTGCCCTGGGCTGTGCAGCGCACTGGGCATGGATCAGCCCCTGCTCTGCTGCTCCTTCCCGTCTGCCCCAGGGCCCTTGCAGAGCCCCAGCCGTGCTGTTTGCCCCCAGCCTGCCCACAGCCAGCCTGGGGCTGCTCACGGGGGTTTCTGTGCTGAGCATTGGCCTGGCCGTGTTCTTGAGAGAGCCTGGGCAAGGAGCCTGGAGCCCCCAGGGCCTGGGCTGAGGCGTTCAGCGCTGCCCCAGCAGTGCCCATGGCCTGTCCCTGCTGCAGCCCCGGCACTGCCACCCCCAGGGCTGTGCCCGGCCCCGAGAGCACTCAGGCCCTGCAGCAACACCAGGGCCACCAGGGCAGCGGGGCAGGGCCACGGCAGCAGCACTGGCAACACCAAGTGCTGCTGCTGCTGCTGCTGGGCACAGCTGCTGGGCCAGCCCTGATCTGCCCCAGCTCTGCACACAGACATTGCTGCTGCAGCTCCAGAGAAGGCAACAAAAGGGCATCTCTGCAGAAAACTCTGCTGGGAGATCCTTCAGTTCCTTTAAAAGCACCAAGAGCTCATTGACACAGTCTGTGGCCACAGGGAAGACAGAGAGAAACAAAATGAGAAACGGCACAAACAATGACATTTCTTTGTGGACAATATGAAAAAAACTAAAACAAAGAAAAAGAACTGCCAAACTGAAACCAACAAGAAGTATTAAAGATGACTTTTATTACAAGTGATTTGCTGAAATTGGCAAGCAGATTAATGTTCCTGAAAGCATCCAGTCATCAGTCTCCACACTGCAGCCTTGAGCTCCTGGTTCCTCAGGCTGTAGATGAGGGGGTTCAGGGCTGGAGGCACCACTGAGTACAGAACTGACAGGGCCAGATCCAGGGATGGGGAGGACATGGAGGGGGGCTTCAACTGAGCAAATATGCCAGTGCTGACAAACAGGGAGAGCACGGCCAGGTGAGGGAGGCAGGTGGAAAAGGCTTTGTGCTGTCCCTGCTCAGAGGGGATCCTCAGCACAGCCCTGAAGATCTGCACATAGGAGAAAACAATGAACACAAAACAACCAAATACCAAAGAGGCACTAACTGTGATGAGTCCAACTTCCCTGAGAGTGTTGGAGTGTGAGCAGGAGAGCCTGAGGATCTGGGGCACCTCACAGAAGAACTGGCCCAGGGCATTGTCATGGCACAGGGGCCGGGAAAATGTATTGGCTGTGTGCATGAGAGCATGGAGAAAGGCACTGGCCCAGGCAGCTGCTGCTATGTGGGCACAAGCTCTGCTGCCCAGGAGGGTCCCGTAGTGCAGGGGTTTGCAGATGGACACGTAGCGGTCGTAGCACATGATGGTCAGCAGTGAATACCCTGCTGTGATAAAGAACAGAAAGAAAAAGAGCTGAGCAGCACATGCTGAGTAGGAGATGGTGCTGGTGTCCCAGAGGGAATTGTGCATGGCTTTGGGGACAGTGGTGCAGATGGAGCGCCTCCCTCTGATCAAGCCCCCTCCCTCCTGTGCCCCCAGCCAAGCCTGGAGATGGTCTGAGAGGAGAGATGGTCTGTCATTGTGACCTGTTCAGAGTTTCTCTGGGCTTTAACCTGTCTCAGGTGGAGGGTGATCACCTTCCCATGCTTCCCCTAAAATGTCACCAGGTACTGCTGAGAGCAGATGGATCCACCCCAGCCCAGCTGCACATTTGTAGCCAAGGACTGGCATTGCTCATTTCACCAACCCAGCAGCATTTTCAGAGTCAGAACACCTCTGCCTTTCCCCATCAATCTCATGACTCAGAGATGCTCTAGGACAGGTTCGCACCCTGGATTGGAGCTCCCAGCTTGGACTGAAATCTCAGGGAGACTCCCAAGTGTCCTTCTGATGGCATTGGATTGTGGGAGATGCAGCTCCTTCCCTGGCTGCCCTGACAGCATTGCCCAGAGCCGGGCACTGGGGACAGCGTCACCCTGAGCCAGCTGTGCCCCCTCCAGAGCCCCCAGGGCCGGGCAGCTGCTCCCAGCCCTGTGCTCTGCAGAGGGACCTGGGCCCGGGGCTGCAGAGCATCCCAGTGTGATTATTTTCTCTCCTTCCCTGATCTTCTCTCTGTTTCCTGGAGACTTTCCTCCTGCAGGTGTTTCCCTGTGCCCGATCTCTCCACACCAGCACTCACAGACCCCAAATCTCTGTGCACTCCCTGTGCCCCTACAGCCTGTTTGCAGGGCATGGGCTGGGGGCAGGTTCTGTTTGCAGCTTGGAGAAAGGACAGCTCAGACTGAATCTCATGGGTCCAGCAAAGGTGATGCCGGTCCTGGCCATGGGCAGAGGAGTGGCTGAAAGCACATTAGGGATCTCCTGTGAACCTATTGATCACTAAAAGTAACAGTTCAGATGTCTCAGGCACTTGTCAAAATCCATAATCATCCTTTAATAGTTATCCCTCCTCCCTGCCATTCTCCAATAGTAGGAAACTGAATACAAACTCTTGGGAAATTTCCTCATTTTTATCAAAATCCTTGTCTTGGGAATATTCTGTGACTGATCAGAGCCCCTCAGTACATCAGAGCTTCATGAGCATTTCACCGCCCCTACACCACAAATACTCAGAGTTGTACTCACAGAGTCTGCAGGCATTGGGATGTTGCAGCTTCAGGAGATCACTGCAGGAGCTGCAGCTGCATTGTCCTGCAGCCAGAGGTTGCTGTGCCAAGGGCTGGCAGTGATTGTGCCCCAGGCACTTCTCAGCCCCTTCCCAGCCCTGAGTGCTTGAAGCTCTCTGTGCCTCTGTGCTGTGCCCGGGCTGGCTGCAGGCAGTGCCCCAGCCCTGCTGGGCTGTGCACAGGAGCTGCTCCTGGCCAGAGCTGTCTCTCTGCAGCTCTGCTGCCCTTGCCAGGAGCTGCCTCTGGGCCAGGAGCCCGGCCCAGCTCAGCAGCACAGACACAGCACCAGGACTTGAATGAGCCCCTGGGGCTTTGTGCTCAGGCCCTGAACATCAGTCCCTGAGAGGGAGCTGAAGAAATCTCTCCAGAACTCCGAATCACAATCCAACTCCAAAGTTTCTTGAAGTTTTAATGGGTCCCACTGAGGGACAGGATAGAGAAAGTGTCCCCAGGCCCCAGGCAGAGCAGAGAACTGGAGGCACTGATGGCAGGTGGGGACAAAGAGAAGCCAAGTCTTGGTGCCCTGGGGCACAGCAGGGTCTGTGCCACCAAGGGCTGGGAGGAGACACCTTGTCCTGAGGCCCTGGGGCCTCCTGGCACAGCCCCAGCCAGGCTGGGCACTGCCAGCCCCTTGTCCTGCCCTCAGCATCCCCCCCTAGCCCACATCCCAGTGGCCTCAAGGATCTGCTGGAAGGAGTCCCAGGGGAGCCTTGCTCAGGAATGGCCCTGGGGGCTCCTGAATGCTCCCTGCAGGGACTGCAGGTTTTTCAAAGGACTTTGGGTTTTGCTTTTGCCTTGGAGTGTCTGAGAGGTTTGTGCAATCATGGCCTCCAATTCTCTGCTGTAATTATTCCCTGGAGAGGCTTTGTCAGTAACAACACTCAGTGGGGCTCATTCATGCCTTAGGGTACTATTTCAGTTATTTTAAGGTACCTGGTGTTTCCCTTTTGATACAGACTCTGGGAGAGGTTTGTGCAATCATGGCCCAAATTATCTGCTTTAAGGAGTCCCTTGAGGGCTTTGTACTGACACTCAGTGGGGCTCATTAATACTTTGAGATACTCAAGATTTTTAAGGTACTTTGTGTGGAGGCTGGAGAACTGGCCAAGGAAAAGCCTGCTGTACTCCCCTGGAGGACCAACCCCTAAGCCATAACCTCTTGGTTAGGGAGAGCAAAAAGATCACCCCCAAAATCCTTTGTTGCTTTATGTTGATCCCTTACAACCCATTGGTCCTTCCCCTTTGCTCTGCCCCCGTGCCCTGATCCCATTCACTCTAGTGTTCTGTCCTGCCCTTCGAGATCCCAATATAAAGCCCTGCTTTCCCTGCCTGAGTGGCTTTTTGTCCCTGGACCCTTTTGAGGATGAAGCTCAGGAAAGGTTCTCCTTGGAACCCCACATGAAGACCCCGTCTCTCCTCCTGCGTCGCCGGGATCACAGAAGAGCTGAAATCCCTCGGCATGAGCACAGACATTGCCTGTGCCCCGAGGTGTCTTCTTCAAGAAGTTTCTTTGGGAAGGTTGCAGCGCTCTGAGCACCACCTGCCACAACCTGTGGCGCCCAGCGTGCGGCCTCTGCAAAGAGATCCCTGAAGAAGTGTCTCCTGCAGCCTCCCACTGCAGGACAAAAGTCGCTGTTGGCGCAGCCGCTTTCCCCAGGAGAAGCCCTCACGTTTTAGTGGGGGCTGTCCGAAGGGCGACCGGGACCCTCCGAAGACTGAAGAGGCCAAAGAGCTCCCGGAGTAGCGGAGGCCAATTGAGGGGCTGAGCACCTGCCCAGCAGATTTTCATTGACCCAATGGGCAATGGCCCAAAGAGCAACTGTAAGTTATATATATATATGTATATATATATATATGAGGGTCTTCTGTTTTTCATTTTCCTTGTTCTGCTGGGTGTGGGAACAAAGTCTGAGAATGGGCAACAACCTTGATCACCCTAAGCTGAGTCCTCCTCAAAGACACGTCTATTCCAAGGTTGTGGGTGCCCTTGTTGATTGGAGAATTTGTTTTTCTAAGGGAAATTGGAAAGCTTTTGTTCATTTTCTTTCCAAATACTTTGTGAATGTTATGAGGGAATCGGTTTTATTGCTTGAGTTTTGGTTGTGGTTGGGATCAAGTTATTTGTTTTACAAATGGAGGGCAATTTTAAAGTGGGGAAGTTTTATCCTCTTTTCCATTTATCCTTATTTTCATTTTATTTTGTGATTCAGTTAAACAATCGGGGGAAAATTCAGGAAAAGTTTTTGGTCCCCAGTTCAAAACCACTTTCCCTTCTTCCTGTCCCCATGTACCCAAAACCCTTCCTCACCTGAGGGGCAATGGGCTGGCAGTCGTTGTCACTTGGCCCAGGGTTGCTATCGATCCCCTGACGCCTCCCGATCCCCTCTCTCCCTTTGCCTGGACAGCAAAGCGTCTGCTGCCCTGGACCTTCCCCTCATCCTCCCTCCTGTGCCCCTTTACCCACTTCCCCCTCCTGCTGATTCCCCACAAACAGTGCCAGCAGCGTATCCAGCCCCACCATTTTGTTGCCTCCATTTCCAAGTTTTCCTGCCCTTGCACCCCAAAGTGGCCACCTCCCCACCTCTCCTCCTCCCTTTTCTGTGCCCTCCATTGCACTCGTCTCCCCCCTTCCCCCCATGTTGATGGGTGTAACCACACTGGGACCCCCCATTGGTCAGGAATCCCCTGCCCATCGTGGACCCCATTGCAGTTGTGTGTAAGCAGGGGAGAAGGACAACATCACCCAGCTCCTGGGACCCCATCCCCTGCAGGGACACCTCCTCAGCAGAATGTCCCCGGGTTGTCCAGAGCCGTGCCCCTGCCCCAGGTGGGGATGGCAAGCTGGGGGGTGCCCTGCTGCTGCACAGACCTGCAGGGACAGCCCCTGCCAGTGCCCGTCACCAGCGGAGCACACTGCCCCTGGAGCAGGCAGGTTGGAGCTGGGAGACATCCTGCCCCGTTTGGGATTTCAGGAGGCAGCACCCACTCGGGGTCACAGGCCCATGGACATGAGCACTGGGTGGAGGAAAGATCTAATGTTAAAAACATCATCCAGGTAATGCTCTTTTGACAATGCTCTTTTGACTGCCCTGAGTTTTCCTTAAGAAGATCTGAAACGTTCAATGTCACCAGCAAAAGCTCCTGCAATGGCTGCAGGCCAGCAGAGCAGGGCTGTCAGCTGTGAAACAAGTGCTGCCCCAAGCAGCAGCTCCCCCAGGGCAGCAAATCAAGAGCTGGGAAGGAGCTGATCTGAAGGCCAAACCTCCTTAGCTCCTTCTGAAAGAGCAGGAACAGTTCCTCATTCCAGTGAGGTGGAATGCTGGGCACCACAGCTCCAGGTGAGGACTGGACACAAGTTTGCTCCCACTGAGTGCTGTGATGGGTTCTGCAGGAGCTCTGGGCTCCTGTGCTTGCCAGGCACAATGAGCAGAGAAGGAGCCAAGTGCACTGATGTGGGAAATGGATTTGTAGAAAGTTTTTAGGGCCTAATAGAAGGCCCACACAGTATGAATCTGTTTATAAACCTTGAGACAAGAAATGCTAACTTAAAAATGCCATGGACTAGGACAGATATTGTTGAGAGAGGAAAGGAGCTGGAAAAAAGTTTCAAAAGATGGCCTTGCAAATAAGACTTTGGAAAAATAGAGCTATGAAAGATGCATTGTAGAGGGACCCACAAGGGGTAGTTTTAAATAATTGGCTTTAAGGCATCTACAACATGGTGTGGCAAAAAGCTGATAGACCAAGAAACACTTATAATGTACTGTAATTAGGAAATAGCTTCTGATTGAATTATAACATCTGTATTGTCTCACCCTTCTCATGAGACTGAAAATGGAATACAAGTTTTTAAAACACCTCTCAGTGTCCCCATCTCTAGGTCAAGAAAAGAGTATTATCCAACACACTGACACACCTTTGCCTCGAGCACAACCCAGCCTGGACCAAACACACTGAAAGGTTTCCCCTTTGGGCCATGACTCGAAACGTCAGGTCTGCTGTTTGACAACTCAGGTTGGTTTGGTGTCAAGGAGTTTCCCTCAGAAATACTGGGTTTGTCTTCCTCTGTGCCTTCCCCTCAGCAGCCTTGGGGATGCTCCTATGTGAAGCCATCTGTCTCACACAGTTTGAGACAACTTAAAACAGGATATTGTGCAATAAGTCATCTCCTCTAAAGTGTTCCAACAATCCCTTTCCAGCAATAGGAAATTGTTACTAATAGATGAAAGTGGAAAAACCCCAGCAGTTCATTAACAAACAGAATCCCCCCATGACACGCGTTCCAAGAAGGCGCCGGGTTCTCTCTCGGGAAGAACAGGAGCTGTCACGGAGCAGTTCCAGCAGCTGATGGAAGCTCGGTGGCTCGTGCGGCGTCGACTTTCTCCCATGGCAGAGCTCCATGGAACGGTCAGGGCAGGGGAAGCAGCTGGGCTGGAGCCCCTCGCTGTCTTTTCTCCCTGGCGTGGCTCAGCTCACAGACTCTCGGGCTGGGAGCGGGGCCGCTCCGCTTCTGCCGGCACCATGTCCCTGGGCTTGGACAAACAGTTTTCTGCCAGGAGAGCCCTGCACACTGCTCCACAGATCTCCCAGAAAGGCCCAAACCAACTCCAAACACTCTGTCTGCAGCAGCTTTTCACAAAGGGCTGCAGAAATCCAGGACAGCTGCAAGGGAGTGTCGCAAGGCTCTTGTCTTGTTCCTGACAGCAGAATTCTTGATGATCTGATGCAATTTTATTCAAATGTAACAAGAGAGCTGAGATATTTTGTTAAAATATTTCATGAGGAGTAACAAACCTTGGGAGCATGAGGTACAGGACTGACATGCAAAAGCATGAGCATATCCTCCAAAGTAGCCAGTTTAATTGTCCATTTTATTACTCTTGTATTTACTCCACACTAATATGGAAAACCAAGCTTTTCTTGGAGGCAAAACAGGCATGGGATACACTACAGTCCCTCGCAGGCTCACCAGGGCTGGCAGTGACAAAGCAGGCAGTCTGCTTCATTGTGAACCACTACAGAGCTACATCCCAATGTGGTTTAAGTAGCGTGGTATTATTAAGAGCACCTTTTCTGCATGAGATACAAAAAGGAGATCCCAAATGATCTTCATGCAAGCATGCAGTCAAGAACTGGTCCTGCTATGCTAATGAAGCGTTTGCTTTGAAAATTACACTCTTCCCATTCATCTTTGGATGCAGACACTTCAGGTTCTCCCCTACACCCCTGCAAGGCTGGCAGTCGCTGGTTCCCATTTCCTGTTCTTCCCTAGAGATGGTGCAGTGGCTGCTTTGAAACAAAAAGCCCTGAGATCTGGACAGCTCGAAGGAGCATGAAATGCTAATTAAGTGCTCATATTGGTAATACCCAGGTCTGCACTGCCCAGTGCTCTGAAGCAGCAGCAGCAGCAGGACCATGCATCATTCCTGCTGGTGGATGTTCATGTTTCTGGTGTGCAAGAGCAATGGCTTTGAGGAGGGACAAAAATGCCCCTCTTCAAACAGTGGGTGTGCAAGGAGAGGTGAAGTTTCACAGCCTTTTCTAGGATATTTCAGAAAGATCTAAGAGAATATTGGGGCATGGAGTAGGTCCCTAATTTTGTCTCCAGAGAAATCCCCAAAGGGCACATTCACTCTGCTGCTGATGGCAACCCCATAAGCTCATGGACCCGTTTTCCCTGCAACATTCCACCCTGCCTGGGCTTTACTAGGCCAGGACTAGAGCCAGAGCAAAGCAAACACCTGCAGCCAGGTGACACTGTGTGACATCAGAAGCTGGCAACCATGAGGACTTTGCTGTCAAAAGGTTACAGTTTGCACTGGGCCCAGAAGTGTTCTTCCCTAAGGCAAAGCACATTGAAATGTGAAGTTTAAAAGCTTCAAATGATTATGAAAGGAAACTGCAGAATAATTTCTGGGAGGGCAGCATTGTCAATGACCATGCAGCCCACCAAGAGCTGGAGCTGAATCCAGAATTGCTTCTTCCAGCTGTGCAGGAATTCATTACACTGGCAAGCACTGGTCCATGGGAACAAATGATCCCCAGGCTCTGGGCTGAATGGCACCCAGGCTGCAGTAGAGATTGGAGGAACCCTTGGCACTTGTTATTGGCCTCCCAGGGCACTCATCCTTCTGCAAACAAGGTGCAAACAACACAGCTGGACTGCTGTCCTGGGTAAATATACATACAGGTGACTCTGCCAAAGCCATGCATCATTTCCCAGGGAAAGACATGACCTCTTCTTACCTATGGAATTGTGATTGAAGACACCTGTGAGCCAGATCTGTGGGAGATTGCAAAGGAGCAAAGCTTTGGCATTTGGGCACACTTCTCTTGGTTTCTTTGCTCAGGCCTTTGGTGAGCCCAGAACACACCTAGGTAGAAAACCTTTGACTAGACAGGATCTCTTGGATCCATTGTCCCCCAAACAGGTCAACAGGTGACCCTGTTGTAATGCCAAGTAACAAAGAGCAGCACAAATGACACAAAGAAAACATGGCCAAAGAGGAAGAGGAGAGGCCCAATGAGGAAAGGATGTGGTGAGACACTGGCACATTGAGTGAGCTGCACTCCCATAATCTCTAGGCTAGCAGGTCCTGGTCTCACATACTCCATTTGGTTAATTTAAATTTTATTTATTTATTTATTTACTCTTTTTTCATCATCAAAATAAAATATATACAATTAAAAATATGTCATCAAATTTTAAAGACAGAATCAAAACACATTAATTCAAAACTACATCTAAAGATCAGAACATATGTACAGCTTTAACTACGAAGCCTAAGGCATCCATCCTGTTCTTCAAACAGTCTTCATACAGGTGGCAGCTTCTTCCTGAGCTTGGAGGAAAGAGAGCTCTTCTGGACGGGAGGCGAGGACTTTGTGGGTGAGGGAACATCGGAAGTGTCCTGAGAAAACTTCTCGGTAAGACTGTAACCAGCCAGATCTGCAAAATGGAGACACAAAGTTTAACAGAGGCCACCATGCAAACCTAAAGCAGCTGAAGCTCCATATTTCATGGGACACATTTCCTGCAAACTTCTAAACAGCTGCACTGGGAAACATGCTCCTGCTGGCAGACACTTGAGGCAGGCCAGGGCAAAACCCTGAGCCACTTGCCCAGAGCTAGCACAGGCACAGCCTGGCCTCTGGGCTGCCCTGGGACAGCAGGGAGCCCAGAGCCCTGTGCTCTCCAGGAATGGCTCAGCTGCACATGCACCCTCCTGCTCCTCTGCCTGCCCCACAGCTCAGCAGCCCTGCAGCTCCAGGGGCACTGGCAGCAGCACAGCTCCTTGCAGGGCACATGCAGGGCACAGCTGTTCCCTGGCAATGTGCACAGCCTCTCTGTGCTGCCACAAGACCCTTCATCCCAACAGAGACTGGCCCAGCTCCCCCCTCACCTCTGCGTGAGGCTGAGCCATGGTTCCCTTCACCTTGTCCTCCATCTGGAGCTGCTCCAGGCCCCCCATGCCATGACCAGGAAGGCCAATGGAGAGAGCAGGGGCAGATGCAAACCCTTCCTTTGGATTTGGTCATTTTTGGCACAGCTAAAAAGGCAAATCCAGAGGTGTCCAACTCAGCGCTTCCTCAGCTTTCTGGAGAACATCTCGCCCTCACCAGCCCAGCATTTTGGAGAGGTTTTCCCGCACGTGTGCAGGCTTGCTGGCAGCACATTTCTTCAGCTGGGTGCCCATCACCTTGTAGAGGGCAGAGGCGAGCTTGGTGGCCACGGTGCGGACATTGGCGCTCCGCACGGGCAGCGCCTTGTTCTCCAGGAAGGACCAGAGCACGGGCAGGGCGTCGCGCTGGACGACTGCAGGGCTCCTGGCATGGACCCACTGCACAAGCACTGCCGGGACAGAGACACAGCTCCTTAGCCACAACCTCAATGCAAACAAGCATCTACCTCTGCTTTTGCTTCTGGCAAGCCTCTCTGGCCAAGGTCAGCAAAACAGCACACAGAGCCCCTTGATCCAGAAACGGGCAAAGCAGCTGATCATCCTGGAAACAGAACCACCAACCCCTCAGGACTAATTGCTCCAACCAGAGCCTTGTCCCTGTGGCAGACTTTGCACCTTTACTAAATTATTTCACAATCTCTTTCTGCATGAACAATGAATGAAATGTCCAACTGCCTTTTATTTCCATTAAGAAGTTGTCTAAACCCACCCTGAAGATTTGGAACTGCACCACAGAGAGGAAATGGAGAGATTTCTAATAAAAGGGATGATTCCATTTTTGTACCTTTGATGCCAAGTGCCAAATGCCTAATCTGGCTCTTCCCTTGGCTCAGTGGCACACAGCAAAGGGCAGGATTAGAACACACCTCAAAACTCCAGCCCACCAGAGATGGCTGCTGCCTGACAGCTGGATGAGAAACATCAGGGACCAGCTGGTGTCTTTGGCAGAATGCTTTTGGGGCTTCCTACAAAGAGCTGTTTCAAACCTCAGGGTGTCTTAGAGAATTACCCAGACCCCATTGCCCTGGCATTTGGGCATCTCCACATTTTAATGCCACTTCCCCTCCCAACGTTAATGGCATTTTTTCTTATACTGTCCACTGGAATAGGGGCATAGAGAAAGAAAAATGCTACACAGGGGACTGAAATGTAACCAAAACACAAGTGTTTTCTCATATTGTCTCTGAAATCTCTCTGCCCATTTTCTGAACTGAACTGTATCAAACACGGACAAAAAGTTACCACCAACAGGCTTCTTGCATGGCAGATTTGGCTGAGAGATCAAAACCTGAAATGCTCTGGAGACCATTCTTATTTCCTGATCAGACAAAATGTTATCTAGCAGCCATTTAATATTCTGTGGTGGAAGAGACTTCATTTTCTCGATGCTGTTAATCCACCAGCAGTCATCAACATTGAAAGAGCTCCTGCAAGTACCCAAAACCAATTCTGCTAAGCAGGAAAGAGTTATGGTACCCATTTTAAAATGGGAATTCATTTGAGTTTAAATGCAATTAAAGACATTTGTGACTACTGAACATGAGGAACAGCTGTCTGTTCCTACTAAATCTCAGAGAGAACATCTGCTCTTTCTAAAGTAGTCCTAATTTATGGTTAATTCCTTTATTTGAAAAAGAGATCAAAAGAACTGCTAAACTAAATTCCCTATTGCTGGAGATCTACTTTATTCAAATGCTCTTTAAAGGACCTTTGACATTCTCAATTGCTGAACATGCCCTTTTGAGATTCCTAATGAAGACACAAAGTGTATTAAACCTTGCATTCAAAGATGCTGGCATCATTAGCAGTGGATTTAGCCCCAGGTAAAGCAAGGCTATCAATCGTCTTCTCTTCTATATATTGAGATTATCCTTTTTCCATTCCTTGGCTGTTGCTGACATAGCAAGCTCCTCTGAGGAATCAATTATCAGCTGCATTTGTAGCATTTTGGACAGTGCTGGCACAGGCAGACACTGTTTGCACACCCTGAAAGGCTCAGTCCAAGGCCACTTGGACAGCACAGGCAGGGAGCCTCAGCCCTCTGCTTCTGTCCCTGTGCCCCAGAGGCTGCCTTGCACTAAACCCGTGCCTCTGATACCTCTGTTGAGTTTTGACCTAAGCTGTGACCCCCAGGCTCTGCACGGTTCAGCCTCAAAACTTTCCAAGAGAAAAACAAGAATTCCGTGAGGACAAAACAAACCGATGCCCTGAAAGAGCATTTGCCACCATTTCCCCTCAAAGATCACAGATGTCCCTGAGCTTCCCAGAGAGGAGCCAGCTGGGGTATTTGTAGCCCCTCCCTTTGCTGGAGGTGGTTCTGAGATGCCCCAGTGAGAGCTCAGCCCGAGGCTGAGCGCTGCCCCCATCTCAGATGCTGCCCAGCTCTGCAGCAGCCAGGGCAAACCTGCCAAATCCACCTGCCTGGGCTATTGGGCAGCAGGGACAAGCTCAGCACCTCCTGATGTGGAGGAGCTGCTCTGCTGTCTGTTCACAGGCATTCCCTGTCAATACTCCCTGGGCAGAGCTCTTGCCTTAGAAGGGGAGGCCATACCTGTGATACGCTCGGTGACATCCAGCAGAGCTTGGCCACTCAGGTGATTCCATTGGTAGCTGAACTCTTTCAGCAGTGACACTTGATCTACAAGGGAAACACATGGTTCTGCTCACTTTTCTCAGGTCATAGGAGAAAGGACAGTGGGGAGGCAAAGGGCAGGGCCAACCTGCCCTTTTATAAAATCAAGTACATTTCTGCTGGGTTTTGAATCCTTTTCTTCATTCCTTCTAGCCTCCTTGGCAGGGTTTTAAATTCCAAAAGAAAAGCTCTCCTTTCACATTTGTAAATGCAAACTTGTCTGTTGTAGCAGGAGCTGTGTTAAAACATCTCACATCAGGGACCTCAAGAGTTCAGTCACATGGAAGCAGTGAAAAGGTTTTGCATCCCAGAGCAAAAAGGAAGAAGCCCATACTTGGGTCACAGAAAGGCACTGAGTCAGGCAGCTCCTGAGTTCACAGAGCAACTGGAGAGGAGAAAGTGCAAACTCCCCTTGAAGACCTGCCTCTTCAACAGTCCTTTTTCCAGGCATATTTCCCCAGTGCAGCATTCTCAGAGCTGACATAAATCTGTGTGGCAAAGGAATTTAGAGCAGCCCTTGCCTATGTAGTTAATTGCTGTGGCCATCTTGCTCCATGCAAAACAACATGTGGAACAAGGCATCATTGACAGCTGGGTTTATACCCGTTTGTTCTAAAGAAATGAACTTGGTGAATCATCAGTTCCCCTTTGAAAATAGAAGACAAAGAAGAAAAGTGGAAAATAGGCAGCTGATGCCTCTAATGTAGAGCCTTGCAGGTGGCTGCTCTGCAGAAGCTCTGATGGGTCAGTGTCCCTTCATGCCAACAGCAAAGCTGTTCATTTGGGAAGTCAGACGGGGCCTAAGCAAACTCCAAACCCCCTTTGCCTCTGAACTGCAGCAAAGCTGTAGCCCAGGACTTGCTCTTCAGACAAGCAGCACAGAGCCAAGGGCTCCTGGGACTGTTGGGAAATGCTGATCACACTCCAGCCTGTTGGGGATGGTGCATAAGGACTGCAGCTGCACAGCTTCTGGTGGGTGTCAGCTGCAGTGTTCCACAGACAAGAGCAGCTGTCAAGGCACTCAGCGCTCTCTTGTGCAGGAGAGACAGAGACAAAGTTGAGGAGAGTCCCTGCCAGGGCTCAGCCTTACCCAAATGAGCAATGGATTCTTCCAGTGCTTTCACAGCTGCCCCACGAACCCTGGCATCCTTTGAATTCAGGTTCTTTGTTATTCCTTCCACCAAACCAATGATCACCGGGTTCAGGGCATCTTTCAGGGCTCCTGTGATTTCAGCCAGCACGTCCAGCGCCCTCTGCTTCACTTTCTTGTGGCTGTCAGATATTCTCAGGACAAAATAATCAAAAATCTGTGAAGAGAACAAGCAATGTGAAAGCTGGATCCACATGTCCTTGTTTGAAGAGTGGCTGTAGCAGTCAGCAATGTCAAAGATGAAAGTGATCCTTTCTCTCAGGCCAGCACTCCCTTGCACAATTGCACTGTTTTCCTGTGGGCCACTCACTGGAATGGTGGCACAACCTCATGCTGGTTGAAAGATTTTCTTCTGTTTTTAGGAGGTTTGGCTGGGGACAGAATAGTTCCTATGGCATTTCTCTCTATCTCTAAATCATTAAATCAATTCCATTTATTAATGCTAAAGAGTACCTTTGCTTTGAATGGAAGCAGATGTTTACAATGCCCGGTTTTCTATACAGTTGCCTCAAGTACTGAGGGCAGTTATGATTTTGCCAAAACTATGGCTGGAGGAGGTCTGAGTTTTCTTTTGTTTGTCTCAGAGCCTGTGTCTGGAGAAGAGCAGGGCTCTGATCAACTCTTCCAGCATCCAGACCATTTCTCTAAGTAACAGGTGGACTTCTGAAATGTCATGTGCTGTACAGCTCTCATTAGAGCAGGCTCAGTCCCTTGACAGCCTCATTGTCAGGCACCTTTTCCTGGAAAAAGGGAAAAAGCAGCTACTGGGAGGAGAAGGCAGAGATGAGTCTTTAGCTGTTTTCCTCCTTTTCCAAAGAGTAAAAAAGACCCCCAAGAAGGGTGAGCACTGTCTTTACCAAGAGGAATAGGAACAAGGATGGAAATGAGAAGCCAGAGCTGGTCCTGTGTAAGACAAGATGGAGTATATAGAAGTATTCTTTAAAAAAAAACAACTGGGTTTAAATCAACCAAGCCTGATACTTCTCTTCCCTATGCAAATCCATTTTTGGTCTAGAGAACAATTGCCTTGTTTTCAGGGGCTGGATTCCCTTCACTTAACCCAACTGAGAGTAGGAGAGAGCAGCAGTTACACCAGCAGAAAATTCTGCCATCATCTGATGAACAGCATCAATAGGCACCTGCCAGACAAATACAGCTGGACTGAAATAACTTGTCCTGAAGCCTGGACCTGAATTACATTTGTCTGGGTAAGAGGGACCAGCGTGTCCCAAACAGCCAGGACAGAGTGCCAAGACACACTGAATCAACTTTGCTGCTACAGGCTTAGGAAAGGAGCTAAAGGAAAGGAGCAGTGAAGATACCCTACATACTTGGACAATGTTAGTGGAGATGAGCTGGGGGTTTGTTCTGCACAGGTCTTGGAGGAGTTCCACTCCTTCCATCCTTGTCTGAAACCCCTTGGCTTCCAGGAGATGGTAAAGCTTCTGGAGCAGCTCCGTTTCTTCCACAGCTGGAGGTGACGTGACCTGGGCTTTTGCACGGTGTAGGAGGTGCCCATCAGAGGGAGATTTCACCCTGGAAAATAAAACCAAATGAGGACCTGGTGGTGATCATTATCATAGCATGGCATCCCTGTCGAGGAAATAATTAGCATTGCCTCCATGATTCCAGAAGGCTGAGGCTGATCAATCACTTTATTATACTGTACTATACTATACTATACTATACTATACTATACTATACTATACTATACTATACTATACTATACTGAAACTCATCACCCTTACAGACAGTCAGATACAGACAGACCAGATTAGTCAATTGAATCCAATTGACTAATTAAGTGGCCAATTAAGAAACTACCCTTTGGTAAACAAATCTCCATAACACATTCCACATGTTCACAACAAGAGGTGCAGCAAGTGCAGATAAGAATTGTTTCTCATTCTTTTCTCTGATCTTCTCACAGCCTTCCCCAGGACAATGCCTGGGAAAGTTGTGCCTGCTGCTCTCTATGGAGAGAGCTGCAGCCACAGACAATACCTTCAGTTAATTGTGAGCAAAACATCTTGAGCAGCTTTCCCAATTATGTGATTTCAAGCTGGAAAATCATCAGGCTCTGAAGAACAACGTGGAGACCTCATGACAATCATTATGGCAGACAATCTGCAAGTGACATTCTCAGCACTGCTCACTCAGGAAAACCAAGGATGAGATGCATCTGATCTATCTTCAGATGGCTGCCAGGGCACACAGGTCACATTGCTTTGTGGAGAAAGAGAGACACTACTTCCAAGTTTAAATGCCTCCTCATATGGGACGTGTGTGTCTTACAATAAGGAAACTCATCACTCTGGAGAAGTGTCTCTACAACCAGGCATGACAATCTGGAAAAGCAGCTCAGATGCATCTGAACAGATAAACAGGGCCATATTTGAAGGATTCAGAAAATCAGTAACAGAGATAAAAACAGAAGCCTGACATGCCAGAACTACACTCACATTTCATTTGCTTCCCTAGAGACAAGATGCACAGCTTAACAACCCCACTGGGAACAATTCTCCTGATCAACCTGTCTCTTCCATGAGCACAGGAAGATGCTAGCTGTGCTACTGAGGCATGTGGTCACTTTCCTGCCTCTGCTGAGCAGGACAGAGCTAAAGAAATCCCCTCTGCTATCAGAGGAGAACAGGTACAAGTAGCTCTGCCAGTGGCATGAAGAGACAGCAAGGAGAAAATTCCTGTCTTAAATGCTGATTGCAGCACAGGGGGAAATAAACCAAACATGCTGTCCATCAAGCAAGTTACATGAAGGACAGGAATATCAAGACAAAAAGTCCACATTCAGACACCTGTTGACTGAAGTTGTTCAGAAATTGCCTTGCTCCTTACTACTCAAACTTGGTACTGTTTGAGGGTAAGAAAACCATGATTCAGCCAGGCCAAACCCCATGGATGAGAACTGCATCTTTGTGGAATGGCATCTTGCATCCAGACTGAGATTTCTCATCAAAACACCCATCTGAAAAAGACTCCACTCAGATGGAAAAAAAGCCCTGGTTGAATTTACTTGTCCCAAGTCAGGCAGCAGAAACTTGGCCCTCTCCCAGCCTCCACAACACTGCCCTTGCCACTGCACTGCATCGTCTGAGCTGCAACCAATGGGTGTCTTTTTGTCTCTCCATTTTTGTGGAAACCCCTCCAGAGAAGTTGTGTTCAGCACAATGCAGAAGTCGACATTTTTTATCCTAGAGCATTTGTAGGGAAAGGAAACAATCTGTGGCACTGGTCATGTCTTCCAGGAAGATTTTCCTGAGGAAGAGACATGTAAAGCTTGTCATGTGCTTTGTCTCATCTGACAAAAGTGCTCAGTACCGTTTGCTAGAAGACAATGTGGCCTGGGGCTTCTTTGAGCCACCGTTCCTCTCCTTCACCGGCTCCTTGACAGATGGGCCTTCAGCCTTCTGGTTTGCCATGCCCTACAAAGACAGAGAGAAACCCCATCCATCTTTAGAATATAAAACAGGAAATTCCCTGTTGAAAACACAAGTTAGAACCAGGATCACTGCTACCAAGGCCTAGGGAAACATTTCCTAACTTACAGATGGAAACAGAGCAGAGATTGAGTGATGCCAACTCTTTGTTTTCAACAGCCCAAGGCAGGTTATGGGTGCTACCAGACTGAGCAGCAGTCTAAAATCCCAAATTCCTTAGTCTTGAGCATAAATGGGAATAATGCAAAGTGGCAGGCAACGAGTGTTTGTGAAGGAAGCAGCAGAACAAACTGGACTCTTTGGGGGTTGGCCCATTGTGTTGGAAGTTGATTTGGTTCAACACTCACTCTCCCTGTGCCTGCTCAAAGGCAGGCTCCCTTCTGTAATGTTGATAAAAAAAATAAAATCCCCCCCATCAAACAAACAAAGGATTTTCCACTGGATGCTGCTGAATTCACCAAGCTTCTTCCAGCTCCACAGGGCTTGACAGCAGGGCAGCATTCCCAAAAGACAGACAGTCATTGTAGTAACTAGGATTGACTTGGACATCTTTTGTAAATCTGGAAATTTTCTTGGTGCTACTACTTCCAGTGTCCTTTGCAAAGACTCTGTTATGTTCAGAAGCACAATTCTCACTTAATTGCTTTACAGGGGGCAGAGTAGGGAGAGCATGGTGGGGGTTACTCTTAAATGTAAACCCATTTTCTCCTCTTTCCCTTCCCTCTTTGTGACCAATATTGAAAATATTCAGAACCCCACTTTGTCCCTAATAATATCAGTTCCTTTGTGGCCTGCTGATGAACAGGCTGAGGATCAACAGCTCATTCCCAGGAGCAAAATGATTCAGCAGAAGAGGAATGAGCTAAAGACAGATTGGCTATGTTTGATCTCATATTAGCAGTGGCAATACTTGCACAAAGGAGACATTTCTCCTGCCAAGCACTTACTTTCTTCTTAATTCTGTTCAGAATATCTTCCAGGTCACGGGGGGAAAGAGATTGTTCCAGAAGCATTTTAAATTGTTGATGAGTGAGCAACATCTTCACCATCTCCTGTCCATAATGCCTAAGGAAGGAAGGCAGGAAGGAAATGAAAAAAAAAGTGAACAAACACAGGAAGAGTGTTAACAGAAGAGGCTGATACCTTAAACTCATCAGGTGCAATCCCTGCATGAGAAGGCATTACCTACTCAGCAAAGAGGGAGATTTACCTCACTTGACGCTGCACAGTGCTGTCAGCTGAACACAAGAGGCAGGAGGAGAATGTGGGGCAACAGAAAAATACCATTTCACTCTGAAACTGGGGGTGTGCTTCTGTGGCATCAAAGGATCCCAGGGAACAAGCAAAACACATCTGCTTTGTTGTCAGAGCCTCTTAGCAGTGTCTTGCTGCCATTGCACAATAATTTGCCTTTCTTTAACTGGCAGGGAAGCCAGGACAAAACACCTCATGCATCCTCTTGATTATTCTATACTATGTGTATGCACAGGGACAGCTAGTTGCTCTGGTGTTCTTGGCAGCTACTCATGGGAATTTCATCACCAAAGGAAGGAGATTTTGGTCGTTTGGGTTGATTTTGCCACTAGGAAACCACAGTTTTCTTCAAGAAGAAATGTGGAGCTCACTGAGCCACAGATAACAGCATTCTAGAAATCTGCAGAACAAGTTTAGAAAGACTGAATATGTTGGCTAAAGACCCCTGAAATATTTCTAGGAAAGTCTGAAGTTAATGAGAAATGGATGTTTGGGATCCTTCAGTGATGAACATTAGCCAACTCTTTGGCTTTGTGTTGTGCACCTAAGGCCAAACAAGACTGTTGGACTGGCTGATCTGAGCTCTTTTGATCTCAGGAAAGAATCCTTCAAGCCACAGGAAAAAGCTGGCAATGCTCCTTTTTGCTGGCCAACCTCAGGTTTCCCAGTACAGCCATTTGCCCAGGCAGCCCAGAGCAGTGGTCACAGCACCAAGGCTGACAGAGCTCAGGAAGTGTTTGGACAATGCTCTCAAGCACATGGAGTGACTCTTGGGGTCACTGCACATGGCCAGGGGATGGACTCCATGACCCTGATGGGTCCCTTCCAACTCAGCATATTCCATGATTCTACGACCCTTATTCACACCATGAGGTAATTTCATATTCCCTTTAGTTTCCACTCTTGTGTGGTTTCACCTTTATAGCCAGACACAAAAGGGTTTTCCTGTTTTAGGAGGTGAAATGAAGATCATTACCTTGTGTCCTTGTGATAGTCCCGAGCAAGCTTCCCTGCCACGTGTGCCAGCCTCTCAGCCCAGGCTGTGCCTGCGAGCTTGGTGACTCCAATTGTCTGCATCAGGGACAGGAGGAGTTGGGCCGCACACTGCCGCACCGGGGCGGGGCGGCTGCTGGGGAGGAGAGAGCAAACCCTGGGCCACAGGGACCAGGAGCAGCAGCAGCACAGGCCTTGGCCAGAGCCTGCTCCCTGCCCGTGCTGGGGGAAGGAGCCTGGGCTCTCCCTGCACCTTCAGACACCTGCAGAAGGTTCTGTCCTCAGGTAAACACAAAGTTAGCATTGTACACAAGGCCTGCCTGCATGGAAGAGGGAGGAATTCAGTCTCCCTGCACTGTCTGATACTCAATTTCTTTCACAGTATTTACTTGGAGAAAGATTCAAGAAATAGATGACATGTGAATAATTTAGAGATTAAGGACAATTGATGCTGACCATCAGAGGGCACCCAGTACACAGAGCTGCAGCAGGATTGAGGCTCTTTCCACCCATTTATCCCCAAATCTGCAGACCTTTGGAAAACAACAAATGCAGGGAAAACACATTGTGGGCCGTGAAGTTGCAGAATATCCAGCAATGCAGCCTGTTTTTTCTGTGGGGCTTGGCAACGGATCCATCTGAATGTTTTACCCTATTCCAAAGCTGAGGAAAGGGTGGCAGGCAGTTTAGCCAGGTTGTCCTGTTCTAGAGTGTCTCTTGGGAACTATCAGGCCCAGCACCAACATTTAAGGCAGCATTTGCTTCAGCTGTCCCATGGCAGTCAGCCTGTGAAGGTGCCTGTAAAGTGATTCATCATCTCAAGGCTAACATGAAACATCAGTTTGAATAGAAAGTAGAGCTCTAAGGCCAGGACAGTCATACAAGGCTCCTTTGGCAGGAGCTGCACCTGCTGTGCAGGCTGGGCCACACCCAGCAGATTGTCCCCCATGTGCTCCACGCCCCAGCAAGGACCCTCCTCATTTCTCAAGTTAATGGCATCATGAGGAGCCATGGTTTTCCCAGGGCCTCTGTGGTTAGTGCTGTGAAATACCAAACACTGCTCACAGCTGCAATTGCAATTGTCCCTCTTCCCACAAAAGCACAAGGCTCTATCCTTGGCCTTTGCAGGCACTTTCACTTCCCCACTGATCACCACATCTAGGAAAATCTGACAGGCTGGGAGAACTCCAGGAAGCAGCAGGAAGCTGAGTCAGAGGAGCTTTACTTTGGGTATCAGGAAAAAGGGTTTTTCACCCAGAGGGTGGTTGGGCACTGGAACAGGCTCCCCAGGGCAGTGGTCACAGCACCAAGCCTGACAGGGGTGAAGAAGCATTTGGACAACAATCCCAGGCACTTGGTGTGACCCTTGGGCTGTTCTGGGCAAGGCCAGGAGCTGGACTCAATGGTCCTGATGGGCCCCTTCCAACTCCCCATATTCTACAGTTCTGTGATTCTGAGAACTAATAGGCTGCAGGAGGGCAGAAATAGGTGACAAGAGGAAAGAAGTGAGGTTGGTTGGAGAATCAAGTCACTGAGTTCACAGAAGATGCAGGATACAGGACCCTTCCCTCCCACCATTCCCATTCTCTGTCTCATCCCTTCTCCCTCCCAAGCACACGAAGGTGAAGAACATCACTAAAAGAAGAAGAACCTACTTGACTCCCATGTCCATGAGAGCAGTCATTGCTCGTGCAGGAGTCACATTCTCCACCATGATCCCCAGGGTCTGACTGGCTGCTTTCCGAACAAATTCTGGCGAGTTGGACACCATCTGGAGAAGGACCCGAGCAACCTCATCCACCTCAGAGTCCATGTCCTTCTTCAAGGTCACAAAGAGCTCTCCCAGAGTGACAATGGCAGAGTAGGACACCTTGGAACGGAGGTTGGTCACCTGGGGAAATCATGAGGGGAAACAGAAGAATCACCTTGGAAAGAAAACCAGTTGCCTTCAACAGAAGTCCCAGGAAATGACAACACATCCCACTGTGTCCAGAGGAACATACAAGTACAGGGAGAGCAGGAGAGCACAAGCACAGAAAGGCACTTACTCTGGCACCAATTTCTGGCCTCAGACCTGCTCACTGCAGGCCTAAAATAAAAATTTCATTAAGTGTTCTACTTAACCCTTCTAAAATGTCCACAGCTTTGATTTTAGGCCCTTTTACTAAAAAATTAAAGCAAGAGCTGCTTTCAAATCAGAAAGGCACAAGTGATAAAGATAAAAGAGTCAGGTGCTCCTGTTCAAAAAAGCAACACCAGCAGCTGAAGCACTCAGCCAGGAAACAGAAAACACAGGCTCAGCTCTACAGACTCATTCGCAGTGTTGAATTACAACTTGGGCAGAGATTGGGACTCTGGCAAATAACAGCATTAGTGTCTCAGTTTCTGCATTTGCACATTGCATTATAAAGGCACCACACTCAAAGATGAGTGTCAGATACCCGACCTGCCAGTAAATACAGCTGCATGTGCCCACAGATCCTGCAGATAGCTGAGAGACATTGGAAATCTCAGGTCTAAAACCAGAAATGAAGGCAGACCCTGAGCACACATGGAGATGAACAAGCTCATCCCTACTCTACTCACTGTGTATGAAGTAGGGGGGACAATTCAGAGCAATGTTCTCACCTCGCTGGTAAGTGCCAAGCAAACCTCACGAAGTCTACAAAGCAGGACCTCTGAATGGGACCCAGCCAGGTGTTGGATGCTGAAGAGTCCCTTCTCCTTCAGCTCCCTGAAAGGCAGAAGATTGATTTTTCTCTCCACCAAGGCAGCAGCCTCTGAAATGACCAGGCTGGCAGCTCAGTTGAACAATGGGAGGAGCTTTTCAAGGAGTATTTAATGAAATCGTGGAATGCGTTGCCCCAGGATGCTGTGGCTGTCAAAAGCATTCACAAACCCAAGAGGCAAAGAGAGGGGTTTCAGAGTGGCCATTTAAGAAGACAGCCTTTCTGAAATCTCTGGCCCATGAGGCCCCTCTGTCACTGCTTCCTAGAAGCTGTGAGACCGGGCCATGCTGCTGTTTCTTGTCACCTCCCTGTACCTGTCCCTGAGACACAGTGCCACCGGGCTGTTATTGGGGCATTTTCCTTCTTTGTCAGCCCCAGCAGGCATTCAGCAGGGAGAGTCTGCACTGCCACTCTGGAGCTGAGTTTCCACTCTACGATCTCGGCCTCTCTGTCACCCCCTCCACTCCACCTCACACATTCCCCAAAAAAGCAGCAGGATGTCTGCTGGGACCGCCTCAGCCTGCAGGAAGGCCAAGTGGGTCCTGGCCTCTCCTGACCCACAGCACAGCTTTCTTTCATCCCAGCATGGAAATATAGAAACTGTATTATCACATCACACAGAGGGCCAGGAGCTTTTTATTTTGGCTGCAAGTGTCCACAGGCATTGGGGAAGAGGAGAAAAAGAGTGTTTTTCAGCAAGCAACCCGGCTACTCAGGCAGGATGGTAGGAAAAGTGTCTGGAAGCTGCTTTTTAGGACTTTGGTTGTTCTGCTGAAGCCTCTGACAGAGCTGATGGGCAGATCCCAGAACTGTGGAGCGTTCCTGGGAAATTTGTCCTTGGATATGTCTACGAATGCTCTCCCAGCCATGAACTGCCATCTGTGTCCTGTCCATATGTCACTGCCTTGACTGTTGAGTGTCTGAGGTGCCTCTTGAGGCTGCTATGGACCTCCTTCACCAAGGAATGGATTGTGATACAACATCCCTTTCTGCTTATGTTTGGGCACTGACAGAGCCTGGAGCCCTCTGGCTGAGCTTGGGCTCTCGCCAAGCAAGATTGCAAATGAGAGCAGCTCATGGTCCTCAGCTCCTCCCTCCTGCTGTGACAGACAGACATGGCCATGGGGACAGAATGGAGCTGCCCCATCTGCCAGGTCACTAAGAAGGATGTGAATTTTTCTCTGCCCTGTCACCACCAGTTCTGCCTGGGCTGCATCCTGCAGTGGGCAAAGAGAAATCCAGCGTGCCCACTCTGCAGAAGAATGATAGAAGCTGTCAGGTTTTCTGAGTAGGATGAACAGGACTACATACAATTTGCCATCAGCTCCCCCAAACAATTGCTAGAGTCCAGCAGGGAGAGAGCCTGGCCACCTTGCTGAAAACAGCCCCCAAGACCCTGAGATGGCTGCTCCATCTTCCCCACGGGGAACACTGTCCCCAGCTGAGCAGGGGCTGCAGGACCAGAGCCTGTGGATGGCCTCCTGCCCAAGGTGTGGGCCGAATTTTTCAAATAACAATGTCATCTACTGGACCAAAGGTGGCCCTGGCTGCACCAGAAGCTGGAGGGAATATGCCAGCACCAGAGATGGCTGGTTAAAGAATTCATAGAGCAGCATCCTGCACGCCCTCTGTGCCTATGGTCAAGTTGCCAAAATCTTGGTGCCAGTACTGCAGCTTGTCCTCTGGAGCAATCTGAATTGCTGCTAGCATAGTCCAGGGTAAAGAAGCAAAAAGGACCTTTGCATCATCTCCACAGATGTTTTATTCAGCTGTGCAGGGAGATGTTCAGGTCCCAGCACCCACGCACAGAGGGTCTCACTTTGTCTCCACAGGGGCCTAGGGGCTGACCCTGATCTCGGGGCAGTACAAAGATAAGGGGGGCACTCAGGGAATAGGGAAGGTGTGGCTCAGGAACACAGGAGCAGACACAGGAACAGGGGAAGGAGCCAATGGGCTCTAACAGCTTTTTGAGGGAAGCTTCTCGTGTCTCCCTAGACCAGGGAATGCCCCCCAGGGTCTCCACAATTCCCTGTGTTTTATATTATTAGGAAAGCTTCTCTGAAGGATCAACTGAATCAACACAAAATGACAAAAACAATCAAAAGCACTCATAAGACAATTGTTCAAAATGCAAACAATTCTGAGTTCCCAATGTGCCAACAGATTTCTTGGAGTGTCTTAGATCTGGCAGGACGGATGCAGGGTTTTCTTAGCGCAGTTTATCAGGAAACTGAGTCATTCATACTGACCCTCTGGTCCATGGCCTCCTCACTGTCATTGTGCAGCAAGGAGGCCCAGAGGCTGCTGTGCTCTGGTCCTGTCAGGGATGAGAGCAGCGGCTCTGTGGCCAGCGCCAGCTCCAGCTCCAGCAGCTCACAAGAGGAGGCTCCTTCCAGAAGCTCTGTTGGCTGCAGTGTGGCAGACCAACAGAGCACACTGGAAGCCACCCCCCATTGCAGCCACCCCCCAGCTGCGCCCATCATCCCTGCAGAGCAGGACCTGCCCCAGAGGACCCGCGGCAGGAGCTCAGGACAGTGGCAGGTCCCTGTGCCCAGGGCAGAGTCACAGAACCTCTGCTCCTGGCTGGCACAGGGGCTGCTTACCCTGGTGTCCCACGGAGAGGAGGGACCCCGGGCCCCAAACTCTGCCCAGCCCTGCAAAAGGCCACCTTGCCAGCAGTGCTAGCAGTGCTAGCGAGGTTCCTGCAGCCATTCAGTCCAATAAGAGGAAACAAATGTCTCTTTATCTGACACAGTCTCTGCACACAGCTTTCTCCCCCTTCTCCTGGTGCCTTTCCCTGACTCCAGGAAGAGCTGCAGGAAATGCTGTGTGAGCCATAATAATGGAAGAGTTACTGATAAAAATACTGGGGTGATGCTTTCAGAGGAGTCATGAATGGAAGATTGACCAACCTTCCAGCCAATGGTTTGCCAAAAGTTTCCATTCTTTAAATAATTGACTGCAATAAATTAGTAAAAAGAAAGATAAAACAAATTAAATCTCCCACAGCTGCTGGCTTTCCTCAGGCTCCATGGCCTATGTATTGCTAGACTTACTTCATTTAGGCAGAATATTAACTGCCCTGACTTGTTGGAGACTGACCACAAGGTCTCATCTGCGGTGAGCAGTCACTAAAATTAGCTCAGCAGAGGCATCTTCAGCTGTCCAAGTGTAGCAGAAATACATATTCTCTGCTTCATGACTGTGTGGCAACAGCTGCTGGTGTGGATTCGTCAGCGTTGCTTCATGGATTGCTCCTGGGAAGGAACTGTGTGCACAGGCACAGAATGATGGCTTCGATCTCCTCTAATTACTCCAATCGGATGATGGCCAGAACTTTTAGGCAAAAAGCATCATGACAGAATAATTTACAATATTCTCCAAACTACTCCTGTGGTTTTGATTTTCTTACTGATTAGGTTCAGTGTCTGGCCTCAAGAAATCAGTCCAGAAATAACAGGCAAACCTCAGCTTGCAAGTTAGAGTGTAAGTCTTTAATCTGCCATTTTTGCAGTATCTACAAACAACTTTTCAACATATTTGCAAAAAAAATCTCTTAGTTCTTGCTATACCTATCCAGAACCTGACTCTCTCCTTGTTTCATTTTGATTTGAGATCCAAGCATGATTTTTTTCTGGATGGGGAAGTAAGAACCAGCTGCAAATACAGACTACAAGTGTGAATCTATACTGCAGGAACTGAGCTGTAGCTTGGAATTAAAGGCAAGAAGTGATGCCATGGTAAATGTGAACATTTAGTGCTGACACAGGAGCCTTCTGCAATGCTCCACCAACCCATGGTTCACCTTGCTACAAACTCTCTTTCTGATGTTACAAAGAGTGTTGCAGAACTGACTGTAAGTAAAAAAAGTAGCCAGAATCTTAATTTTTGTTATTATGGTGAACAATGACTATCTAATAATTCAGACCTCATAGAAGTGAGTATTCAGATTTCCACTTAGTACATGCTGGCAATTTTAATTTGAAATCAACAGGTTTATCCAAATCAAGTTATCCATAGGAATTAATTTGCTCTATGATCTAACTAAAAATGCCTCATTGTCTGATAAATTTAGTAGAATTTGGCAAAGTCAACAGTCCACAGATTTTCATTTCTTGTTTAATGGCTATTCTGCAGGAAAGCTTTTACAGACTAATCAGTTTGGATGTAATTAAATCTAGCCATTTTGGTATTAGAACAAAACCATATGACTGCACAGCCTTTTAAAAAATATTTTAAAATAAATTTTCAAATCAACAGTCTGAGTAGGACTCAGAATAAAAACTCTACCAAACTTCAACTCCATTGGAAGATTCCCTTGTCACCCTGTGAATCAACTCTGCATTCAGAAGATTAAAAGTCCCAATTATGGTGGTATTTTTTGGTATGGTTAGGAATTGGGGAAGGGTCTTCTTCCTTCTCAACTCCATGCTGCAGTGCCTTTGGGATGTGGCCTGCTGGCCGTTGTTTGTGCAGCCCTGGTATTTCTACATGAGGCAGAAAGTGCAATTGCATTTCCAGCCAAAAGCCCATGAGGAGTGGGGCAGCCGGAGCTGTGCCAGACACAGGCCAGCAGCTGTGCCGCGAGAGGGTTTTGGTTCCTGCCCGGTGCAGCTGGTGCATCTCTTCCGTGACTGCCTCCCCTTCCCAGGTGCCCGGGGATAGCAGGTGCAGGGTTCTGCAAGGGCTATGGAACAGGGTGGGGATGTCTGCTGGCAACAGAGTGCAGCGGAGAGCAAACAGCCCAGGATGTTCCTGGAGTGTGTGACAGAGAACTTGTGACACAGCTGGTGACTGAGCCAGTGAGGGAAGGCACTGCTGGACCTGCTGTTTGTGAAGAGAGAAGGGCTGGTGGGTGACAGGAGGGTTGGAGGCGGCCTTGGGCTCAGTGCTCACAAAATGCTTGTGTTTGATTCCCAGAGAAGGAAGGAGAGACGTTGGGGAAGTGTTTACCTGCAACAAATGGTGAATTTGTTAAGCTTTAACAGGCGGTGCTGAGTCATACCTTCCCTCACACCAGTGGTTAATGTGTGCAAGTGGATATCTTAGCCTTGAGAATAAAGACAGTGGGCCTACTGAGGAGGTAGCTGCAATGCATTCAAGGAGAAGAAGGCTCTTAACCATGGAAGGAGAATTTGAGGAATGGGATGTTCACCACATGACCAGCAGAGACCCTCAAGAGACCCCTACTCTAAATGTCAGTAATTTTGGGGAAGTGTTTTAAACATGTCAAATACTTTGTGAGAATGTTTAGCCTGTGAGTTTGAGCAAAGTAATGAATAAAAGTAATGAAAGGAATGTCTTAGTTCCATGGATACACACACGTGGGTGTGCATGTTTCAGGGAAGTGATTCCCCACGCACCCAGCACTGAAATAAAGTAATGCCTCTTTTCTCACACTGAGCTGGCAGTGTGGATCGGGCCCTGCTCGGTAACTTTCATTTTGGTCATTTCTATTGAAGCATAAAGAATGGTTGAAATGTGATCTTTTCCAGCTGTTTCCATCTTGTTTACCTTTTGGGGGACCAAGGTTCTGTGCTGCAGGTGAGCTGGGTGTGTGCAGAGCAGTGCAGCCCCAGAAACCCCTTGGTTTGCCCAAAGGTTGCCATGCCTTGCTCCCAGGTGTGCCCAGCTCTGGCAGGAGAAGGAGCCCGCAGCGCAGTGGGCACCGTGCCCTGCCCAGCCGGGGCTCTCTGGCACAGAGCAGCAGCAGCGCCAGCGCCGTTCAGCTGCTCCTGCCTTGGCTTCCCTGGGACACAGGAGCCTCTGGAAATCAGCACCGCCAGCCGCGTTCCCAGCTTGGAGCAGCTGCTGCTGGCGGGCAGATGCTGCCAGTTCCACTGCTGCCAAAGGGGAAGAAAGGCAGAGCAGGGGAAGAGATGTACATACACAGCAGCCCTGGGAACATCCAATAAACATGCAGATATATGGGGTGATTGGTTAGGAATTACTTCAGCTGCTATGCCAATAGTGCTTTCTCTCCTGGTTCTGTACAATGCTTTGGGCCATTTTCTTGGTCTGGTTTCCTTTGCTTGGGTCCCATCTGAATGCTCACTTGGGGTACAGGCTGTAGGTGCTTGGGGCACTCTTGGAGTTCCTCTTGGATCCCTTGAACAACAGGGTTTGGCCCACGGGGGGAGTTTGTGCTGCTTTGTGTCAGAGGAGAACTTCCGAGGCCATTTTGTGTTTGCTGTAGGGGAGGTTGGTTACTGCTTTGCATAAATTCACAGACTAACATGCTTTGTGATGCTTTGCTTTGTCATACTTTGCTTTGTGATATCAGGGCATGGTTGCCACATCGTCGTGGTG
The DNA here is from genome assembly GCF_023055355.1 of Agelaius tricolor. Classification (NCBI taxonomy): domain Eukaryota; kingdom Metazoa; phylum Chordata; class Aves; order Passeriformes; family Icteridae; genus Agelaius; species Agelaius tricolor. The sequence continues at coordinate 3,147,734 of NW_027269308.1, forward strand.
ACATCAGAAGGTTGCCTTGTTGCACGGAAGGCCTCAGTGCCAGAGCAGCCCTAGGGCTTGCTGAGATCAGGAGCATCCTCCTGATTGTGGCCTTTGTCAGTGTGTAGCTGCACACTGACAGGAGTCTTGGCTTTTGTAGTGTTGGGGTAAACTTGAACAACAGTGCTACAATGATTGAGCAACTCGCTGCTGCAGTTTGCACCATGTATGGCACTGTTTATTCCGCCTATTTCATGACTAGCCTGGCAAGTAAGTAGAGGTTTCAACTCTATTTAGGTTAGGGTGTAAGCTAACCTGGCTTTTGCATGTCTTCCTGCTCTTTCTTAGTGACTGGGTTGATTTTGAAAGAGAAAGAGCATTAGGATGCCAGTGGTTTGGTAAAGCTCCTGTCAGGGCGTTCAGCTAAAAAGGGGGTGCCTGTAGCCACAGGGGCAGCATTTGCAAGGGAACCTGCAGGGCTTCCGTTCCCTCCAGGGAGAGTCTGTGGCAGCAGAGTCTGTCATTTCCTCAGTTTGCTGGATCAAGCAGGACAACTTCCAAAATGCAGACTGGGAGGCCTTCTCAGAAGGCCTTCTAAAGACTTTGTAGTTCTCCCCAGAACTGAGGGACAGCTTCTTTTATTCTAAATTTTGTAATGAAAGGATTTGACTGTCTATTTTGACCCTTGACTGAGTGCTAAAATAGTGATTCCCTTTGCAGTGAAGTGCAAACTCTAAAGCCATGAGTGTCTGCTCCTGAGCCCTGGAGCTGCTGCTGTGCTGTTTCACAGTAGAACTGCCACAGCTCAGGGGCATTTTGGGGAAGCTTTTCTGGGTGACTGTTTTCAGCAACTTAATGGGAATTAGTGCATGCAACTTCTGTTTTTTAAAAAAGTACCTGAAAGACAAGAGAACAAGAGCTGCTTTATCTGTTGAACAGAACAGAAGCATTGAGTGTTGAAGAACAATTTGCGTTTTCTTGATCACGTTTGTATTCATTTACTGGCTAAACAGGCCGAAGTGTAGGCACAACCAAGATTATTGTCCTGATCTCTTGCTGGCTGTGTGAAAGAAGTATGTCACGTGGAGGGATGTTGATAAAGAAAAATACTCTCTGTTTGGGTTGACTTCTTCTCTTCTGTGGGATTCAGCAGCCCAGGCAGTTTTCTCACAGCCCTTGTTCATTTTCCCTTGCCCACTCCAGATCACATGATCCGTGTATTCAGAGGTGCTGATCCTGAGGTGAGTGAGAAAGGAACATTTCATGTTCCTGGTGCTTAAGAATTGTAGAGCAAGCTGTGAGCTTGGCCTGTGGCCGCAGAGTGTAGAGGGCCAGCTGGGTAGGCTGAAAGAAAATCCATTTCCATGTCTGCAGCAGCAATAACAAAGGCATTGCTGGCTTTTTCCTGATTTTCCATTTCAGAACTTTCAAGGAATGAAAAGCTCATTTTGCAGAGAGAATGTTGCTTCTTGATAGTAGCCAGGGCATAATGTCTAATTCAGAACTATTAGCAATTCTGTTGAATTAGCCCATTTAAATTCAGTCACAGTGACTTAGAATCCCATTGTTCTCAAAGTTTCTGATTTGTCCTTAGTACAGCTGGTTGTAGAAATAGAGCTGAATAGAATAAAGTGCTGAATAGAAATAAGGTTATAAATTATAGGTAACTTTCTGTCCTTCACACTGCTGTTTGTCCACAGATCACAGAACCAACAGCAGTCTCTCCTCTGGCTCCCTCTGCTCATGGAGAGGAGGCCAAAGAGGAGGCAAATGAGGTGGATGAGCGCCAGCCTCCAGCTGTGGTCACACCACAGCCTGACCATTCTGAGCCAGTAAGTGCCAGTTGTGTGTGCTGCTGTCTTTGGTGCAAGGCAGAGCTGCAAGTTTCTGACCAGCCGGCACTTGCTGTGGCTGGCTGAGGATGCTGAGTGCTGGAGTCCTGCCAGGACCTGGTGATTGCCCCCAGCCTGTGACAGCTGGACAATGGGCTTTGATCTGTCATGCTTAGGCAGCAGCTTCCTGGCATTTGGACAGGGGCCAGCCTGGAGCATGAATGCTGCCTGATCCCAGAGACAGGGAGCATGTCAAAGACACTGTGCTCAGCCTTGTCAGATACACAGGGGACACTGTGGCGTGGAGGGACCTGTCCCCCTGCACGGACTGGCCAAGTAGCTGCAGGCACAAAAAAATGCTGATCTGACCACACAAGCTCTTTGTGGTGCTTTGTCCCCACAAACTTCTTGGGTGTGCTTACTTGGGACTATTTCAGAGACACGCTGGGGATGTAGAGCTGCTGCTTGAAGTCAGGGATTTTGGTGCCTTTGTTGTCAGGTTGCTCTTCTGCCTCTTCAGGCAGAGCAGCCAGTAGCAGAGCAGATAGGTGCTCTGAGTCTGCCTGTTTCTTGGTCTTTGATAAGCTGCAAGGAGATGACTGTGTTGTCCATGAAGCTGGGGGGGGCATTCTTGTCTAGTGTGGCAAAAGAAACAAAGTGAGTAGTTCTGAACCCTTCTTCTGAGGCAAAACCCAGACACTGCATGTGTCTGTTGATACCGTCTATTGTGTAGTTTGCTTTGAAAACTGCATTGGAGCCTAGAGTGGGAGCAAAGCTGCAAGTCCTTGACTGCTGTCTTGTAATGCTAAAACCAGGATGTACACCTTGCAATGATGCCTGCTGTATCTGAAGTGAAATGGGCACCTTTGTGGCTGGGAAGCTGCGTGGGCCAAAAGGACGCAGGGCTGGCGGCCTTGAGCCGCTGAAGATGAGGCAGCGTGTGGCCAGGGGGCCAAGAAGGGCCAGGGCACGGTGGCCGTGTCAGCAGCAGGGGGGCAGCAGGAGCAGGGCAGCGAGCGTGGCCTGTGCTGGGCAGCGCTGCGGCCACCGCTGCAGTGCTGGGTGCAGCTGTGGGCCCTGGGAAGCAGAAAGTCCTTGAGGGGCTGCAGCGCGTGCACAGAAGGACAGGGGAGCTGGGCAAGGGGGTGCAGCACAAGGCCAGCGAGGAGGTGCTGAGGGAGCTTTAGCCTGGACAATGGGGGCTCATGAGGGACCTTCAGGCAGACTTCCATAGATCCCTGCCTTAGATCCATAGATCCAATGCTCAGCACAAGGGCTGTTTCCCTGCCAAACATCCCTTCACTGCATCCAAGCGCTTTAGACACTGGAGTAGGTAACACTTTCATATTTTGTTTGTTTATTTGTTTGTTTGTTTGCTAGAAGGAGAAGCCTTGTGTAATTTCTCCTTCTCCAGGGAGCAAGGGAGCTTTTTCTCAATCTTTCCTGCCCTTTTCCAGCACTGGTGGAAACACATCACTTTCAGGTTAACGGCTCCCGTGTCTTTTGGCAGCCCAGGGAATCAGTGTGTGTTGTATTTGGGAATTGAGCAGGAAATCAATGCCCTTGCATTCCAGCTGGTGCTCAGAGATTAGAGGAGCTGGGAGGGGCTGGGCTGCATTTCTGATTCCAGCCACTTTAGCACCATCAGTGTGCTCGAGTCCAAGAGAAGAACTTGCCCGAGCACAGATGCACAAAGAGTGCAGTTCCCAGTGCAACGCTCTGGGTCTGATTGCATTCCATAAGGACCCACACGCTCCAGATTCCCCAAGAGTGTGGGTTACTGAAGCAACAGGAGAGCAAGTTCAGGATGGCTGCAGATCGGGGCACTGCTACCGAGTGTTGATGTGTGTAGCGACAGAAAGGACAGTATTGATTCAGGGTGACCCCCACGTGGTGAATAATGTGCTTTGACTCTATGATTTAGAAGGTTAAACAAATGCTTTCTTAAGCTATGTTATATCACACTAGTACTATATTAAAACTATACTAAAGAGATACTATACTAAAAAGCTACTAAAGAAAAACTTGTGACTGTCTCCAGACAGTCATGACACAGCTTTTATCTAATTGGCTAATCAAGCTAAACAGCTATCACTAAAATCCAATTAACAAATCACTTTCAGTAAACAATCACTAGAACACATTCTACATGTACTAAACAACAAGAACAGCAAGAAGAGATAATAATTGTTTTCTCTTCTTCTCTAAGTTTCTCACTACCTCCCCTTAAAAAAAACCTAGGAGAGAGAATTATATCTCTCTGTGTTCAAAGAATGTAAATACCACAGCACAGTAAAGAGAGATTATAAAAGTGAGATGTCTGTCTATCTATCTATTTGAATCTTCCTGGCTCTGCTCCAAAGCAGTGGAAGATGCAAAGCTCACCTAAAGGCATCCCTTCAGGAGAGGAGTAGAGACAAGTTCCATTGACTGATCCTGAGCAGGCAGAGATGTTTCCCCCTCCAGAGATGGTTGTTTTTTCCCCTCATGTTTTCCTACTCCAGCCTTTTCTGACCTGAAGCCTTCTTTTTATCCTTTAAATTTTTGCATGTCCTAAGGGAGTGGAACTATCCCATGCTGTAGTTGGGGTCTGGTGACTTTGCCCATACATGCATTACATGACACATGGTTTCCTTTGCTGGCATCCCCAGGGCTGTGTAAGTGCATTTGTTAATGGGGCCTTATGAGAAACTCTGTTACTGCTGGTCAGAATTCTCAGTTGACAAAAGAGGGAGAAGAAACACCTTGGTCCTCCTCCATTTACTCAGATGGCCATAGAGGTTCTCTGACTTCCATCAGAGATCTTTGCATGCATGCTTATCTCCTGAATGACCCCATTTTCTAACAAGAGTGTAGATGTCAGGAAGGAGGAATGCTGGTGCAGGCCTGAAGGGAATGTGAACTCCAGAAGTGTCTCTCACAAGGAGTGAGCTCACCCAGGAAGCCACCTGCAGGGCCAGGATGGAGCTGTGGGACAGGGCGGGGTGTCAGTCACCACTGAAAGACAAAGAGGACATGGCAGAAGCAGAGGGAGGCCCTCACCAGACCCTTGAGAAATGCCACACCTTCCCTGTCAGCTGCCTGAGAGGCTGTTGGAGCTTCAGCCCCAGATGGCCCCTGATTGTAGGGCCAGGGTCACTTTGGAATCTGTGCCTCCCCACGGGCAGAGAAGGACCCAGCAGAGCAGCAGCACAGTGCTTTGGGAGCGTGTGAGCCCAGCAGTCTTTGAGTCTTGGCCCACAAAGGTCGTACGGGAAGGTGAAACCCATCTTGTCTTGCTTTCTGTGCAGGTGCTTCTAGAGAAAGAGCAGGAGCAGACTGCCTTATCTGAGATGCCATGCCAGATTCAGGGAGAGCTGTTCCCTGCCCGAGAGCAGGAAGAGCAGCTCAGGCAGCAGGTGGAAGAGCCACAGGAGAATGGCCAGGTAAGCCTGACTGGCCAGGGGACAGAGGGAAGGGCAGGAAGAGGGGCATAAACCAGAGCTCCTGGGACTGAGGAGGCCAGGAAGTCCCACAGGCACTGAAAGGACAGAGCCTTGGAATCTGCAGAGACCAGCACCGGGACAGGATGGTTACAGTGGAAGCAGAGCTGGGGAGGGAAGCAGAAAGAAGGGGCTGAATAAATGTGATTTTGAGGCTAAAAGAGGGAAAAGCTGATCTTGATGGCAGCTCTCAGTCACTTGCTCTGCTTTTGTGTGTACAGAACATCAAGGCAGAGCCACAAGCAGAGCTGCCTGAAGCTCAGAGTGACATCATGGCAGCAAAGAGGAGGAATGAAGACATCCAAGAGGAGAAGAATCTCCCTATGCAGAGGGGCAATCAACAAAAACAGGTGAATGAAGGAATGGCAGCCACTCCACGCATGAAAGAGAGTCCTTTCCGTTGTTGTTTACAGAAAATTGATGAACAGGTGCAGGCACAGCTGCAGGAAACTGAGGCTAGGATCAAGGCAAGGAAGAAGAGGCTAGACGAAAAAATTAAAATCATCAAAGAGAAAATTAATCGCCTCCTTCAGGAACAAAAGGCTCTAGAAAAGCAAGTGAGTGAAACAGCAATAGCCACTGCAGTCACCCAAGGGGTGGTTTCTGCCCTCCTTGCCTTTCCAGTGCAGAGCAGCAGGGGGTGGGTGATGCCTCTGAGGCCATCCTGATGAGGCCTCTGTCAGAGCTGCTCTGAAGGGCACTTCCTGGTCTGCTGAATCTCAGCTGATGCTCTAGACAGTGGCATTACTCCCTTGGCCATTTAGCCAGCACTCATCCGAATGAGCTCCTGCTGGCTTCTTCCAGGTGACCTTGTTTCTTGAGGTGTTTTTGCAGGTGAACATGGTCACTCACATAGATCTGGAATACGAGCTACAAGCTGTCTGTATCCCTTGTGAATCTGCTCCTGTCCTTTTCTTTACTTTCTTCCCAGTCGATGACTCCTGGCTGACGGGGACAAGCTGTAGTCTCTGACTGCTTTGTTCTGTTTGACTTGAGGTGGAAGTGTTGCCATCCTACCTGGCAGCCTGCAGAGAGTTCCAGCAAATGATGGGCAACCAAGAGCCCCGAGGCTGGCATGAGGCCCAGGAACTGAACCCTCCAGAGATGCTGCAGGATGAGCACGTCCCGAGGAAGGTGCAGAAAAAGAGAATTTCATGGCAGGAGGTAGAACATTAGAATGAGGAGCTGCAAATGTATCTGCAGACCTAGGAGGGGGAAAGGAGTCTTTGGGAGGAAGTGGAGCGGTCGTTGCTGCAGTCATCCTTTAGAACAAGAAACTGGCTATGACCTCGAGTAAAACCAGCCTTTGGTTTTGACCATTTGGTTTCACAAGTGGACATCCAAAGCAATCCAGTTGAAGAGCTCTGCATGTGGCTGACAGCAGCTTCCTAAGGGCTTGCATTTCAAATGGCAATCTCTCTTGCATTTCAGGGCAATCTCTGCCACACCTTCCTGACATAAACTCATTTCTTGTCTCAGATCTACACCGACTCTGACACTGAAGCTGCTGCAGAAGCAGCAGTGCTGTCCCAAGGAGCCTTTGCTCTCCAGCTGAAGAAGTGGAGCCTGAGCACTTGGTTCACCTCCCGTGCTGACCCAGCTGCTGCTCAGCAACAGGAGATGGCGGGTGACTCCCTGGAGCAACTGAGTGCGTCTGGTATCTTTGTTATCTGAGGGACAGTGTATTGTGTGCACGTGTCAGCATAGCTGTACCAAAGGGTTCTCCTCGGTTTAGTGTCACAGAAGTGCTGGCGTTGCTCCGAGGCAGCAAGAGAGAGCTCTGGGTGTTCCTGCTGCCTCTGAGGGCAGCTTAGACTGGCTGGAGTTTGCCTGGGCTTCCCTCTCTGCCAAAAGCAGAAGCAGGGATTGTTCCTGGATCAGCAGAAGGCTGTGACTGCTTGAGTCCTAGCCACTGGCAGAAGCTCTGCTGAGATCAGTCTCTAGGAGAACACATCAAGCCCTTTGTGATTCTGCAGCACAACCCAATGAATCTGCTTCTTGCCCTTAACAGCTGCCAGTGCTGTGCTCTCAGAGAAGATCTGGTAGGGTTGAGAAGAGAGCCCAGTGGATTCTGTGTCTACCATCACCTGTTGGGACAAAAAGGGCACTGATCTGCGCCTCGGTGTGGCTGATCTCAAAGCCCATCCTGCTGTGTCCTGAATGGGGGCAACAGCTTGTACAGGGCTCAGGCTCACTCTGGCTTCTTCCAGTCAGTGCCTGTCAGTGCTCATGCTTGGCCTTTGCCAGCCTTGTTGTGGTCGCTGCCCTGCCCCTGAGGGCTGGTGGGAGTGCAGAGGCTGGAGCCTTCCTTAGCTGGGAGGGTCCCGCTGCTGCCCGGCTGCTGCAGCGCGGAGCTGCCTGAGGCAGCAGCCCCTTCTCTGGGCCGGCTGCTGCGTCGCACGGCCCGGACTCACAAGAGGGTCAGCATCTCCTCTGGGCAGCTCTCTGTGTCACAGGGTGCCTGAGGAGCACTGCTGTCCTCTGTGCCCATGCCCGCTGTGCCGAGTTGGGAGGATGGGGACGTGTGCGGTGCCGAGAGGGCGAGTGCAATGGGAGCGACTGATCCGCGCTGTCGGGGTGGAGAGAAGCGGCGTGGTTCTTCACGCGGGGCACGGGCAAGGGCGTCTTTGAGCTCAGCCTGCTCATAAAGGGTGAGGGCCCTGATGCTGAAAGCCCCGTCGGGATTGCTTCTAGCATGAGCTGCTCTGGTTTACAAATGCAGAGGCATTCTTCTGGCAAACTGCTGCAAGCTGGAAAAGATGGGAACACTTGGCAATAATTCCTCCTGTTCTGAACTTGACATCTGTTCAGAGGAATTGATTCTAGATGTCCAGGTGCATTTAATCTTAGCAAGTAGGAAACCTTTTCTAAATCTCACAGTGTTTATTCCCAAGAAAACAAAGGCACTGTTAGTTCCAGCTCTCCTTAATGTTTCTAGATGACAAACTTACTTGCCTTGGTAGGTGTTCTCTTCTGGTCTCAGTCTCTGAATGTATCTCCCTGTGCTTCCCTGTGTGTCTGCTGTCAAGAGGTCTCTCACTTCAAAGGATGCTAGAAATCAGTCTCTGTGCCAGCCACTTGTGCTGTGGACCTGCTGTTCTTTTCTTGTTGTTCCAGTTCCTGTTCCTGTTGTTGTTAGCCAGCTGTCCACAAAGGGAGGGCTCAGAGCCCCAGACAGTGGGGCTGCCTTTTGTATCTCCTAGAAGCTGGGATCTCTGCTTTAAAGTGAACATCTTGCATTTTGTTTCCCTTAGGGAGAATGGCGAAGATGGAAAATCCTATTATAAAATACATTGAACTGGAAAATATTGGCAGTGGGTGAGTCCAAGCAATGTTAATTTTACCAAACTATGCATCAGGTGTTTTGCTGGTGGAATAGGTATCAAGTGTGAAGTCAGACAAGCTGCAAATGTGTTCAGGCACTGGGCTTAGATTGTCAGTGCTGATCAGAATTTCTAAGTGTGCTCAGAAGGCATTGTCAAAGACATCTCCATGCTTCCAGTGTCCTGCAGGTCTTAGGCATTTACAGCACAGATCTCCTGCGTGGGCTGGCTTTCACTGCAAGATCTAAATGGCTTCTCCTTTCTCTGCTTCTGTTTTGTTTCTAGGACTTTTGGAGATGTTTGTAAAGCACTCGACACTGCCACAGGAGGAGAGGTAAATGTCAACAGCACCTGCAGACTCTGCTGCACTCGAGGGCTTTCCCTTCTGGTGTGAGCTGTGGCTGGAGCTTTGGGCAGAGCTGTGCTGAAAAGGCACAAGAAGCACAGACTGGTGCCAGCCCGCAAAATGCATTTGGGACTTTGTCCTCCTCAGCTGCCGGAAGGAAGGCACGGAGGGCAGCGGCTCCTTTCAGAGAAGGACGCGCTCACTCGCTCTCCATTGCTGAAACAAAGGTGGTGCCTTCGAGCACCTCACTGCTCTTTGGGGCTACAGCTTCAGAGTCCTGAATTCTCATTTCTGGCTGCCAGCAAATACATCTGAAAGTTACTGGTGGTTCCTTAGCCACCTGCTGCACTTGGGAACTGCACACAGGGAGAGATCTGCAAGGCGTCCCTGAAAGCCCTAAGCCCTGCCCATAGCCCAAGATGTATCCACAGAGTTTTAAGGCATGGATTGCTTCTTCTGAGTCGCAAACAAAGCAGCAGAGAGTGTGGTCAGAGCTTTGTGGGTGATAACTGAGACACTGCTGTTACCAAGTGGTCAAGGCAAAATGTCAGTGGCCCCACGTGTCCTGTAAGTGGCTCCCAAGGGAGCAGAGAAATGGGCTGTTGGAACGTCAGTTCCTAATTACTGCAGTGCCTAATCACAAGGCAGTTTGGCACAGCTCAGCTGTGTCATTGCAAAATCACTCGCTCCATGTGTCTTGTGGTCTCGTGCCACCAACCTCTCAAGTTACTGATTTTCAATGTCATTTTAGGTGGCCATAAAGAAAATACATCTTCAAGGACTGAGGAAGAAGGAACTAAAAGTCAATGAACTCATGGTCATGAAGGTGAATAGGAATCCCAACCTGGTCAATTGTTTAGACAGGTGAGTTGTGCTTTTGTCCCATGAATGTTTGTTCACATATTGCAAACATGCAAGGTAAAATCCCACTTTGGTCACTGGCAGAAAATAGAGCTGTAATTATTGGCTAATTATAACTGCTCTTTTCATCTCCAGTGGATGGGAAGAGATTGCATTTTGTCTGCATGACTCTTCGCTGGCACATGGTATTTGAAAATTGTTCAAAAACCCGGATGAGTCGTGTCTTACTAAATCAATGATCTCTATATTCACAGCCACCACTTTGTTTTGGAGCTTGATTTTTTTCAAGTGTCTTCTAAGGTCCAGGTAAACTAACAAGGATTTCCCTTGGATTGTTGCCACTGTTTTCCATTGCTATGCATGCCAGGAAGACTAGGTGCTTTTTTCCAGAAACACCATGCGCGACAGGTTTTTTATCTGGGCTGTTACTAAACTGCACATTTTGCTTGCTGCCCATCTAAGACATCTCCTTTTTCACAGCTGTGCCTTTCTCCTTGAGACTGCACAGATGGCAAACAAAGCACAGCCAAGAGGGAATGTCTATTCCTTTATTTTGTCTTTGTCTCAAAGGGACCTGAAAAGAAGAATCAACCCGTCTTTTCCACACAGCAACCTAGCCATGTACATTCATCTCCACGCCCTTGTTTCCTTCTTTCAGCTACCTTGTGGGTGAGGAGCTCTGGCTGGTTATGGAGTACATGGATGGAGGCACTCTGAGCAATGTCATCAGCAAGACCTACCTGTCTGAAGATGAGATGGCAGCCATCAGTCGGGAGGTCAGCAATCCCATCCGTGTTTCCAAGGGCTTGGGCAGGATTGTCTGGGAAACAGGGGCTCAGAGCTGGAGTGATTTCCTGTGCCAAGCTTTGTTTCTGTGTTGCTGCTATTCTATGGGCAAGTAAAAGCATCTCAAGTGAAAGGCCTGCCAGTGCCCCTGCACTCCCTGTACTCAGTGCCAGTACTCTTATCTCCTGCTGTTGTATTCTCGCTCTGTCTCTTGTATTTGTATTTGCTGTTCTCCACCTTGCCTCTCTAAATGTTTGCCTGGAGTCTGTCTTCACTGCATTCCTTGCCTGTAAAAGCAAAGGTGCTGGTGGCAGGATTTGAAATGATCAGCAAAGAAAAAAGACTCATGTCTCACAGTCCTCCGCTGAAAAGGATAGTAGTGCAGCCAAAATGCTCTTTGCTCCCAGAAAGTGACTGGTGGGATACTTCCAAGCCTGTGCTGAGGCCAGCAAGAAAATCTTTGTCATGCAGCCTCCCACCCAAAAGTGATCCGCTTCACACCAAAGGGGAGGGACTTTTCCTTTCAAAACCCCTCCTTTGTCCTCTGCATGGAAAAAGCACGTCCACTGCAGCAGGAGTCATCCTGGCTGGTTTGCAGGGCACAGCCTACAACAGCAGGTGCTGTTGCTCTTTCAAAAGCTGACGTGCCTTTCCTTAGAAAGGTCCTGCTCTGCAAGTGTTGGAGCAGCAAGCTCTTCCTCTCAGTGGCCATTACTGTTCTGCCATTACTCCCCATTCCCCTGGAGAGGGAATCTTTTAGATTCTTTGTTTCCTTTCTTGTGTGATGAAATCACATCACTCATTTTTGCCCTCCTGTTTCTGTTTTCTCGCTCAGTGCCTGCAAGGACTGCATTTTCTGCACTCAAACCACGTCATCCACCAAGATGTGAAGAGCTGCAACATCCTTCTCAAAACCGACGGCTCTGTCAAGCTGGGTCAGTATATTCTTGGTCAGGTGCAGCGTTCCAGGGATGTGGGTGTGGGGCTGCTTGGAGTGACTGCCAGCTCCCCAGAAATGGTGCTGGTGGCAGTGCAGGGACCCCTGCTGCAAGCTGAAGGCACAGTTGCAACGTGCACAGAGGTATAAGGAACCACAAGCAGTCAAGAGTGGCGTTGCTCTGTGTGTGTCCCTTCCAGACAGAGGGAGCTACAATCTAAAGCTTCAGGGGCATAAAGTCCACTGCTGTGAGCAGCCTTAAGAAACCTGGGTTTTTTTGGAAACGGCCAATTTCATACTCCCTTGGCTAAAGCCCCAAGGAAATCGAGCGTGCACAGTTCTCCAGGAGATTCAACAGCACATTCTTAGCCTGAGAGTGGGGAATTCTTTTGCTTGGTTTCCTAATTGGAGCTGGCTTTCATGGTTTGTTGTTTTCTCCACAGCTGACTTTGGCCTCTTTGCTCAGCTCACCCCTGAGCAGGGCAGACGGAGCTGCGTGGCCGGCACTCCTGGGTGGCTGGCGCCTGAAGTGGTGACAGGTCAACCATATGGCCCCAAAGTGGACATATGGTCTTTGGGAATCGTGGGCATCGAAATGGTGGAACGAGAAGTTCCTTACTGGAATGCAACTCCTGTCTTGGTAAGGTGCAAATACTCACTGATCCCACTGTCTTTCTCACCTGTCCCATGTTCTGTGTGCCATTGGACAAAATCCCATTGCCATCTGCTGGAACCACTTCCACCAAGGTCTCCTTCTAAAAATGCCCCTGCAACACATCAGCATCTGCTGTAGCTTTGGTTGTATCAGAAAGGGAAGTGGCAGTTCAGAAACCTAACCAGTTCAGAAACCTGCCATTTTGGCCTCCAGCCATGCCTGACATTTCTCACTTGTTTTTTGAACAATGTTGGAACTCTGTTTCTGAAGGACAAGAATTTTTCAGTGGAGAGGGTAGACATGTGATAAATATCCTGAGAAATGGAGGTTAGACCTTCCCAGTTTCAATTTTATAGAAAACATAAGAAAAAAAGGAAAAAGAAAAGTAAACAAAAAAGAAAAAGAGAAAAAACCTACTACCAAAGCAATGCCCAAGCAGTTCTGCTTGCTTTCTCATTTTTGAAACACAGCTCTTCTCTTCCATTCTGTAGCATCTTTTCCAAATGCTGTGGGTCTTCGAAACTTTCAGGCTTTCAAGTCATCTGTACATGGTTCAGTCATGTGTGTGGGTGGCCTGGATAAGTTTAGGATGTGTTTTTCTCCGACTGCAGTTAGAATTGTTTGCCAAACCCTTGGCTGTTTCTTGGTACTTTAACAAGTTGATGAGCTTGCAGGCAGGTGCCTGGGCTGGGATCCAACGTGGGCAGTTGACACCGGTGCTGTGTTTCTTTACCACAGGAGCAGGGCCATCCCTGGCCTGCACAGTTCTAATGACAGGGAGGACTCCAGCTCCCCACCATGGCCAGTGGCTGAGCTCAGCTGAGAGTCAGGATAAAACCCTCTTTGTCACCTCTGGTGATGTGGGAAAAGGAAAGAAAGCCGCAAAAATTATTTGTACACAAGGGGAGTGCATTGCCATTTCTGGATTTGAAATTCTCCTTTGGGTTAAAGAGGATAATAGCAAAGTCTCTTTGGTCACCATCTATTTCAGTGCCACAAGCACAGAGTTATCGTTACAGTGGTGGGCATTTTTATGGAGACTCCAAGGCCTCTTGCCATTCATATTTTTGTCTATTTGAGATGGATTCTGCAAGTTGAGGTTTGGAACTTGGAACTTGGAACTTGATAGTTCCAAGTTGGTGTCCTATGTTTCTAAATACCATCTTGCAAAAGCAGAATGAGCTCTGTCCCTCTGACTTGTCAGCATGTTAGAGCTTGGTTCCACACAAACCACACTGGATAACGATCAGCCAATGTCTTGCCAATCTACACTGTAATTCCTTGGCCTGAGGAGTATCAGAAAGACCTGCTGAGCTCCATGGACACTGTCAGCTGCATGGAAGTGAGCATCCTTGGCCTTGATGAAGAAACTGGAGCTCAGCTTAGGTTAGATGCTCTTGAGCAGGAGAAAGGCTGGGATCGTCAGGTGTTTCCAGAGGCCGGCGTGCCCAGAGGGACTGAGCTCTGGGGAGCAGCTGGATGTTTCTGCACATCATGGAAAGGGATTGCCAGACAGCTCAAGCCTCACCACAGGCAAACACTCCCCAGCTCTTCTCAGGCAACATTTGCTTTGGGTTTCAAGTTGTTCCCACTTGTCTGTCTGTGAAGATGCCCCTAAAACCACAAGGCAAGCCTCTCAGAACTGGTGTTACATTTCCAGAAATGAAGAAAAGAAGCCCAAACACAAGAAAGTTGCTAAGGCACCGGTTTTTAGAGAGGAACTTACCCCACTGTGCAGTTTCTTCTCACTGGGAAACATGCTTCAAACTGGGGCATGAGGGTGTAAAGGCCACAGAGTCTCTTCTGCTTCTTGTGCAGTGCTGCTGAAACACTCAGTGATCGTGTTTCTCTCCTAGCCCAAGCCATATTCTGCACGTCACCAAGCCAGAGCCTGGTGATGTGGAGAGCCTGCCAAAACCTCCCATTTGTTTCCTGGCACTTTCTGGGATGGGCCTACCATTAATGCATTGACTTGAGTAGCCAAATGAGTAGAGGGTGACCGTAGGGATGGAACCTCTCCTTCTGATTTGACCATGAAAAGTTTTTCTTTTCCATGTAAGGAAAGCAGAAATTTTCAGGCTGCTGAGAGACAGAGCTGCAGGTGGCTCCTGTGTGTCCAAGCAGGCGTTTTCATCCCAGTACATTTGTGCATGCATCTTAATGTGTCTGTGTTGAAGATGAGATTCCAAATGTTTGTTTCCTTACCTGAGGAGCACCTGGTGGATTTCCTTTCTTTCCTTCCAATTCCCATTGTTTTCAAGAACAAAGCAAAAAGCTTGATTAGTTTTGTTTTATGGCAGCTGCTCTTAAGGGACCAAGAAGCACTGCAGAGATACTTTTCCATGTACTAACCCTTGGATATAGTAGAGTTAGTATAGCAAAGTCCTTCTTCCAAAAAGCCTCTCAAGCTGGTATGAATCTTCAGGGAAGGAAATGTGCTTGTGGTGATGTAGTTCCCACTAACTAGGTCAGTCAATGAAATCAGCTGCCAAGGCAAGATCTGTGGGATGTTGGAAAAGCTGTGGCTGCATCGGAGTTTGGGTTTTTGGTTGGTAAAGGAAAGTCATCTCTGGGTCTCTGCCAGGGCAGAAACTGCCACTGCAGAGTGGAGCTTAATCAATGGGACCCAGGAGAGCAGTTACAGATAGGAAAGAAGCAGGTATAGCCTGGTGTCTCCTTTTTCCCCAGCCTCAACTCCTGATAGCCACAGGAGGAAGACAAAAGCTGCAGCAGCCCAACCTATTCTCATCTTGCCTGCGTGACTTCCTGAGCTGCTGCCTGCAGAGAGACAAGGCGCGGCGCTGGTCTGCCAAGGAGCTCCTGCAGGTAAAATGTGAAGGGGCTGCAGGTGAAACAGGGTCTGAGGGCCGGGCTCCTCCTCCACTCAAGTCCAAGGCATCAGATGAGCCCCCTTCCTCCTCACCTCCACTCTTGGTGCTCTTCAAATGAAAACAGTGAGGAATCCTAGACTGGGCTGGGCTGGCAGGGCCCTGTAAAGGTCCTGTGGTGCAAGTGTCCTGCAATGAGCAGGGACATCTTTAAAGAGATCAGGTTGCTCAGAGCCCTTTGCCACCGGAGCTGGAATGGTTGCAGGGATGGGGCACCTACAAGCTCTTGGGGCAAGCTGTGCCAGGGTGGCACCATGCTCCGAGTAAACAAGTTCTTCCTTAGACCTACTCTGATTTGATGCCCTTTGTGTTTAAAAATATTTGTCCATATCCTATTGTAACCGACCCTGTTAAAGATGTCCCCCACTTTCTTCAAAGCTACTCTGAAGTCTTGGAAAGTGGCAATAAAGTCTCCCTGGGGCCTATTCTTCACAAAACTGAATAACTCCACCTCTTCTCCGCATTTCCTGAGCAGAGAGGTGCTCTGTCCTCTGACTGTTTCTGTTGCCATCTTTTCTAATTTGGTGGAGTGTTCAGTTTTATCCAATGGCAAAAGAATTGAAGCAGAGCAATGCAGGGTACAGAGACATGAAATGGTGGTGGAGGAACCCAAGGAAGCCAGTCCCAGCTGAGCAGTCAGAGATTTGGCTGTGGCAGGAGGGGCTGTGGGGGCTCACTGTGAGCCTCTGAGGGGCCCTGGTTTGTGCCCCCCAGCCCACCCTTGGAGGTTTCTGGCACGCAAACAGGGACAGCTGGGAGGGACTTGTCCCAGCCCCATCTGCTGCCTGGCACGCTCAAGCAGACGGGAACTGCGCCAGGGTTACTGCCAGGTTGTGTGGCAGAGAGGGAACTGCAGGACCCAGTGCCACTGGGCTGGCCCTGCTGGGAAGGAAGGTGCCATCCAGCACACGAGGGGCAGGGCATGGAAAGGTAGACATTGCTTTCTGTCCCTGTGGGAATTAGCGCAGTGCCTGTCTTTCAAAGACAGGGACCTATGTGAGTCATTGGAGTTTCCTGAAAGGAAGATAACCCAGGGACAGAAAGCACCATTTCTAGAGCACTGGCAGGGCAAAGATCCCAACAAGATAAAGAAACCTGAATAAATGGATGAGTGGGATTCTGGGCCAGGTTTGCCTGTGATGGCAGGGTCCTGCACATGACTGCTGGGTAGCAGATGGTGCCATTGCTCCTCTTTCTGGGTCTTTTTAGGACCCAGAGCAATCCCAATTGAGCCTGTGAAGCACTGAGCTTGGAAAGTAATGGTTCACTCTTCACTGTTCTTTGTCTTTTTGTTGGTTTTTTTTTGTTTGTTTGTTTGTTTTGGTTTGTTTTGTTTTTTAATTTGTTTGTTTTCTTTTTTTGTTTTTGTTTTTGTATTTGTTTTTGGTTTTTGGGGTTTTTTTGTGAACAGCATCCATTTGTAACATCAGCTGAGGCTGCATCCACCCTGAGACCACTCATCATCTCAATGAAGAGGAGGATGGAGAAGCAAACAGTGCTATAATCATATCAGGACCATTTTCTCCATAGCCATCTTAGAGTAGGATTTAGAGTAGGACTGTAGAGTAGGATTTAGAGTAGGAGTATATGGAGAAAAGACAAAAGACTCTGCACAATTCAACGTGAATCAAGGACAAGCCGTTTATTGTGCTTCTAAACATAGTTTATAATTAGTTCCTATCCTATAGGTTTCTAAAGACATGCATTGTTTGGTTGGTTGCTGCACTTTGTCCAGCATCTCTTGACTGGTAGCTCTATTTTGTCCTGAGGCAAGCACGCATCTTTTTCTTAATCTAATTGGTAGATGCTGTAAGGGTCATTTTATTTGGGTTGCTACCCCTTTGTCTGTCAGCAACTCTTCTGCTTCACCTTTTTATCCACAAAGTTGAATGCAGCTTTATTAAAAACCTGACCTAGTTCTAGAAGGTTAGTTAGTTTAGTTAGCTCCAGAGGTTAGGCTGGTTCATTTAGTGCCTGTCCATTTTTCTGCAAATACCACCCCACAGGATTATAGAGTAGGATTGTAAAGAAATAAAGTTTCTGAAACTTTAACTCATCTGGAAGAATCCTTTCTTTCTCACCCTGTGAACAAGCTGAGCATTTCCTTCTGAGTGTTCAGCTGTCTATTAAAGGTGCAAATGGCTTCTTTGGTGTTATGAAAAGTACATATTACATGATAGGCTCTTCACAGATATTAAAATGAACATATATATATATATATAAATTAATATACTATATGTGTTATGTTGTCTTAGTTAGTAGTACTGTATTTTTTTCAGTAGTGTGGTATGTTGCGGTGTGATGTCATGGTTTGCCTCCGATACCCCAGGTTCCTCCCTGATAATTCCCTGCCAGGTGTGTCAATCATCCCTCCTTTCCACACCCTGACCCCTGCTGAGCGCTGTCTGTCAATCCTGGCATTCCAGAAGGGCGGCGAGTGATTGGCAGAATTCAAAAGATGCCCTCCCCTCCTGGAAGGACATTGGGCCATCCAGGTGTCCTCAGTCCCTTGAGACTTCCCCGCCCCGTACCTGGCTGGTGGTCCCCCGTGTTCCTTCCCTCGCCCTCTCCCCCGGCTAAAAGGGCGAGCAAACCATGCGGTTGGGAGTTCTCCTGGAGCCGTTGATGGATTCAGAGGCCTGTGGGCCAGGAATAAAGCTCTGGATCGAAACCCTCCATCAGAACCAACTCCTTTCCTTCACCTCGCCTTAAAGCTTCTCCACCAAAGGTAAACCTGAACTCCTGCATGCCTGGACTTGCCTCCAAGTGCCCAGCTGCAGCATCCAGCCAGCCAAAAGTGTCTCTGGGGTAAAATTCCACAGTTGCTGCTATTTGGTCAAGCAGCAAAGGCCAGACAAGCTCATGTACGTCCCGTCCGGCTATATTCACAGAATCACAGAATTTCTAGGTTGGAAGAGACCTTCAAAATCATTGAGTCCAACCCATGTTCTAACACCTCAACTAGATCATGGCACCAAGTCCACATCCAGTCTTTTTTTAAACACATCGAGGGATGGTGACTCCACCACCTCCCTCGGTGGATGATTCCAGTATTTGATCACTCTTTCTGTGAAAAACTTCCTCCTTAATTCTAGCCTGCATCTCCCTTGGCGCAGCTTGAGACTGTGTCCTCTTGTTCTGTCTGTTGCTGCCCGGAGAAAGAGACCGACCCCCAGCTCACCACAGTCACCCTTCAGGACGCTGAAGAGAGTGATAAGGTCACCTCTGAGTCTCCTTTTCTCCAGGCTGAACAATCCCAGCTCCCTCAGTCGTTCTTCACACGGCTTGTGTTCCAAGCCCCTCAGCAGCCTCGTTGCTCTTCTTTGGACACGCTCAAGCATCTCAACGTCCCTCCTAAACTGAGGGGCCCAGAACTGGACGCAATACTCAAGGTGTGGCCTCACCAGTGCTGAGTACAGGGGAAGAATGACCTCCCTGCTCCTGCTGGCCACACTATTCCTGATACTAGCCAGGATGCCATTGGCCTTCTTGGCCACCTGGGCACACTGCTGGCTCATGTTCAGCCGACTGTCAACCAGCACGCCCAGGTCCCTTTCCTCCTGAGCACTGTCCAGCCACACCATCCCCAGCCTATAATGTTGCAGGGGGTTATTGTGGCCAAAGTGCAGGACTCGGCACTTGGACTAATTAACTTCATCCCATTGGATTCTGCCCATCCATCCAACCATTCCAAGTCCCTCTGCAAAGCCCTCCGTCCCTCTGACAGATCGACACATGCTCCCAGCTTAGGGTCATCTGCAAATTTGCTAATGAATGACTCTAAGCCCTCATCCATGTCATCAATAAAAATATTAAACAGAACTGGCCCCAGCACAGAGCCCTGAGGGACACCACTGGTGACTGGCTGCCAGCTGGATGCAGCACCATTCACCACCACTCTCTGGGCTCGGCCATCCAGCCAGTTCCTAACCCAGCAAAGAGTGCTCCTGTCCAAGCCACGGGCTGCCAGCTTGTCTAGGAGTGTGCTGTGGGGACAGTGCCAAAGGCCTTGCTGAAATCCAAATAAACAACATCTACTGCCTTCCCTGCATCCACTAGGCGGGTTACCTGGTCATAAAAGGTGACCAGGTTGGTCAAACATCACCTACCCCTCCTAAAGCCATGCTGACTGGGTCTGATACCCTGGCCATGCTGTAAATTCTGTGTGATGGCACTTAATAGAAACTGTTCCATTATCTTGCCAGGTACTGAGGTCAGGCTGACTGGTCTATAATTACCAGGATCCTCCTTTGCACCCTTGTTGTGAATGGGTGTCACACTGGGCAGCTTCCAGTCATCCGGAACCTCACCAGTGAGCCAGGACTGTTGGTAAATGATGGAGACTGGCTTGGCAAGCTCATTTGCCAGCTCTCTCATTACCCTGGGCTGGATCCCGTCTGGTCCCATAGATTTATGAACATCCAAGCATTTCAGTGGTTCTTTGACTGCCTCTTCTTGGATAATGGGGGGACCATTCTGCTCCCTGACACCATCAACCATTCCAGGCGGGCCGGTGTCTTGAGGGCAAGTCATCTTCCCACTAAAAACTGAGGCAAAGTAGGCATTAAGCACTTCTGCCTTCTCCTCATCTGCAGATGCTAAGTTCCCTCCCTTGTCCAATAAAGAACAAAGGCTGGTCTTACCCTTCCTTCTAGCATTAAGGTATTTGTAAAAACAGTTTTTATTATCCTTTACAGAAGTTGCCATTTTAAGTTCAAAATGAGCTTTGGCCTCCCTATTTTCTTTTCTGCATGCTCCAGCAGCCTTCTTGAATACTTCCTTAGAGACCTGACCCTCCTTCCAATGCTGATACATCCTCTTTTTATTCCTAAGTACCTCCAAATAAAAAAATATTGGTAATTATTTCAGTGGTAAATATAGTTTTAGGTTATAACATTATGTAAAATAGAAGCTATGCGATGTAAGATACTTTTTTAACTAGCTCAAGAAAGGGATGGAATAATCAAGAAATTCTTTGCCCAGAGATAACAGCAACAGGACACCTAAAGCCCCAAGAGAAGAATTCTTGC
Source organism: Agelaius tricolor (assembly GCF_023055355.1). NCBI lineage: Eukaryota > Metazoa > Chordata > Aves > Passeriformes > Icteridae > Agelaius > Agelaius tricolor. The sequence goes on from NW_027269308.1 coordinate 3,167,853, forward strand.
GTCCTTATTGGAAAAGACCAACTTTCTTCCACCTCCTTCCCGACTTTGAGGAGCCAACTGGATTAAGGGAGAGAACTTGACAATAACCAGAGAACACCCTTTGTTTGAAAAGAATTTATGCATCATGGATGAGATAGATGAATATGCAACAGGCTATTGCTTTTAAGAGCTAATCCTTTGTTAGCCTGCGTGCTTTCCGGGCATAATTGCCCAGGAGGCACCAGGACTGTCTGTATGTCTTTATTTTTATTGTCCTTTACTGTTCTAACTCTGATTGTCCGAATTCTTATTACTCTAACTTTTATTACTATCTTAATAACCATTTTATTGCCATTAAACTTTTAAAATTTTAAAACAAGTGTTTGGTGTTTTTTGCAGTGTGCTTTGAAAGTTGGGAAGACTCTTCATTCATCATCTCCAGAGCACACTGCCCTTGGCCAGCACACTGGCCCATTTTGGTTCATGTGTGACCCTTCTAGTTGAGGCAGAAAGGACAATGGCATTTGAAGACAAAACCAAAGGAAGAATGAGGCAGCCCAAACATCTTGTGCAGATGCAGGCCTTCAGCTGTGACTGGAGAGCATTGGGGTTCCTGCCTGAGATGAGGGATTACATTTTGTTCGTCACGAAAAAGAGACCAATGTGTTACAAGAGTTGTCTGCTGACTATTTCTGTACTACTTCATGAGATATGAGCTACAAGGATACCAGGGAAGGGGTTGCAGGAGCCCACACATAGTCCCACCCAGCAAATGGTACAAACAGATAACTCACAGAAATAACGACCAGGGAAAGGCTGGGGAAAGTGTAGGGGCAGATTAACACCCAGCAGGGAAACCTTTCCCGCTGACAAATGGTACAAGCAGATAACTCACAGAGATAACGACCAGGGAAAAGCTGGGGAAGGGGCAGGGGCAGATAAACAGTTTGCAAGGCAGGACATTTGCTTGCTTGATAGGGCACATATTGCATTAATCATAAGATTTTGGTAATTTTCCACGGAAAAGTCACCAAATAAAGACATAGGGTGAAGAAGACGCAGCTGAGGAGGACTCCGCAGCCTTTTATCACCGACCACCAGGAGACAGAAGGATGACCCTCTAGCAACAACCAGCACAGGCGCAGAGTACTCCGAGATAACATGGACTCCTGAAGGATGGAGAGGATAAAAGGACTGAATCAGAAACTAGTTGGTGCGGCAGTAGGTGGAGCGGAGACTCCCCTGTCGCCCAGCGCTGAGCCTTTGCTTACGTAGTATAGCTGCTTCAATAATTAATAAATTCTTTGATTGGAAATTACTCGTTTTGAGTCAATTTTATAACACTGCCACTTGGATTTGTATCCCTAGGTGCAATGTCTTTGGCGGGAGGAGAGCCTTGCTCAAGTGAGAAAGCAGAAAGATCAGAGAGGGTGCTCGGGAAGGTCTCCTGTGGTGCGGAGCTGTCAGCGCCTGTGAGGTGAGAGCGGGCCCGGCCTTGCCCGGGGTGGAGCCCCAGCAGAGCCCCGGCAGAGGCCGGAGCAGCCTGAGCCCCGGCAGAGGCCGGCTGGAAGGAGGCCCTTGGAGCTGCAAGAGGCAGAGCCGGGCCCTGGGTGCCTGTTCCTGGGAGCGGGCGAATCCTCCGCTCTCAGAGCCCAGGTGGCAGCTGGCTGCTCCCGAGGGGAAGCGCAGCCGTGCTGGGCACAGCCCAGCCTGGAGGCATTGGCCGTCCGGAGTGTGCCCAGGAGCAGGGAAAGGCCAAGGGCAGCCGAGGGCCGCTGGGCTGGCTGAGGATTCCTCCTCTTCTGCCGGCTGCCCTGCAACTCCTGGCAAAGGTCAGCAGTGTGTGCAGCACTCTGGGCACCGGGGCAGGGAGCCGGGCTGCTCGGCAGGCTGGAGCACAGGGCAGCCTCCTTCAGGCCCGGCACTTGTGCCAGGGGAAGCGAGGCCAGCGTGAGGCAGGGACAGCTTGGCAGGGCACATCTGCAGGAGCCAGCGCCTCACGCAGCTCTGGCAGGAAGCGCCTGCAATCCTGCAGTTCTGCACTGAGCCAGAGCAAAGGGCTGAGATGCACAGTGTTTGGCAGAAATATTCAGGCCCCCCAGGCCAGCCTGCTTTGTGCTCTCTGGTGCACAGCAAGCGCTGTGCAATGCAGCTCTGAGCTGCTGGGAGAGAGGCAGTCAGGGATGTGCCTGAGGTGAGTCAAGGGCTTAGCTGAAAATGTAATTAGGGTAATTGAAAAGTGCAGATGAGTCAAGGGGCCAGCTGGGAATAGAATTGGGATAGTAGAAAATTGCATATTTTAGTTAAGATTTTAAAATGAGGTAAGAAGCTAAGTTAGTAATACAGCTAGCAGAAATCACGCCCCTTAGTTAAAGAGTACCAAATATATTAGGAACATAAAGCTTAGAGTGACAGGGATAGAGGAAGCAATTGTGAAGGAGCAGAGACCATAGAAATACCTTGCCTTGAGAATAATTGAACAGTTAGGAGAGGCTTGGACCATGACCAGCAGGTCAAAAGGTCTTGCCAACTGGCCATGGGAGAAGAGTTCACCATGAGGAAGACAGCTTTCTTCCTCCCATACAACCACTCCCTCATTTCAAAATCCCACCAACCCAGTTAAGGGAGTACAATTGCGCAGCTGTAATAGATATTCAGCTGATAAAAATATGAAGCAGGCAGGTAATAATTATGTATTATGGGTCCTTAGAAACCTAATGTAAAACCTTTTCTGTAGAAATAGAGAGCAGGATTCTGCAACTCCTTGCACGTGTCTTTGGAAACATGTTCACATGTATCCAGCACTGCAATAAATACCCTTCTTTTCTACTATAATTAGTTGAAGAGTCATCTGTCCGTGCTTCAAGGGTTATGCTGGAGCAGTGAACTGATTTGGAAGGGAGCAGAAGAGTTTCAGCAGGCAATTTTTGGAAGAGATGGAAGGCTCTTGTGACTGAAGGGAAAGCTATTTGGAATGGAGTAATAATTCCAAAGTCCATACAATTGTATCTTTGTGTCTGAATTTAAATCAGAATTATTAGAGATAGCTTCATGCAATTTGTCTAAAAATTTATCAAAGTCTTCATTCTTCTTTGGTGAATTTGTGTAAAAGACATGGTGTGTAACCCATCTGGAAGTGCAAGGATAGCATTATATGTTAGTTGTTGGCTCATCTGCAGGACTTGATCAATGCTCCTAGCCTGGGCAGTCCAGTAGCCCAGGGCCCCTTGCCAAGTAACTGCTGTGCTGTTAAACCATACAGAGGATCACCCTGCACTCTAGGTGCTTCCTGAGCACACTTTTCCTCCCAGCTTTTATGGAACATCACCTGCTGATGGAGTGGCATTATAAGTCTTATTAGGGTATACACATCAGCTGGAATTAATGTGTTAGATGTAAAAATATACTGCAGAAGTGACTGTGCAAGTTGGGATTTTCAACCAAATTGTGAAATTGCAGCTCTCAACTTTTCTAAAATCTTCCAAGTGAAAGGTTCTCAAACTCTACTTGCAGCATTAGTTACTACAGGAAAAGCCTCTCCATCATTTGAGAGAAAAGTCCCTTCTACAATAGCTTCTGGAATTACTTTTTTCTACCTTAGTTTCTGAGCTGCTTCTATTTCAGGGTCACATTCCAACTCTAATTCCACATTCTTTACAGCGTGAGATGGAGGATTTTGTTTAACCAGCTCGAATGCTGGCTCAGAGACAGAATGGAGGAGTTTTTGCAAGACAAGGGCCATATTCAGCCGATGCACAATCCAGCCTGCTTGTAATAATGGACAATGGACACGTTCACAAAGAATGAATTATGGACATACTCAGAAATGGGGTCGGTATATTCTTGAAAAAGATACAAGAAGAAGAGTCATCAGGACTCAGCAAGTTTGTCAGCGAGCTTGGGAAAGTGAGCCATGGGCGGGCCAGACAACCAAAGCAAGATGCGTGAAAAATTAGATGATCCAATCAGCATTCTGTTTTAGACGTGTGAACAGCTAGGATAAACCAATCATGTATTAGCTAGAGACACATGGACAGTAGAGATTTATTATAAAAAGTCTTTTTAGGAATAATAACTTTAGCTTCACTGGATCATATTGGTTATGTTGTGATGTCCATGAACCTCTGCACCATGCACTTAAGGGTGTGATGGTGTTCCCCAGGAAATGTACACATTTGGGGAGGTGCCCTTGGAAGAGAGGGGCTTGATTCCCAAGGAAAGTGCTTCCCCAGGAGCCCCCAGTGAGATCGGTGCAAGTGTCTCCATTTGACTCCCTGTGTCTCCTTCAGTCCTTGGGGCCCCTTGCACTTTGCAGAGGGGCATGCAAAGGGAGAAGGCTGTGAAGAAATACGAATGATGTTCTCTTGATGCAGAGTGTGATTTTATACCCTCTCTCCTATGGTGCAGATGCTCTTCATTTCTACTGTGTTGATTATTCTTATCAATACATATTTTAACTTGCTCTGGCATTCTTCCCATAGAAAAGCTTTCCTTGGGTATTTGATTTACGTCTGCAAATGTTGATACGTAACTTCAGGTATCTGAATTTAGCCCATTTCTCCTCTCGCTTTCATTTCAGAAAATGTCAGAATTACAGATGTACACACTAAAGTATCCAAGATTTCTGTGCCACAGAAAGATGAGTAAACAGTAGTACAGCCCAATCTACATTACCTTGAGCAGTTACCAAAGCCAGTAGGTATTTAGAAAAGTGTGCCTTCTTTCAGCAATATTACAAATGGATTGTTATATACAAATTATCATATTATAATCTTGGTTTTACACAAATATTAAAATGGATTCTATATGTGTGATGTTAAAATTGTGATCTTTATAACTTTGTTATAAAGATATAGTTTTTATTTCTGTTGTTAAATAAGCTTAGAGAGCTCCCAAGGCCTTGAACATACTTGAGACTGATTTTGCAATAAACTATCTTTTAAAACTCTGTTTGGAAAGCAGAAGGTAGGAACAGCAGTCATCTGTTGTGTTTGACTTTATTGTTATTTGAGATTGTAGTAAATCCTGAGCACGAGCTGGGATGCAGATTGTAATTGCTCATCTTTCCAAAGACAGATATGGATACTATTAAACTGTGCCCTGTTTATTGTTCCTAACTGACTAATTTACTGCAGTAGTTTTATAGTGCATTTTTGTTGTTGTAATGTCTAAATGTAGTGGGAGAATATATATTTGACTTGGGGGAGTTTGGCTTTTGTTTTTCAAATAATAAAACCACTCTCTTCAGCCTGGTGAAGAAGAAATCTGCTTCTGTCCTTGTACACAGCTATGGGTTTGTTTACACAGCTTCTCCTTCCCTTCTCTGCCTAGGCTTTCTCACCTGCAGTTTTCAGTAGAAAAGCAACAAACCTTTGAAAGGCTAAGCCTCAACATAACTGTGACCCTCAACCAATACTTCCTTCTTCCAATTTCTTAAGATCTCTTTGTCCTGGGCACTCAGTATGGCCTTTTTCCTCAAAGTTCTTTGGCTGTCTTGAATGCTTACAGCGTAACAGGTAATCCCTGATCTATTTTCAACTCTCTGCTCAGATGCAGACTGCTGGAAGGGAGGTAGGACTGGTACTGGAGACCTGGCAGCTTGTCCAGGAAGCAAAATTTTTGAAAGAATGGTAATGTGGAGAAGCATGCAAGTCCGGGTGGTGAACTCATAGATGCAAGTACTTGCAGTTTCCTGTCAGGATTTTACAGTTCAAGGGTATGGTCTCTTCTTATTTCTGTCCCTTAATGCTCAATCCTTGCCACACTTCTTCAACTTCTTTTGCATTGTCATCTTCCATGTTTTCTTCCTCTCTTCTTCTTTCTGTGACTTTCTGTGCAGGATGGATAACCTGTCATACACTGTCAGCTTGCTCAGTGACCGAGCAGTGAGTGATATGATGGTGTGGAAATTGGAGGTGCACAGTAGGCAAACGTGTCATGCTTCTGTGTGCCCTCTGCAAGCAAACCTGCTTCCCAAACCTTCAGTCAGACTTGGAAAAAAGGCTTGTCACCACCACTTTGTTGTGGTTTGTGCATTGATGAAGAAACACTTCCATCTCAGCCCGCTAAAGCCACTGCAGAGCAGGAATTGTTGCTTTGGTAGCAGATGTGCTGGCAGGGTCCTTACAGCTCCACAAGATGTGCCTCTTCTGGAACAGATTTCTGCATCTTGGTGCAATAAAATCTATGCTTTAAATTGCACCAGGGCAAGTCATGCACTCATGTAGATGTGTTTTCAGACATAGATATTTCTATATATGCCTAGTGAATGGCCTCCTGGGGAGCAGGGACAAATGAGGAAGGGGGCTGATAAAACATGCTTCTGCTTCAAGAAAAACCCCCGTCTTCCCTTTCCAGAGAAAGATATAAACTTTTTCTTGATTGGCCTAAAGGGGATAAACAAGTCCCTCCATGTCCTGATCTTTTACTAGTCTCAAATTATTTAGAAAAGTTGTAATTTTTTTTTTTTTTTTTTTTTGTGGTGGGTTGGTGGTGTTCGGGTCTGCACTTCAGACCTGTTCTCCCAGCAGCCAGGGACCTACAGCTGCTGTGGGTGGGGCAGGTGCTCAGGTAATTACCAACAGGTGCTTGGTAATTGCTAACAGCAGTTGAGGTGAGAAGTTGGCTTGTGCCTGGCTGAGGGCTTGAGGACTGTGGGGAGAGAAGGGATAGGGAGTGGAGTGGAAAATATTAGTTACACAAGCAAGTCTGAGGTGTAGGTGGCATTTAACTGGATTAGGTACTGCATTTCATGGAATTGATCACAATTTATGAAGAACTGAACATTGAACTATGAGATAGGACTATTTAGTTGCTATTCTAAATGCTGCACTTACTAATATGTTATGTAATTTCTTTGTATTTTGCTCAGAAGCTGTCTCAAAAACATTAAAGTCCAAATAAAGTCTTCATAAACACAAGTTAATAGCTTACTTTTTGTTAAAAATAGAAGCTGAAAGGGCCAATGGCTCTTGCATTCAGTAATTCACACATTTTAAAAGAAGTGGCTCTCTCCTGTTCCCGTGGCTAGCTTGTCTCTTCAGGCTAGGAACCATTTCTGGGAGCATTTCCTTGCTGCTCCTCTATCTCTATCCCCTTGGAATCTGATGCTAATACTATATTTTTCTAAAATTAGAAAGTTTAAAATTTCTGTAGGCCCTTTCATTTTGTCATTTGGACCTGTCACTTGAGGGGAAAAAAAGTCTGATAAGGTTTTTTTCTTGTAGGCCTCTCAAATTGCAGCCCATTGCATTTAGCTGCAAAATTCTTAGTCATGCTAACAGGATGCCTGAAATGGACACTGGTAGAGAGTAAAAGAAATTGCCTGGTACAGATGCTGTCAACTATTTTTAGTTTCTTGACAGTCCAGTATTTCCCTTACCCAAGGAGTGTTCATATTTCTTTCTCTTTTTCTTGCAGCTCTCAGTTCTGTGATGACCGAGAAACAAAAATACAAAGTAAGGATATCCAGAGTAGATGGACTTTATGAGAATTAGGGGGCAATTTGACCATACACTGATCTGTATGATTGCCTTCTTCTGTGAAAGATTGTGGTGGTGTTGTAATATATGCTGGGAAATAATTCATGCTCTAAAAGCATGTATTTCATCAAGATTGTGAAATCCAAACAAGTCTCTTACCACAAGCAGCCCAGAGGCAGACGTCTATTCAAATTCCGAAATTCCTGAAGGCAGCAGGAGAACAATCAGCACTTAGCTTATGAATAGAGCACCCAGCACAATGATCACCATTATCCCAGTCATGGGAAGACACCTCAGAGCGATCATTGCCCTGTTGATAACATCGATCAAGATGGCCAAAGTCGCCAGAAAGGTCCATGTGAATACCCGACTTCCCCGATCCATCAGCGCTGGCTATCAACAAGGAAATGGCGATGGTCCAGCTCTGCACAGGGAAAGAACCAACTATGAATATGCAGAGTTACAAAAGAAACTGGGACTCCTTCGCCTTGGGCATAATAAACTGTACAAAGCATCCCTGCAAGAAGTGGCTCTCATGAGCAATGAACGGGCAGGGTCCGATGCGATAGAGGTGGGATCCAGGTTCACCCAGCGCCCACCCCGGGCTCGACGCTGTCTCTTTGGCTGTGGTGGTTTTGAGGACCGTATTTTGGTCACAGAAAAAGATAAATAAATGTTTTCTCATTTTTGATAATTTGGATTTCGATTGATCATTTAATAGAGTGTGATTGCAATCATTTCTGCTGGTCAGTATTTTTACTGTTAACACAGCTACCCAGGGAGCCAGACAGGTTTTATGACTCTCTTTGGAACTGAAAGAAAAAGAGAAGAAAATGTGTCTGTGGTATTTTCCTACAGCAGTTCCACATGCTATTGGTGGCATGTAACAACTGGATTTCACCCCTAGTAACTACTTGTGGTGCAGTCTTAAGCGTGCTAGTTGTGAGAGCTGCTTCTGTAGAAAGGTGATTTCTACTACTGCTGTGGTAATTCTTCCTATAAAATTTAAACAACCCAACAATTTCCTAGTTGCTTCTAGTTGTTTACACAAGTGCTTGTATTTGTACCCCTGTTCTTGGATCTTTTAATTCTGCACTCAAGATACCCAAAAGGTACCAGAGCTGTATGTACCCAAGCAAGGGTGTGTTTGGATGGTGGTCTGGGACAGAGAGTATTCTCCTCTGGAGTTAAAGCTGGCCAAGTTTCAGCTTTTTATTGGCAGGCATTTTTAACTGAAAAAATAACAGCTTCGAGTTTTGAAATCCCCATAATAGATAATGTAAACATAGAGCATAAATTACAAGCTCACTTTGGGAACTGGTTGCAATTAAGTGTTGTCTCCTGAGGTGTCTCAAGTTATGGGTGTCTTAAAGAAGAAGAGAAATAGGAATTTACGAGACAGGAAAGAGAACTCCAGAACTTTTCACTACACCAGGTCCTGTACTGAAGTGGCTGTTGTGAACAATGCAGCCAGGACCATGGAACCGAGCAGTCTGAAGAAACTGCTGTACAGCAACAGCTTAACTTCAATGTGCTTGAGCCAGTGCTGCTGGCAGCATTATCTCTGCATCCTGGGACACTTCCCGGTTCCTGTGCCTTGGCACTGCTTCCACATGGGGCTGGGGATGGAGTTTGGGTCTATGAACTGGCTGGTGGTGAGAAACAGGTTCATTTTTGTCAGATGAGGTGATGGTGTGCACGTCTCCCTGGCTTAGTGCCCTTTGTGAGCTTCTTACTTCAGCCAGAATTTGTGGAGTGTTTAAAGCTTGCTGCTTTTTTGGGGGGGCGGGTTTTTTTGGGTACTATTAAGAGAAATGAGTTGTTGATGTCCCTGAAATGTTCCATTTTCATCCTTATGCAAGAAAGTGAGGAATAGATTCTTCATCCCTTGGGTAATTATTTGCTTTATTACTGCACTGAAGTGAGATAGGATTAATGTAGGTTACAGGTAGTAACAGAATATAAACAGAAATAAGACAACAAAAAGCACAAGAGCAAAAGATAAAAATAGTCTCAGGAATTAACCTAGTACTTTGAGAATCTATGAATTTTCAAATTGCCTGCAATGATGCCTAAATCTATTTTTCCTTTCAGATAAAGAATGTGTTTTCAAGTATTTTGCATACAGGATTCACCGGGGATGTACAAACTTGAAGAATTTCAAGTGTGCAGCTTCAGGAATGAAGTAATAAACTTTTGACTCAGGTTCTCAACCTGAATAAACTGTTGAGTACCCCACAGCAATTGCAAGTTATATATTCATATATATATATATATAATTGCAAGCCAATAACAGTGCAATAAAAACACAATTGCCCTTTTCCCCCCTTAGCATTTTCTTCCTGGCTCTGTAACATTTTTTTGGTGCCTTGTTCCTTAGTTTGCTTTCCAAACCATTCCATATCCTCAGCAGACCTTGAGAACAATCTCATGAGTAGATCTGGAAAATCAGTTTTGAATATAGGAAATTAAATGAGGAATCACACTTCATAAGCTTGGGCTTCTGGATTGAAAACTTCAGATAATTCAAGTAGACATTGCTGAATGCTCATCCTGGTCTGGCAGGCTCCAGTCTCTGAAAGGTGGGCAACTGAAACCTCTGTGTTTGCACAGAAAGGCAAGTTATGGGATAGCTAGTGAGAGGAATAGTGCATTTGTCTTTACAGACAAGCTGTGGGTCTGCTGGGAGATAAAACTAACAATGGGAAGGGTTCCACTGATTGGTGAATGGAAAAAGAGATTTGCTTTTACAAATAAACTTTAGGTTTGCTGATAATTGAAATTGGACATTGAAAGATGAAAGAAACAATGGGGAAGAAAAACCCCTCCATTCCATAAGAATTAAAAATGAAAAGGGTGGGTTATACATCAGAGGGAAATCTTCAGTATCAGGCATATTGGGGAGTCTGTCCCTCTCAAGTACCTCAGCCAATGGGGAAAGAGAGAAGGGAAATGGGGCCGGGAAATTGGGATAAAAAGGAGGCTTTGTCCTCCAAAAATTCGAGAGATCCCAGGGGAATGCCCCATGGCCTCTCCCTTTATTCAAATCAAGTAAAAGGACTCCTCTGTCTCCCTTTTGGACATAAACCTCTGGTGTTTGTGGATTAATTTTCCTAACATGCTGCTGCAGATTTTGGAGACAATTGTGCATAAGAACGGGCACAGGACCAGACTTGGGGCTGGCATCTCTGCATTTCCAGGATGGCCCATGGACAGGGTGAGGTGGTACCCCTGCACTCTGCATCAAGCTGTGATTCTATGGAGACTTCAGCAAGAGAGGGTTTTTTCAGGCTGATTAAACCTTCATCCTTGCTATGCTTGCTGTGACATTTGCATCTCTCTTTTGTAAAACTTCAGAAATCTTAATCATCTTGGGCCCTGTGAAATGTTACAAACATCAGCAAAAGTCATCATAGTTTCCATGCAAAAATACATACATTTTGACATTTGGGAACTGGAAGGCACTAATTTCTATTGCTGATGACACACAAAGAGGGCAGGTTGGTGCCTTGGGGCCTATGTCTGCTATTGTTGACTGGAAAATACCTTTTGAAGTGGCACCCTATGGCCCTGGATGGCCAGAACGGAGGTCCAGGAGGCGAGACAGGTGTTTACTACTGAGTCTTTGACCTTTTAAGCCAAAAAAAAGTTATAAATTCTTAGGCCTATGTATTTATAAAACAGAAGTATAAAGAAGAGATGTTGTAGTGTGTGTGTGTGTGTGACACCTTGAACATACCACATTATACTAACAGACTCTCCAAACATCCATTCTTTTTTATGACCATTATCCATTAGGAAATGCCATGTAAACCTTATTTCTTTGTTGAGAAGTACCTCACCCACTGACAACAATTAGAATTGCTTACAGGGCCTCAGCTGCAAATGCAAAACATTCAAAACTCAAACTAATTGGTTACATTAGAAAACACACTTTGCTTTTCTCCAGAGGTTGATTGTGAGCAATTTTGTGAGCTATTCATGAAAATACTCTGGGGCTGTTTGCATCAAACACTGGGATCTTGTTAGCAGTGAAAGAGGGAAAGTGCACCATGTGTGGCAAAGTAATTCCCTCACAAAATATGTGCTTGGAGGCTACTTGGGTCAAAAGAATTTCTTTTTAATTCCATGGGCTGAAGAACTGCCCATCATCTGCTTTTTCAGAAAAAGAGGGTTGAGTCTTTGGGCCCTTTCAGAGCCTTGAATGACTGAAGCTGAAGGGATTTCCCCCAAAAAGCAAGGAGTGTTTTGAGGAGCGGGGCCGCACCTGCCTGCAGAACTGACCATGGGCCAAGGGAAGGTGCTGCTGCCCAGAGCCAGCCCGAGGGGTCCCTGAGGATTTGTCACATCCTCTGCCTCCCCTGGCAGTGCTGCCACAGAGCCCAGCAGGAGGGATCCCAGGGATTTGTCAGCACGGGGAGGCAGAGCGTGAGCTCCTACTGATATTTCCATCCAGGGCTGGCACTTTCAGGCCAGCAGTGACAAATTCTGCAGCTCTGGCTGCACAGTTGCTGTTGGCACTGCTGTGGCAGCCTCTGCCACCAAGCAAGAGCATCTGCAGGGGCAGGATGGTGCAGAGATGCCTCTCAGAGAACGGAGAGAACACCTTCAAACAGCATCTGGCAGAGTTAATGAAGGGCTGGTAAATCCCTCTGAAGGGGACGGGTCATAAAAACCTCTCTCTGTGAAAAGAAGAAACAATAGGAGTGAGGAGGGAATGAGAAAGGGGAAGGGAAAGGTCAAAAAAGAGGAAAAGGAAAGAGAAAGGGAGAGAGGGAGAGGATCAAGCCCTTGGAAATTCTGATTTGATCTAAAGGACATTTTCTGACAACATAGATGTTTGCTACAATAAATAGTGCTTTCCCACAGGCTTTGGCTTTCTAGCTCTTGATATTAACTGAGCCCAGTGAGTTTTAAAAGAGAGAGGAAAAGAATTAGTAAAAAGTTTTCCTTCAAGACCAAATATCTGCCAGAGACTGAATGCTATGGTTAATGGCTTTTGAACATTGACAGGAATGGTCAAAGCATTAAAGTAATTAAACAGGGCTCTCAGTATCCAGCACAAGTTGTACTGGTGAGGAGATTAAATAGAGATTCTCATTGCACTGTGTGTTTTATACTCTTGAAAACAAAGGCTTAGTAACAGTATTTCATGCACACACAATAACATAAAGAATGACAGCTCAGCCTTTTTGTCCTGGTAAGTATTTGCTGCAGCAGCCACCTTTCTTCCAAGTCATGATGTGTTCAATGCCATTTTTCCCTGTTTTCTGTTGAAAACTGTTTCCTATCAAAGAAGGATTATTACCATATGTAGTCTTTTCTTCTTGTCAAGGAACAAGCTGAAATCTCCAGGCAAATATAAAAGGCTACAAGATTTTAGAACTATGTAAATTGCAGTGTTAATGAACCTGATTTGAATTCAGTTTTGACTTCTGAAGAATTAAAAATCCAAATGGGAATGACACAGCCTCACCTTTCCTTAGTGATATGTGAATGGCCAGAACAAGAAGAGGGAATCTGGTGCCTGCTGAAATCAACATGTCCTGAGAAATTCTTGTTATTATTGAAAGAACAGTTTAAATTACAGGAGGGTCTCTTGCCTTGCTGAGCCCTCAGCCCTCTGTGATACACCTCACCTCAATGCAGACTTCAGGTGGTTTGGGGTTTTCCTTTTCTTTCTCCAAAACACCAAGAGATCAAAATTCTTGGTAAAAACAGGACTTCTACTTTCAGTCCAAGCCAAAGAGAAGCTCTGCAGGGCTTCTTCCTAGATACAGATAAAATACTCTGGTGATCTTATCACACCCTGTTCTCAAACTTTTGGCACCAGCTTCTACTCTGGAACACCATGACTTCCTTGTAATCTAAAGAGGGAACAAATCAAACCTCAACAGCTGGTCCTACCTTGAAAACCAGTGTTCCTCCCACCAGAAACTTCCTTTCCTGTTGTGACAGATGAGTAATGTGATGATTGACTCTCACAAGTAATAGACAAATATCATGTATATAACTTAAGGAAAGTTTTATAGATTTATAGTTATGCTGCACCCCATGCCCTGGTTATCCAGGGAAAACTGGGGTTGGGACATCTGGGAGGGCTGGCTTGTCACTATGGCGACACCTGAGCCCCAATCAGAATTTGAGGAAGAGATCTCCACCACTGGACAGCGAAGAAGGGGTTGATGGACAGAACTTTGGGAGGGCTTAAAGGGTTCAAAAGGGAAAGCCTCCAGCGTGAGGGGGCTGAGCACATGGCGAGGAAAATCTTTTGCTGCCGGTGCTGTAACCTTTTTTCTTTATTCAGTCTTCTGTTGTATTTTTGATAAGGTTTAATAAACCTTCCTAAACTATGAAAAGTGAGTAGCTATTTCTCACACTGTGGTCTGCAACCCTCACTCTTTATTACAATAAAATGCTTCTTTTTATAAGGTGTACATCAGTTCCATACGCTTTTATGAGCTTTTATCCCTTTTTATCTATATATGTTCAAGACCACTATCTGCTTATTGCAACATTCCAGGAATCCCTTTTGACTCTTCTCTCCATATTCCTGAAGAAGGTCGGGTCACTGTGGGTTTTCCACCAATAAAAATCCAGGTTGTTCAGATCCTAGGTGTGACGGGCAGGCACAATTTCCCTGCTGACACAGGCACTGAAGACAAACCCCTCTGTTGTCACCGAAAACAAAAGAAAGGAGGAAGTTTCTGCCCATTGCAAAGTCCCCGTTTGCCCTGAAGGACTCTGCCTCTTCTTTCTCAGCAGCAGCTCAGCAGCCGGACGCCAAGAAGGACAAGAGAGGGAGGGGTGGTTGATTTGTGTGACAATTTAACAGCACTTGCACACAAGAGCTGAGTCTGTCAGTAACATCTCTGCAGAGGCAAGTCCTTGCTGAGGATGCAGAGCTGTGTCACTTGTGTTTAGTTTGCATCGAGTTAATGGCACGCTGGCTTTTCATGCTGCAGGTGTGGCCCCTGTGACAGCAGCCTGTTCATCCTTCAGGGGGTTTGCACCCACAGGGACAGTGCTGCTCCTGCCAGCACACCCCAGTTTGTCCTCATGCCAAAAAGCCCAGGCAGAACTTACTTCTTAAAGGAACATTTTCCTTTTGCTCTCCAAAGATTTAGATGTAATGGTATAATAGAAACCAATCTTTTCCCGTTGTCTGTTGGGACAGGAGGAAAATCCTATCACATCCAGATAGCAAGGCACTGTTTTCACTTCCACTCTGGAAATGACTTGCAGGAGCAAGTGAATAAAATTCTCTGCTGGAACAGTGAAGTCCTGCCACTCTAAATCAGTGTGGTGCCTGAAGGGTTTTGTAGCAGGTTTGCACCTAAGTTGATGTTCAAGAAGTTTATGAGGTCCAACATAGACCAAAGGTTTGCACAGCAGAGTTTAGGCTGACAGCTAAGGGAGCATAAATTAAATGGTCTTTCCAAGCCAGAAGGCTGATGAGAACTGTTGGTATTTGTGCTCTCCTTCCTTGTTTAAAGGATAGCAACATATTTGATGAGATTTTGGCATTGCAGCTAAAGATCATGGCCAGATGAAGTCACCTAAGTGGTTGTTGTGCATTTCTAATTGTGGAGGTCAATAATCAGTGTAACTGCTTCTGGTAATCTGGCTCCAGTCTCGCACAGAGCATTGCTGGTTGGTCACTCTTATCTCCACAGCCCAGCAGAGATCCTGTTTTGGATGGCTCTCACTGCTCCCAAGGCCCCAGGGACCAGCCACTGGCTCTCCTCCTTCTGCTTTCCCTTCCAGGATCAGAGATTTCCTGCTGCTTCCTCCACGTCTGAGACAACTGGAGGAGATGAGGGGCTGAGGATGTGGCTTCTGACAGAGAGTTGATAACGCTCAGCTGAGGATTTTATTCTCCTGCCACTAAGCTGTCAGGCTGCTGCTGAAATTCCTCCTGCTTGGAAAGGGCTGGTGTGAGCAGCAGGAATTGTTGCTGGCTGGAACTTTTCCAAGAGCTGGACAAAAGAAGCATTTTGTGGAAGGCCACCAGCTGCCCTTGGTCAGCAGCACAAGGTGTGAGGTGCCCTTTGAAGGCCGTCCCTGCACAAGGACAGCCTGGCCTTCTCCAGTGCCCAGAGCACCTTCCAGGCTTTTGGGCTGGCCTCGTCCCTCACCCTGGAGAAGCAGGTTGCTGTTGGAACTCTCCTATCCACAGTTTCTGGCTGGATTGCCATGTCTTACCACAGACAGCCCTGGAGACACCAGTACAGACTCCATCTGCAATAAAAGGGGACTTTGTTCCAGCTTTTCCCTTGGCCCAGCATGCAGCAAGCCCACCTGGGCCTCATTCAGCTCTGTGTGGGCTGGTAGTCAGCTTCTGCTGGGAATTTAAAGCTTTTACCCTACTTTCCTCAGCAAATAGTGGAGCAAACCCAGCCGCACCAACCCCCAAATTTCACTCTAAAAACCACAATTTTCATTTTCCTCTATTCAAGCCTTGAAGAAAACAAACTTCACTTGAGTAAGCTGCAGGCACAGTGTCCTCCAAGATCATTCTTGAGTAGGACAATATTGCAGGGGAAGACTGGCAAACCCAGAGGTTACTGGTGCTTAGGAAGCTTTGCAAAACCTTCCCACGTGCGGTGCTCTTGCAGCCTCCTGAGCTCCTGGAGCCCTCACTCAGCTCAGGCACAGTTGGGACAGGAGGGGATGGTTCCGTCTGTCAGATGTGGGGACAGGAGGAGGGAAGACTTTGCAAACGCTGCCACGAGGGCAGGGCTGTTTTCATTGATGGTGCCAAGTGGTAGTACATCATCTTTGATTAAATGTGAGGTGCTGAAGGGCAAAAATTCTCAGTGCTAAGGAGAGAGTGTCTCCGCTCACACAGCAAGGTAAGTGAAGGGGAAAGTGCAATCTGTATTTCATGGCAGGTGTTCAGTTTTTAACAAAACATTTTTGCAGAAGACGTGGCCAGGCAGGGGTGATTCAGAGCATTTTATCAGCCTCACAGAGTATCCCCACATCTGCTTGGCCACATTTTCTCTCTTTTTTTCATTGTGAATGATTTCTCCTGCCAGGGTTGCTCCTGCTTGGAGTTCTGCTCTCAGTGGAGCCCCGGAATTTTCTCAGCAGGCCTCTGCAGCGAGTTCTGAGCCAAGGTGGGGCTCTGCTGCCAGCCCAAATCTGCGCTTCCCCTGCCCAGCCTGAGTGCAGGTGGGGCATGTGCTGGGCATGGCCGGAGACTTGCATGGCCAAAATCCTCCAGCATTTCCATCTGCTCATGGCTTTGGGTAGCACAAATCACACAACACCCATGGCAGCTTACAAATGGCATTTCTTGCAGATTGCTACAGCCGCACTGCTGATCCACAAATACACGAGAATCAATTTCAGCTGAAAAATGTCATTTATTACAAAGTGCAACACCCACGCCGACAATACAGAACTATACAAATCTCAATTTAGGTTAAAAACAGGAATTTATTCTATTATTACAACCTTTCTATGTAATAATATACAAATACCAACTTCAGTTACTTTATTGCCAACCTCCACAACAACGCACTATACACAAAGATCAATTAGGTGTTTAACAACTTAATTTATTACATATTACTACAAGGATTAAGCCCATCCAGGACTACAAAAGTATCTCCATTGATATGTAAATAGAATTACATCCAGTAACAGATAAGTATGCATTTAAAAATAGACTTATATACCTATACAATTACCAATATTTCTATTTTAAAAGCCATATAACAAAAATTGTATCAAAAGAGATACCTACACAACTTTACCCACAGGAAACAGAAATTAACACAGATATAACAATATCCATGTCTACATAGATAAATTTATACACATATATGTAATTTCAAATATATATATATATATACACATAGCATACATTCATAACAAAATAAATATACATAAATATAAGAATATACACATGGAAATAAACACATACAAATAGCAACCCACATATGGAAATACACATATAATAAACTGTGGCTATGTTCAAGTCTGTGTATCTTTAAACAGCACTCGAAGCAGAGGGATCCCAGCTGCCCCATCTTCAAAGCCTCTCGCTCGGTCTCCTCCTCCCGTGCAGAGCAGCTCTCCTGGACAGCGACAGCAGATGGAACACCTGGCAAGCAAAGGGAACACGGAGTGAGTATGGGGACGTTTCCCTTGGCAGCAGCTGCACTTCCATCAGGGAAGAGGAAATGTCAGAGCCTCCCAGGGGGGTCAGAAAGAGAAAGCAGCCGAGCGGGCCAGGCTGTGGTGAGCGCAGCCGCGGCGGGACTGTCCCGCAGCCCCGGCAGCCCGGCAGAGCCGGCACAGCTCCCGGCCCTGCCGGCACAGCTGCCTTGCCCAAGGACAGCCCCTGTGCCGGCCGGGGCAGCTGCGCTGAGCAGCCCCAGCACGGGCAGGGCCCGCTCCTGCCCCGCCGGGCAGTGCCCACGGCCACAGCCCACGGCACCCTCAGCCCCACCTGCCTCCCCGGGCCTGTGGCCTCACCCGGGCTCTCTCCAGGCTGGCAGCAGCAGGTCCCCGTTCACTGCTCTTGCTGCTGGCCTTCAGCTCCTCCCTGCTGGCTCCCGTCAGTCTCCGGCTGTCCTCAAGGTCTTCATGGCAGCTGTGGCAAAAGTGGAGGCTCTGGAATTGCTTCCAAGGCCTGGCAGAGCTGCAGTCCTGTGTCCCTCTGTGCTCCCTGCTGGCCCCCTCCATCCCCTCAGCCCCGCCATGCTCTCGGTGAAGCCCCAGCCCCCTTCAGTTTCTTCAGCCCCTCACAGTCCTCTCACCCCCCTCAGTCCCTTCTGACCCATCCCGTCCCCTGAGACCCACCACCCTGCCAGCCTGTGCCACTTGCCTGTCACCTCAGTGCCACCATGGCCCTCGGCTGCCCCACAGCCCTCAGCCCCAGCAGCAGCTCAGGGTCACCGTCCCTTCAGCGCCCCCTGAGCCCCCTGAGCCCCCTCTGTCTCACCGTCCTTCAGCAGCTCCTCAGGGGACAGTGCCTGGGGCCAGCGGCAGCTCCCACCGCTCCAGGGACAGCCGGGGCTGGAAGTGCTGCTCCGCCCGGCCCGGCCGCCAGCTCGGACCCAGCACAGGGACAGGGGACACAGGGGGCACCGGGGCAAAAGCAAGAGGTGAAAAAGGCAGCCGAGGGGGCAAAGAGCTAAAAATGCAGCCTAGGCCTACACAAACAGCAATCTATCCATCCATCTCTCCATCTAAACATTCCTATTCCTCTTACTAGATAACTATACACATTCATAAATGTAACTGAATACATATGCATATATATATATATATATAAATATTTTACACATATAAAAATCTAACTCTGAAAATCTATACATGTAAATATATAATAAAATATAATTATATCACATCTATAACTATATACATATCCACATTTAACTATACAGATCTATCAATATATGTCCATATAAAAAGAACACTATCATCTATAAATGGAACTATACTCACTAATAAATAGAACCGTAGAAATCTATAAACATATCTACAAACAGAGGAGTTCTACCTGCCCGATGGTCATAGGCTCTCCCCTGTCTCTTCCTGCCATGCAGGGCAGCCCTCCTGGAGATGTTGGTCAGATGGCATCTGGGAAGCAAAGGCAACGCTCAGTCAATATTGGCCCTTCTGCACCTTTCCCTTGGGCAGCAATTGTCCTTCGACCAGGGGCTGTCCAAGATGGCCTGAAAGGCAGACTCTCACTTGGCAATTTGAAGCAATCTGCCCTTAAAAGAACAGGGACCATTCCAAGTGTTCAAAAGTGTGTTTCAAAACACTGAAGTATCTTGATAAAGTCTCAGCCCCCGCAGTGCAAAGGGCACCCAGGAGAGCTTGAAACACAGACAGTCCCAGCTGCCACAAGGAAGCCCAGCCTTGTTCTTTCTCTGAGCTGACAGAGAGACCTCAGCCCTCACTGAAATGGCTGAAGCTGAAGGTGCTGGGAGCTGAGTCATGAACCAGCTCCATTACCTGGCATCTACAAACTGCCCTCTGCAGTGAGCAGCAGCTGCTCCAACTCGACCATCAGCTCTGGCAGGAAGGGCTGGGAGGGACAGAGCTCCCTACGAGGCCTGCAGGCTGCACCAGCTTGGCTAAGGAATGGATCCACAGTGCTCCCTCTCCCCTCTTAGGCCTCCCTAATCAGGGGTCATTCCAGCTTTTCCTTCTGATACTGGAGTTACTGTGATTTTTCTATTGGTTGGCCTCTGATGTTGTGCTCCTTGTTTTCTTGTGGGTCAGGCCCAATACCAGCAGACTGGTATTACATTTAGTCAGTGATTTGGACTTCTACCCTGACTTTTTGCTCTTTTTTCCCCCTGTTCCTTCAAGAGTCGCTCAGCCTGGCCTCCCCTGGCACCCTGCAGCAAATTTATCCACCCACTTCAGCACAAAACTGGGACACCCGGCTTGGTGACACAACTCCCACAAGGTCAGGTTTATTCCCTGCTCTCTTGCCACAGCAGAGGACTCAGTGTCAGAGCCTCTGGAGAAGCGTGGAGGGCAGGGCTCAGGGAGGTTGTGCCCGTGCAGGATTTGAACTAAAGGCACCAGGAAGCACCAACCCTGCTCAGAGCAGCCATCTCACAGCTCTCTAAATCAGTGTGGGCTCTGTCCTTACCAGGCTCCTGGGGCTCCTGGGAACTGTTCCTGCAGCTCTCGGTGCCAGATGAAGCTTCCTCTGCTGCAGCTCTGTTCACAGGCTCCCCTCCTGAAGAATCAGGGGCAGCACCAACATTGTCCTGAGCAGAAAAACAGAAAGAAGGGAACCCAAAGATCACTCGCTATTTTGCTGGAATCATATCAGGGATACAATAACTCTCCTTCTCCACTCCCAAAGGACATGGAGCACAGAGGAGGGAACACTGCCCCCACGGTTCACATGACAAGCCTTTTAAACTCAGGATTCAGGGGGCCAAGGTGAAACTGAAGCTCTTCCAAAATGACCTTTGAGACAAAACATGAACACAGCAAACCAGAAGACACCAAGTGAGGGGACGTGCCCCCACGCTCTGAGCCTGCCTTATCCCAGAGCTGTGAGAAATCAGCCAGCACAAAGCCAGGGGCTCTCCTTGCTGCCAGCACGGCTGCCAGCAAGGGCAGAGCTCGCTCCCAGCCCTGCCCAGGGCTGTGTGCTGCAAACCCACAGGCAAAGCACACATTTCTGCCTGGGAGTCTCAGCACCCGCAGCCAACCGCTCACACAACCCATCACAAGGTGCTGCTTCTCGGAGCCCTCTGCTGCTGCCCCACGGGTGTCATCCAGGCAAACATTTATGCACCCTGGGTATTGCCAGGATCACATTTGGGATCAGTGGCAGAAATCTGTACATCATTAGGGTAGGGAAAAAAAACAACCCAAAAGACAGGAAAAGCCAGACAACCAAGTAGTGTTTCTATTCCACTGAGGAAGTAAATGTCCACAATGAAGCAAATTACCTTTGGACACAAAGATATTCTCACTATGACCAGTTCCAGAATATTCATCTCTTCTGCCATAGCTCATCCATCAGAACCCTAAAGATTCTAAAGATGGTTCAGAGCCTGCAATGTTTCCTTTTAGTATGGAATAAAATGCTTCTCTAAACTATTTGTGACTTTACAGAAGACAAAAGTCATGCCACTTGAGAATAAGGTACTGGTAAATCCAAAAAATCCCACTCTCCCCCTTGAGTCATAATCACAAATGTACTGCAGGCAATGGGTCAGCACATCAACAGAAAGAGAGACATTCTTTGGCCAACACATGTCATAATCTGCAAAAGGACAGAGAGCTGCAGCTGCAGCCCAGCCCCAGCCACGGCTCTGGGAGCGCCTACACGCACGGCAGGGCTCACACAGTGATAGTGGAGCCCTGGAAAATGTTAAAGATAGACTTTGAAAATGTTGGGCTTTGTGTTTTCTCAGATCACTGCACCTGCATAAGCAGTAGGATAAATGATATAATTGTTACATGTGATGATTGTTTAGGAAGTAAATATAATTATTGTATAATCATAAGAAGAATCATGAGAAACTATGTTAGAAATTTAAGGGGGAACCATGAGAAGCTAAGTTTAGCTGAAATCTGTGCATACAATAGAACAATATAAGTTTAATAATTAACATGAAAGTTATATAACGATAGAGTATAAAACACGTTCGCCTCGAATGTATGGTCGGAATCAGATTTGGGTGGAAACTACCTCGATTCCCAGAGCTCTTAAATAAAAAGCACCGCATATAATTGCTTATGTGATTGTGTGTTTTTGAACGCTAACAACAGCAGCAGCAGCTGCAGCCCAGCCCTTGCTTTGCCTTGGCCTTCCCACCCAAAAGAGGCACAGCCCACATCTGCTGCAGCTGGGACAGAGGCACCTCTGGCATGCCCCTCCCTGCACGGGACACTTGGCCTTCAGTGCCAATTCTCCAAACACTCTTCTCCTCTTTCCCAGCAAGTAAAACCTCTTCGTTTCTTCTTCATCCCCTCTTTAAAAATCTTTCTTAACCAAGAAAAATTCAATAAGTAAATAATAATGAAGTAAGTTCAATTAAAGAAGCCTTTGCTTCTCAACCGTGTCACAAGGTTCAAAAGCTCTCAGTCCAGCCCCTTTGATCCCCATCCAATGGAATTACCCGAGCAGAGGGAGATCTTTCAGACAGGGACCTCCTGATCTCCCGAATCATTTTCTCTACGGCAAGGCCTAGATCTGCTGGTGGCCATTCCTCCTCCCCAGGCGCGTTCTGTGCTGAGCTGGAGGCCGTCCATGCTGCACAAGCTGCACTGCCAGCGGGAGCGCTGGGCCCTGAAGTGCCCGGGCTGGCTGCAAGAATCCAAACACATTGGTCAGGCTCCACAACGTGGCTGTGGGACACAGAGCTCTAGTGCTGCTGTGGATCAAACATGACGGGAAGCACACAGGCAAAGCAGGCAGAGAATCTTTTGGCCTCCTAGGTGCCCCTTGCAAGTAGGCTTGACAGCCTCAGGCCGAGAATGACAGAGCCTTGTGGAAAACGACTTGAAACGGTCACTTTTCACGACCTTTCGGAAAAACAAGGCTACAGCTCTTTTCCTACCTCGTGCGTCGTAGGCTGGGGGCTGCTGCTCCCTGTGGAGCTGCTGGAAGCTGCAGGGCTGGAGCCCGAGCACCTCCCGCTCGGCCGGAGGCAGCTGCTCCCCGTAGAGCTCCTGCGAGCGGCTGCGGGGCCCCTCCCGCCCGAGCGGCAGCGGCCGCTCCCCGTGGAGCCCGAGGAAGTGGCAGGGCGGGATGCCGAGCACCTCCCGCTCGGCGGGCGGCGGCCGCTCCCCGTAGAGCTCCTGGAAGCGGCTCGGCCCCTCCCGCCGGGCCGGCAGCGGCCGCTCCCTGTGCAGCAGGTGGAAGCCGCAGGGCGGGCGCCGGGCGAGCAGCGGCCGCTCGCCGGGGGGCTGCTGGAGGCGGCCGGGCCGGGGGCTGCGCAGCTCCCGCCCGTCCGGCAGCGTCCGCTCCCTGTGCAGCAGGAGGAAGCCGCTGGGCGGGCGCCCGGCCGGCAGCGGCGGCCGCTCCCTGGGCAGCGGCTGGAAGCGACCGCGCCCGCGCCGCCCGTCCGGCAGCGGCCGCGGCCCGGGGAGCTGCCGGGAGCCGCAGGGCGGGCGCCTGCGGCCCTCCCGGCCCGCCGCCGGCCGCTGCCTGTTGGCCGCGCTCCGGCGCTTGATGCGGAGCAGGAGGTCGGGGCGGTCGCGGCGAAAGCAGGGGTTGCAGTAGTGGAGCCAGGCCCCGGCATCGCCCGGCGCAGCCGAGCCCACCCAGCCCGGCACCTTGCGGAAGCCGTAGCGGTAGAGCTGCCGCACGAAGCTGCGGAACTGCGTGGCCCTGAAGGTGTGCGGCACCGGGGCCGGCCCATGGCCACGGCCCCTGTGGGCGTGGCCCGAGCTGAGCAGCTCTCGCTCCAAGAGGCAGCGGTCGATGAGCAGCCCCTGGGCGCGGCTGTCCCAGCGCACGGAGCGGACGCGGGGGCTGTTCACCAGGCGCCAGAGCTTGGCGGGGAAGGTGCTGGCGCTGAGCCCGGCGGGCAGCGGCAGCTCCGCCATGGCGTCCATCGCCGACTGTGGCCACAACGCCCGCAGCGCAATGGCCGCGGCTGCGCCGGCGGCGCGCGGCCTGAGGGGGGCGCTGCGCTCGGGCCCGCGCGCGCCCAGCGCGGCCCCGGCGCGGGCCGGACTTGGCGGGGACGAGCGCGGCAGAGCCGGGGCTGCGGGCACAGCGCGGGCGGGGCGGCTCCGGGGCTGGCCGCGCTCGGCTCGGCAGGGCCAGCTGCCAACCCCCTCTTTCTCTGCCTGCAGGCATCCTTCTGCCTTGGCCTTGCGCTACAGCCCCCAACCAGCAAGACAAGGAAGAGAAAACAGCCGCTTCTCTCACAGTCAGCCTCCTGCAGCTCTTGATGCCTGCGCTTATTCCTGCCCAGGTCCCAGACTTCTCATTTCCCATCCTTGAACTACATCAGATTCCCCTCAGGCCGGTTCTTTAGCCTGCCGAGGTCCCTCTGAATGGCGCAATCATTTGGGCTCTCAGCTGCTCCTGCCAGCTTTGTTTTGTCTGCAGACTTGCTGAGGGTGAGCTGCTCCTCCAGCCCGGCCATGAATGAAGACATTAAAGAGCATCTGCCCCAGCATCAGCCCCTGGGGCTCAGAGCACCCGTGACTTGCCTCCAGCTCTACTTTGTGCCACTGATGACAGTCCTCATCCATTTTTCAGCCTTCCTCGCTGGGCATTTTGGCAGTTTGTGTTTAAGGATGCTGTAGGAGACTGTCTCAAAGGCTTGGGGAAAGCTGGGGTAGACATCATCCATTGCTCCACCCATATCCATCCGTTTGGCTGTCCTATCACGGGCATCAGGTAGCTTAACCATCACTCCCAATCAACTTCTTCTCCGTTTGTTTGGATCGGTTTCCAGGATTAGTTACTCCATCACCTGTCAGGGGATGGAGGCAAGGCTGACTGACCTGTATTTTCCTCTCCTTCTTACTCTCTTGGAAGAAACCAGTCTATTAGAGCAATTCTGGCTGGTTTTAGCTAGGCAATTCCAGAAAAAATAACCAGTAAGAAAAATGAAACTCTAAATGGAGTCTCTTAAATTCTTCTTTCTGCTACCATTCTAGACCTCCAGAAAGATCTTGTTTTCTTTCCAGTACTGGACAGCTGATTAAAAAAAATAACCAACAAGGCAAATGTCTCCTTAATAGAATATAATATACCTATTATTCAGAAGACAATAACTTAGATTTTTCTTTTAGGATTAGACTGAGATGAAAGGACTTGAGAGGTTCCAGAACTTTGATATTTTCTTGTCTCCAACTGTTTGGAAAACTGCTAGAACATGGTGAAGGCACAGTGCTTTTGAAAATGCCATTCTGAAGTCTTGTATGCTTGTATTACATATAAAAGTACCTGCAAGGATTGTAGAAACCTGTAGCTCAGATTCCTTACTTTCCAAATGAGGAAATGCCAGAATTAGTTAGATCTTTGGTTTTTTATGTTGTGTTTCTGATTGCTACATTTTTATATGCATATGTATCTTTTTTTAATAGCAGGGTCACATACTCCATTTTCCTTCCGATCCCAAAATCATCAGTGCTCAGAATAGCCGATAAGCAACTAATCAATATTCTTTTTAATCTCTTTTATTTCATAATAAACTCAGACACCAGTGATCTTTTGGGAATCCAGACTTGTATGCAAAGTTTGCAGGGAAGATTCAGCTCTCAAGCCCTGTGAATTTTCTCTTCTCTCCTTTCCCATTTCCCTTTTCCTTCATCTCTGGCCTGACCTCAGGGCCCTTTCCCCTCGTGTCAGGCCCTCTGTTTGCTGCACTCCAGGGAAGCTCTCAGCTGTGGGTTCCCCAGCGTGGCAGCTCCAGGCTTGGAGCAGCAGAACCCAACTGTGGCTGAGAGCCCAGACCCCCCTGGGCCAGCCAGGCTTTCAGCTGCCAGGGCAGCACGGAGGGAAAGGGGCAAGAGAGAGCTGAGGACGCTGCCAGAGCAGCCCTTGGGCAGTGCAGGGTGAGAGTGGCTTAAAGTGCTGCTGAGCCCCACTGCGGGGGCACAGGAGGCTGCTCTGCCATGGCCGCGGCTGTGCCGCCCATCCAGACAGAAAGGCAGAGCCAGCAGGCTCTGATGGGGGAGAGCAGCTCCATCCCTCCAAAACTTGGTCAGTCCTGCTAAAACCTCTCTTTGTCCTTCTGTCTGAACACTGACACTGCTTTGGAAAACAGAATGGAGGTGACACGAGACAATCGATTATAACTTGGAAACAAATTTCCATGGGTTTTTTGGTTTTGTGAAAATTGCATGTATTTTATGATTGGCTTTTCGCAAATATTAAAATGAATATTATATGTCTTGTGTTAGAAAGTAATGCTGTATTAATTCTCTTAAGTACTGTGTTAAATATAGTTTTAGGTTATAAAAATTTTTTAAATAGAAACGATGCTATGCAGGATAATTTTTTTAAAGGAAGGGCTCGCAGCGAGATAGCAGCCACAGGACACCTGAATCTTTCAGAGAAAAAGAATTTATGGCCCTCTTATCAGAAGAAACGAACTTCTTCCTGCCTCGAAGGCGCTGTTAGGATTCGGAGGAAGAAGTTGACAATGACCAGACAGAATCCTGTGTTTGAATGGAATTTATGCATCATGTATGAAGTGTATGAATATGCAACAGGCTGTTGCTTTTAAGGGTTAATCCTGTGTTAACGGGTGTCCTTTTTCGGGCTTTTGCTGCCCAGAAAAAGGTACCCAGACGTCCGTAACTCTTTGTATTTGTTGTCTCATATTGTCCTAATTCAAATTTCCAAATTATTACTTCTCTAATTGTATGACTATTTTTATAACCATTTTATTACTATTAAACTTTTAAAATTTTAAAAACAAGTGATTGGTGTTTTTCAGAGTTTGTTGTGGTGTTTCAGTTTGGTTTGGGTTTTTTGCATGTGTGTGAGGCTTAAATGTGTCCTAAAGTTCTTGTGCATGCATGAGGCTGTAGAGTGGCCTCCACGGGGATCTCCTTGGCTCTGCACAAGCCCAGAGAGCAGCACGGGCACCTCAGGCCGAGCACAAAGGAGCACAGGATGATCTGCAGGGTGCTCTGTGACAACAGGCACTTGGAGCTGTTGTCCAGTGTGTAAGAGCTACATCCCCTCTTCTTCAGATTCTCCTAAAAATGCCCACTGATGTTGTTTTGTATGATGCAGCTCTCTTAAGCCCCTATTACACTGTATCTGCACGAGCATTCACACAGGTGTTTGCTAAAACAATTCTGCTCCAGCTGAAAAGCACTGGGGACCCTGAGCAATAGCAGCAGATAAATGGACATAGAGAGACTTCAGGAGCAGAAGCAGCATTAAATCCATGACAATTGTGGAGATGTGAAAATACAGAAATCCACCAGTGGTAGCAAAGCCCACACATCTCCACTGGGTTCTGCAGAATGGCAGCAAATAATGCACAGGTGTGGAGACCATGAACTGGTTGGTGCTGCACTTATTTGTCAGTGAGCAGAGCTGTGGGAGGCAGGGATTAAGGGTGATTTTGGAACAGGAAGAAGAAAGGGACAGACAAATTCCAGGTGGAGGCAGAGTGGCTCTGCTCTGCTGACCCAAGGAGAGCAGGGAACAAGTTGGAAAGGAGTAGGAAAAAAGAGTTTTGTAAAAGGAAACCTTGCTATATAGGCATTAGTGTTCTTGCCACAGCCCACAGAGCTTAGAGCATGAATATTCATCCCATTTAAATATTCCTGCAAGATGTAAGAAAAATTCCTTTCCATGTGGTTATTGACACAAACATACCCATGAACAAATAAAAAAACTGCACAACTACATGTATCATTAAGCAGGATACTCTGTAGATTCTCACATTAACACTTGCAGAATTATATATGATACTTCCAAACATATAGAGACTCTTGTTCTCCGTTTGCTTCTTTAAAACTCACAAAATGTAATGAAATTCTCTTTCAAAAGTGCAGAGCCTGCTGTGTGGCTAAGCAAGCCATTATTTGCTTGCTCACAATCATCTCTTCCTTGTGTGTTAGTCACTGATGCATTAATTGCTTATCCAAACTTGAAACGGTTCATGAGTCATTCTGAAGAGAAAGTAAATATGAAGGAGCCCATTTGAATGGAATTCATGTCCTCTGCCTCTTAAAGCTGAAGGTCTGTATTTATTACCTGTCAGAATGAAGTCTTGTTGCCTAATAAATGGGAAAATAGGAACTATGCTGACTAGAGCACCATGTTTCAAGGGATCATTGCATTTTAGTTTTATTTGACCAAATCAGTAGTCAAAGAGAGAAAGGACTGGTCAATTACAACAGAGAAAGCAGGTGAAAGAGATGTCTAGGTCTGCTGCAGCTGGAGTCAAAAATGAAGTGTGTGGGTTTTGAAGTGGGGAAGGGATTCCAGATCAGATGATTTTAATAACTTGCATTACTAAATGCATGATCTTCAAACAAACACATTGGTATTCCTTGTCTTGAGGAAAGGAAGGGTATTGGGGAAGATGAAACAGGAAAGCCTTATAAATATGATTGTCTGGCAAAAGATTTTGAGAATATAGAAACTATAAGCAAGATTGAAATGAAAGCAAGCTTTGAGATACCTTAGTTAGTGAACAACTGGAAAACAATGGTGTGGCCCAACTGAAGGTAATCCCCTTTTGAGGAAACAATTCCCTCTGCTTGCAGGCAGGTCCAAGGTTCAGAGCAGACCCTACTAGCTCAGCAGAGGGGTCCAAAGAGGAGTTTTTAGGGTTTAAAATGTAACACAGTATGGTAATGTAATGATTCTTACAGGCTGGATGTAAATGCTATAGGATTTGTATCTTGGACTAGATTGGTTAGTGAGAATTAGACTATTCAACACAGAAGAAGATTTATTGTATTGTAGCGGGAACCTCGCTCTCTTACGCTCTTCCCCTCTTACTCTCTCCCCCTCTCAGCCTCTCTGCCCCTCTCTTCTCTCGGGCCTGCTCCGAGCTGTGCCTGGCAGCTCCAAGCAGGGCCCTGCACCCAGGCCCTTTGCAATGAGCCGCAGGTTCCACGGCCTGGCTGCAGAGATCTCTCGTCTCCGTCCGTCCCGACCGTCCCACCCGCCAGTGCTCCTACAGAAGGGCAGAAAGAAGGCATGGAGTTTCCAGGAGTATCCAGATAAATCCACTTTATTCTGGATCAATATGGAATTTTCATGAAGCAAAAGCATTAAGTGGAGGGCTCTTCACCCATTTCCTTTTTTACTAAAATTCTGTGAAAGATACTATTTTGGAGTGTAAAAATTTTCATGTTGAAAACATGAATGTGCTGAGAGAATTTGAAGTCTGGGCCAATGACAATTCACTGTGGAAAATCCAAGTCTAAAACTTTTCAAATTAAATGACCCAGGATGAAGTAGGAAACACAAGTCCTTCCCTTGAACCTTGATTTGCCTCTTCTAGCTCATTCCTGAAAGTGGTAGGCAAAGAGGATCCCACAGAAATCAGAGGAGCATCAGGGTCTATCCCTAAAAGGCAACTGTAGATGGGAAACAACTTGGGAATTAGAGGGACATCAATGAGCCACTTGTGAGTCCAGCTGTTAGTGAAGAGCCCTTTTCCAAAGAAATGCCAGCTTCTCTCAAGGAAGCTGAGCAGCAGGACATTATGGCTGATGTAGCTGGCAGGTACAAAGCAGAGAAAGTGGGAAATTTCTGGAAATGAACCCTGTCTTCACTGATGACAGCAGGATGAAGAACCCATTTCATCAGACTCTGGCTCTTAGTAAGAAAGGAAGAAAGCTCTATTTATGATATCAGGCCCAGCTGTTCATGGTCAGAGGTGGTATCAGCTGCTCAGCAGAAGGCACAGCTTTAACTCCAGCTCATCATGCCTGGAGGCAGCCCTGGAAGTGCTCCTGCACTTCAGCTGGTGCCAGGGCACAGGGACACCCGCACACCCTCCCTAGACCCCTGTATGCCATAAAACTAAAGGCATCTCCCCAGCCAACCCTCCAATCCAGCACTTAGCACAGAGCATGTCACTGCCAGTGACATCTGCATGAAAAAATACAGAGCAAAGTGCAATTACAAAACATATTGGGGGCTCAATATAATACAGGAAAAATTCAGATTTTGGTACTTACCTTCATAAATGAGCATACCTACTAGCTCTTTTCCCTAAATCGTGGTTAAACATCTGCACTTTCCATAGCAGTGTCCTAAAATTCTTCCATTCATGCATTCCCAGCTAGCAGAGCTCTCACACAACCTGTTTTTTCTCTGAAGTGTAAGGAAGGACTTAGTTCAGATGAACTGTGCTGCTTCCTCTGAAAGATATAAAATGATGGAAATAATATCTGCAAAGTCATAGGTTCTTTAAGGCAGGCCTCTGGTATGTAAAATAGGGAGTGTTTACATTTAGCATCATGTGCACATAAGGTAACGATCAAACCATTTTCTTACCTTCATGAAAAATAGTTTTTGTGCTCCCAGATATGGCACAGGCAAATAAGGCTGAGCTCAGACACAAATGCGTTCCTCACCACACAAATGGCCAAACAAATGACAGCTGCCGGTGACACTTTTCCTGCGGTCCCGAGTGCCCCAAGCGCGGATCCAAGCGGTGTCTCACCTGCTCAGCTCTTTCCGGCCCGCGGATCCGAGCCCGTCCCGGAGCGTCAGGAGCAGGGATGGGAGCTCAGCAGCTCGGGCTCGATGCCGTGTGCTCCGCTCGGGGCTCCGAGAGCTCCTGCGGGGCCGGAGCAGCCCCGGGCAGCGGGAGCAGCTCCTGCTGCGGCAGCCGGGCAGCCTCTCCCCAGACACACAGGTGGCTGCACACCCGTGCATTCAGGGCCAGCTCCATTCTGCTGCCCTGGGGCTGGCGCTCTCTACTGTGTTGCTGTTAGTGCACATTGGTGTGTTGGTCCTGGAAACACCCAGGAACAGGCAACTCTCAGGCACACATTCTGCTCCCAGGGATGTGCTGCACAGTCCCTGCCTGTTCCAAACACCAATTTGGTTTTGTTCTGAGAGCTGTGTTTTCCATCTCAGGGTTTGACCAGCTGATTGCCCCCGTTGATTATTTTCATTCAGCATTTGTGGATTTCACACATTTGCAGTTGTGCTGACTGCTCCTTCCAGCTGCGCAAGGACAGCCAGTGTGGACCTTTTCCTATGTAAAATGCATTGTGTGAGGACTGTTGGGCTGGAGGGCCCTTCTGTAATGTTATTGCCCCAATTCCTTCTGCTGAGAAAGATAATTGGATTCAGGCAGTTAATCCATTTTGCAGATGCTGCAAAATCTAATCTGTAACAAACACACGATCAAGTATATGGGAATTGGTGTCAGTTCCTTTCTTCCTTCCCAAACTAGGAAAGCCATTTTTTCTAAAATCCTCTAGCAAATGGCTGTTCCATACTGGAACTTCTCAGCATTAAAAAATTGCATTGACATCTCTATAAAATATTTCTCTGGATTTTCTTTCTCTCTTTTAAACTCTCATTGCAATCTAGATGGAAACCAATGTTCAAATGGCAGAATTTCTCTGCCAGTCCAAATACAGCAATTTGCCTAAATGTAATTAAACTGAAGTTTGGTGCAAACCTACACAGGCCTATGTAGATAAGAAAAGGATGAATACTGATTATTCCTATGCAGTATAGGGAAAAAATAACCTAGGGTTAAATCACGTAATGTGATATATCATATTTATTTATTTATTAAATAATGAAATCAGTTATTATTTTTATATATCATGTAGCGCTAAATCCTGGTTTATTGTTTTCCTATTAAAATGTCATTGGTGGATGACATAAAGCAATGAGTCAAATTAAGAAAAAAAAAATTTGAATATTTTTCTGACAAGATTTTTTTAAGATTCAGAGGTAAATAACAATCATCTGATACAAGAAGTTGGTGAAACTGCATTTTGCCCTTTAGTCAGAATCTTTGATTAGCTCTATCCAGTGGTTTCTAGATCTGGCTGAAATGAAGTAGCTTTTTACAGACAATTTATGGAAACTTTGAGGGAGAGATTAAAAAAAGGAATTGACAGATCCTGATATCTGATTTATTGGGGTATTTAGCCATGTGCATAAGCACATGAACTGCAGTGATCTGTGACAGCATTCATTTGCCTAAAGGATCTGGCTTAACTTGGAATGCACAATTTGGAAAGAAGATTCCGTGGACATAGATAATGAAGTAAGCTTTAAAAACTTGACAACAGCAGAGGAGAACTAGTGAAAGCCTTACTCAGAAATGAATAGAGAATTTTCTTTTTTCTAAAATTATAGGAGCATATTTGTTTGTGCCTCACCAGTGCCTAATGCTTTCTGTGGTTCAGCACGGGGAGCCATCCTAGACCAAATCCAGACCCAGACGAATCTCTCAGATAATCACAGCTCACCCCCTCTGCTCCTCTGACTCGGTGAGCTGCGGGAAGGCGTTGCTCCAACCCAACTTGTTTTCCTTTGGAGGCCATTCCAGATTGTGAATCCAATGGCTATGTTTGGCAAAGGACATGTGCTCTGTTTCATGCCATGGTTTCTGTGACGTGGGTCAGCCACAGGATCCATCTCCTTTTGCCTCTCTGTTTTGATTTACTCAGTGAAAAAGTAGCCATGTACATATGTTTGGATGTACAGGCATGTGAGCAAATGGTTCATCTTGCTCACTGTGAAGGCAGGTGGGAAAAATTGGAAGAACAAGACTGCTTTTATACAAAATTCAATACTAATTTCATAGAAAATCACTAAGGAGCTGATTAATGAAGAAGATCTCTTAATGCCTCCTAATTAGATTGATGGCATTTACCCAGCGCCCTTAATTCATTGTGCATTAAGGAGAAATGGCTAAGGTTTTCAATTGAAGGCTTTGTTTACTCCCAGTCCTTAATTTCAAGGTTGTCATCCATGCAGTGGAATTTCCTTTTGTTTTTTTGCATTAAGAGTTCAGTGTAAATAACTTGGCTGGTTAAAACCAAAGTACAAGGAAGGCTGCAATGGTATTATGGTAAAGATCTATGGGCAGAAACATCATTAAGGAAAAGAGGAAAACACCATTATATAAGGGTTGCAGTGTTGATCCAAAAACAAGGGAACGAGGATGAGGGCATCCAAAAGTGACCAGTATGATTTGATGATTATGTAATTGCTGGAACCAGATATTACAAGAGGTGAAAAAAATCTGAAAAACCCAGAGGAAATGCTCCTGGATCTGAATCCTGATTTCCCCACTGTACAGCTGCTTATGGCCTCTGTTCTAATTTCCATCCATCTACAAAAAAAGATGAAATTACCACAGAAGCTTTCTCTCCAGACTGATTAAAGGGAGCAGGATAATAGACAACAGAACTGGTAATACATTAGAAGTAGAGACTTGTTGCAATGTAATAGTCTAAGGCATAATTTGTGGCATAAATCCTATTTCAGGAAAGAATTTAAGCATATATTTAAGTCTATCTTTATTGACACAATGCCTTTAAAATATGCTTCAGATGAAATGTGGGCTTAAAGTCAAATTAAATATAATATTGAAATATATGTGCAAACTTACAATGATTTCTTTTAGGATTCCCAAGTGAGGATAACTTCAAAACCATTTTTTTTTGTCTTAAATTAACATTGATTTTGTGCACAAGAAAGTTATCCAAGATATTGCTGGCTGGGGGTCTATGTACAAGCCATGAACGGGACGGGACTGCTGAGGAACGTGCCTCGAGCTGTTTGTTTTCCAGCATCAGTCTGTTATAAATGATAATCGAAAGCCAAATTATCAAAAATGCGAAAAGATTTATCTTTTTGCACAGCCAAAATATGGTCCTCAAAACCACCACAGCCAAAGAGACAGCGCCGAGCCCGGGATCGGCACTGGGTGAACCTGGATCCAGCCTCTATCGCATCAAATCCTCCCCCGTTCATGAGAGCCGCTTCTAGCACGAGGTTTTGTACAGTTTATTGTGCCCGAGGCAGAGGAGTCCCAATTTCTTTTGTAACTCCTCACATTCATAGTTGGTTCTTTCACTGTGCAGAGCTGGACAAAGGCCGTCTCCTGGTTGATGGCCAGCGTTGATTGAGGCCGGGGAAGCCATGTATTCACATGTATGTTCCTGGCGTCCCTGGCTATTTGATCGATGTTATCCGCAGGACGATGATCGCTCTTAGGCGGTTTCTGATGACTCGAGATACCGGTGATCATCCTGCTGGGAGCGTCCATTCTTACGCTAAAGTGTCGAACTTTATCTAGCCGTCTCTGGAAATCTTAGAGTTTGAATGGACATCCGTCCCTCAGGCCGTGTGTGGTCAGAGACATGTTTGGATTTCACAATCTTTATAAAATACATTCTTTGGTAGCATGAATTATTTCTAACATATATTACAAGTCTCATTACATGGTTATGACAATGGGAAGATGCCAGCAGCTCACATCCCCAGTAGCAGACAAAGAATGTCTGTTATCAGCAGATGTCCTCTCCCGAGGGAGGTGTGAATGTGGTCACTCAAAGAGAGAGATAAAGCAAACTGCCCACTTGACAAAAGATAATCTGCCATACAGATGGTAATTGAAAACATCTTGCATTGCAATCTTCAACGTTATCCACCCCTTTTTCTATTTCCATTTGCATCACAAAGAAACCTTACACACAGTTTTCACTTAAGACTAGGTTTCCCCGTGGTACACAATGGCTTTCTCCATCTTTCTGCTTTACCCACCAAGTGCAACCAGGTCCTTGAGCAAAAACAATTCCACAGATGGGTTTGTCTTTGCCTGAGGTGGGAGTAACTCAAACAGTCTTTCCTAAAATACCTTTCACGTGTACAACGGGGACTTTATCTCCATCCACTGTGTGCAGAGGTTCAGACTGGGCAGGACCAGCTCGATTTATGGACCCTCTGGTGTTGACCATCCAGGTGGCTTTTGCTAAGTTCATTTCTCAATTTCTAAAAGCCCCCCCCCCCCCCGAGTGCTTAAGGGTAGTTTTAAGTAGTCCATTGCACCGTTCAACTTTCCCAGCAGCTGGTGCATGATAGGGGATATGATAATCCATTCAATACCATGTCCCCCTGGCCCAGGTGCTGATAAGGCCATTCTTAAAATGGGTCCTGTTGTGTGACTCAATTCTCTCAGGGGTGCCATGTCTCCACAGGATTTGCTTTTCCAGGACCAGGATGGTGTTCCGGGCAGTGGCATGAGGCACAGGGTAGGTCTCCAACCATCCAGTGGTGGCTTCCACCATGGTCAGCACGTAGCGCTTGCCCTGGCGTGTCTGGGGCAGTGGGATGGAGTCAATCTGCCAGGCCTCCCCATACTTGTACTTGGATCACCACCCACCATACCACAGGGGCTTCACTCGCTTGGCCTGCTTGATGGCAGCACACGTCTCACAGTCATGGATAACCTGAGAAATACTGTCCATGGTTAGATCCACCCCTTGGTCTCGTGCCCACTTATAGGTGGCATCTCTACCCTGATGACCTGTGGCATCATGGGCACATTGAGCTAGGAACAACTCCCCCTTATGTTGCCAATCTATCTTTGACACCTCTATTTTTGCTGCCTGATCTACCTGCTCGTTGTTTTGGTGTTCCTCATTAGCCCGACTCTTGGGGACATGGGCATCTACATGGCAGACTTTCACAGGTAGCTTCTCTAACCGAGCAGCAATTTCTTTCCATTCATCAGCAGCCCAGATCGGTTTTCCCCTACGCTGCCAGTTGGCCTTTTTCCACCTTCCAGCCAGCCCCAAAGAGCATTGGCTACCATCCATGAATCAGTGTAGAGGTAGAGCTTTGACCATTTCTCTCTCTCAGCAATGTCCAGGGCCAGCTGAACAGCTTTGAGTTCAGCAAGTTGACTTGATCCACCTTCTCCTTCGGTAGCTTGTGCAACCTGTCGTGTGGGGCTCCATACGGCTGCTTTCCACTTCTGGTTCATCCCTACAATGCAGCAAGCACCATCAGTAAAAAGAGTGTATCGTGTATCTTCTGCTGGCAGTTCGATGTATGGTGGAGCTTCTTCAGCACGTGTCACTGGTTCTTGTTCCTCTTCATCAGTCAGACCAAAGTTCTCACCTTCCGGCCAGTTTGTAATTATCTCCAGAATCCCAGGGTGATTCAGGTTTCCAATACGGGCGCGCTGTGTGATAAGAGCAATCCAGTTACTCCATGTAGTGTCGGTGGTGTGGTGGGTGGTGGGAACCTTTCCTTTAAACATCCACCCCAGCACTGGTAGTCGGGGTGCCAGGAGGAATTGTGCTTCCGTGCCAGTCACCTCTGAGGAGGTGAGCCTGGACTCCTTCATAGGCAGCCAAGATTTCCTTCTCTGTGGGAGTGGAGTTGGCTTTGGACCCTCTGTAGCTTCGACTCCAAAATCCCAGTGGTCGGCCTTGAGTCTCCCCAGGCACCTTCTGCCAAAGGCTCCAGGACAAGCCATGGTTCCCGGCTGCAGAGTAGAGCATGTTCTTCACATCTGGTCCCGTCCTGACCGGGCCACGGGCTACTGCATGAGCCATCTCCTGCTGGATCTGGGCAAAGGCTTGTTGCTGCTCAGGGCCCCAGTGGAACTCGTTCTTCTTGCGGGTTAACCAGGTAGAGAGGATGCACGATCTGACTGTATTTGGGAATGTGCATCCTCCAAAAACCTATGGCACCCAGGAAAGCTTGCGTTTCCTTCTTGCTGGATGGTGGAGACATTGTAGTGATTTTGTTGATGACCTCAGTGGGAATCTGACCACTTCACTCCCAGGAACTGGATCTCCCAGGCAGGTCCCTTGACTTTACTCTTCTTGATAGCGAAGCCAGCTTCGAGCAAAATCCTGAAGATCCTCTCTCCTTTCTCAAATACTTCCATTGCCGTGTTCCCCCACACAATGATGTCATCGATGTACTGCAAGTGCTCTGGAGCCTCACCCTTTTCCAGTGCAGTCTGCATCAGTCCATGGCAGATGGTGGGGCTGTGCTTCCACCCCTGGGACAGTGGGTTCCAGGTGTACTGCACACTCCTCCAGGTGAAAGCAAACTGAGACCTGCATTCTGCTGCCAAAGGAATGGAGAAAAATGCATTAGCAATGTCTATAGTGGCATACCACTTTGCTGCCTTGGACTCCAGCTCGTACCGGAGTTCCAACATGTCTGGCACAGCAGCGCTCAGCGGTGGACTCACTTCATTCAAGCCACGATAGTCCACAATCAATCTCCATTCTCTGTCAGACTTGTGCACAGGCCAGATGGGGCTGTTGAAGGGTGAGTGAGTCTTGCTGACCACCCCTTGGCTCTCCAGCTCACGGATCATTTTGTGGATGGGGATCACGGCGTCTCGATTCGTCCGATACTGCCGGCGGTGCACTGTCGAGGTGGCAATTGGCACTCGTTGCTCTTCCACCTTCAGGAGACCTGCTGCAGATGGGCTTTCTGATAGTCCAGGCAAAGTGTTCAACTGCTTGATGTTTTCTGCCTCCACAGCAGCTATGCCAAAAGCCCATCTCAGTCCCTTTGGGTCCTTGTAACGGCCGCTCCGGAGGAAATCTATGCCCGGAATACACGGGGCCTCTGGGCCAGTCACAATAGGATGCTTTTTCCACTCTTTCCCAGTCAGGCTCACCTCAGCTTCCAACAGGGTCAATTGCTGGGATCCCCCTGTCACCCCAGCAATGGAAATAGGTTCCGCCCCCACGTGTCCCAATGGTATCAGGGTACACTGCGCACCAGCATCAACTAAGGCATCGTACTTTTGTGGTTCTGATGTGCCAGGCCATCGGATCCACACCGTCCAGAAAATCCAGTTTTCCCGTGCCTCTCCCTGGCTAGAGGCAGGGCCCCTCTAACCCTGGGTATACATGGTAGAGGTACCTTCCAGGGGATCTGACAGATCATACTCAGCAGCTCGGTCATGGGAGGCTGAGGCTACCTTCACTTTACTGGAGTTCCCTTGATTAGTGTTTCCCTCCTTGAGTTGATGCCCCCGTGCTGCCAGGACAGAAGTGGGTTTTCCATCCCACCTTCCTATGTCTTCCCCATGGTCACGCAGAAAAAAACCACAGGTCAGCCCGTGGGCTGTACCCTCTCTCTGTAGCTGGGGAACGTTGGGCTCTGACTCTGGGGCCTGTGACTCGCACTGGTGCCATATGGGAACTGTTCCTCCTCATCATCTCCCTCATCTCCTCTCTGAGTCCTTGGACCACGGCAGAGACAGGAGCCTGCATTGGGCCATTGATCATACTTTCATAATTCCTAAGCTTGTTGGCCACAGAACCCACAGTCTCTCGGTTGGTATCGGCATTAATTGTTGCAATAAAGGTGGTGTATTGGGATGGCCCTAGATTTGCCAGGCTCCACAACATTTTCCCTGTGCACCTGACTTGCCCGGGGTCATTATCATGCTGTCCATCCTTCCCAAAGGGTACCTCCAATACTGCCACTTCTCTCAGCTGTTGAATCCCTTCCTCAAGAGTCTTCCAGTGCATTCTGTGGTGCTGCTCCTGCATTCTTTGCCTGTGAACAAACCTCTCTCTGACACTTATTAAAAGCCGCTCCCAGAGGGAAAGGGACCCTGGCTCCCTTACAAAAATCTGATTGATACCTGAATCCTGGGTCAAGGGTCCCAAATTCCTTGCCTCACCACCATCCAGCTGGACGCCTGTACCCATAAGATCCCAGACCCGGAGTAGCCAGGTTGTATAAGCCTCACGTCCCCGTCGTACAAAGTCTTTGTGCAGATTACGGAGACTTTCGTACATCAGGGACTCGGTGATGATCGCAACCTCTGGCTCCCCTGTGGGTTGTGAGGGCCCTCCCCTATCTGGGTGCTCTGCTTTCATCTTAGATCTCCTTGTTTCTACAGGGGCAACTGCTGCTGGCTGTGATTGCCTTTGCAGTTCAGCTGGAACCTGGACAGTTGTAACATCTGTGGGTTCTGCTGCTGCACTATTAGACTCTCCCTCTTTAAGGCGGGGGGAGGGCTTCTCACCAGCTGGGGAAGTGTATTCCTTCAGCACCTGGCCCATCTCACGTATCTCCTTCACCAGACCCCCCATCCAATCTGGGTAGTTCACATCTGGGCTGGGCTGTGGGGCAGGGTCAGGCTCTGGGGCAGCAGCATCCCTAGACTCTGGTGGCGTATTAGGTGCTGGGGTAGGTGTCATGGTAGTTATCCAGGTTAGTCTCCCCTTCTCTCTAAATCCTAAATAAAGCAGGCCTACCAGAAACACCAGACACTGTATGATATCATTAAGATTTAGAGTGGATCTGAGCCCTTGAAAAACTGGTGGGGTGGACCCAAATAAATGGCTAAAGGGTTGGGAGAAGATTTTGCCTGGTGTCATTTCTTTACAGCAGGTGCCATTATTAAAGTAACCCCAAAAACATACAGTTAGTGTGTGATAGCTGTGAATCCATTTGCCTGCTTTCCAGAGGAAGTTAAAAATCCATTAATTCCTCACCTGTTCACCCATAAAACAAAGCAGATAACAGACATGGTAGCCTTGGTTATAGGACCCACGTTTAGATAAGGGCCTATAAATGGGAGAAATACAGCCACGATCATGTGCCACCCAAACCAGGGCAAGTTGGACCACATGGTGTTGCTTAATGAGGTTTCTATTGCTACACACAAAAATTAGATTACTCAAGAACTGTTATTCCCTTTTTGTTTCTGTGCCCTTGAGCCCTACGCTGGGCACCAAAATCTGTCTCGGTTTTGGAAAGACGGGAGTCTGCTAAGGAAGGCAGGAGCCTCCTGTGATATGGAGAATGTAAACCCTCCCCACCCCTCCGAATTGCTATAAATTTTACATTAAGGGGCTCTCAGGCAAAAATATGGGAGCAGGAAATAACAGTTCTATATTGGGGAAAAGAAAAAAAAAAGGATAAAATAAACAATGCAGTACACTAGAACAACACTGACAGAGTAAGAACCCGACCTGAAACCCTGTGGGCCAGGGTGCTGGTGGCAGTCCAATTGGAAATGTGGCTGCTGTCCTCCTAAAGTATCAGGTGTGGTGCTGTTGGAGCGAGGGGGATCTGTAGAGATGGATGTATTCTTCCTCTGAAGATCCAGTGGAAGAAGAGGGAGCTGCTGTTTCTCCAGGGAAACCAGTGGAGAAAGCCATGTGGTGTCTCAAGAACTTCTGGATTATATCTGGGTAGCAATGCTTGGCTCCTCCCTCTGGGCAGAGCATCTCACAATGGGATGTTTTAGTCCTTATCAGCCATGCAGTGATATTCAATGGTCTGTTATCAGCAGATGTCCCGCACCAAGGAAAGTAAGAATGTGGTCACTCAAAAGAGAGAGATAAGGCAAATTGACAACTTGACAAGGGTAATCTCCATAAAGATGGCAATGGAAAACAATTTGCATCGCAATCTTCAGGAGGGGGGAAAAGAAGGGAGGAAGGGCCAGATGCCGCTATGAGAATGCCATTCCATCCCATAAGTGACATAGTGAGAGGAGGCTGGGAACAAAATGGTGATTCACGCTGATCACCCTGACATCTTCACAAGAGG
The DNA here is from genome assembly GCF_023055355.1 of Agelaius tricolor. NCBI lineage: Eukaryota > Metazoa > Chordata > Aves > Passeriformes > Icteridae > Agelaius > Agelaius tricolor. The sequence goes on from NW_027269308.1 coordinate 3,207,798, forward strand.
CCCAGAAAGGAGTGCACATCTGCCTCCTGGTGTTGTCCTGAATGGGAGCTCATTACCTGGCGTTCATTACCCGCAAGTCTGGCAGCTTCCCGCGGGCATTCCACGCTTCAGGCAAGCAAAGCTGCTTACCTCACTATGTTCTTTGGGCCTCTGAAGGGGACCGTCCACTTAGCTACAGCCTGGCAAGGAAGGGAGTCTTACAACACTCTGGATATTTTAGACTTTTATTCTCACTCGGGCTGAAACAAAGGATCCCCTCGCTACTTCTCCATCTTCTTCCTTCTGTCCTGCAGGTGGCCTGTTCAGGCTGACAGCTTGGAGCACCTGCAGGCTCCAGTTCGGCTGCAGCCCAGCTTTTCCTCTCACAGCTTAATTCTTCTTATGACAATTCTTTCATTTCTACTTCCAAGATACCTCAGAGCTTGCCTAAATTAACAACACTCTATTCTAAGCTAAACAATCCTCTATTATCTAAGCTATCTACGTTGCATAGCCCTTAAATGTTGATCCCTATATCTCCTAATTCTTTTAAACTTTCATCTCTTTGAGAAAGAAAAAACAACAGAGCTTTAAATTGAACCTAGCACACACCTAACCAAACCTAACCTAACCAAACCTAACCTAACCTAACCTAACCGAACCTAACCTAACCTAACCTAACCTTACCTTACCTAACCAAACACCTAAACTGAGCAAATATGAAAAAAATCATATTTCCTATCTATGGCACAGCTCCTCTTAATACGCGGGGGATGGCTGGAGCTCTGCCCAAAGATGACACATCCCCTTTTCCCTCCTCTCGGCTGGCGGGGCATAAGGGCCTCCTCAGGCGCAGGTGTCTCCTCTCCAGTCTTCCTGCACTTGCTTGGCTGAGGTGATCAGAGCAGCCAGGCTGGAGGCAGGATCGCCGGAGGTCACAAAGGGATGCTGCCCAGAGGAAAAAGAACAAAGAAAGGAACTCTTACTTTCCAGGATCCCATCCTCACGGGCTCAAGCAGGATTCCCTGGCTACCAGGAAGACACACAAAGAGCACCGAGGGCAGCATGTCCCCCTGCGCCTTCCTGTGCTGGCAGCTGCCTGCGCCACGTGGCCCACACTCCTCCTAGTGCCTTCATGCAGGTGTCCTCAGCTGACAGGGCTTTTTGCCCCTTTGCTTTTTCTTACCTGCAGGAGCTCCTGGGCAGACCAGCGCCTGTCCTCATCTGCCTGCAGGCAGCAGCGGAGGAAGTCACGCAGGAGAGCCGAGTGGTGCCTGGGGTTCTGCAGTTTTGGGGGCCCGTTCCTTTCTATCAGTTCAAAAACCTACAGCACATGGATGCAAGAGGACACTGCACCTGCTCCTTTGCTAGCCACATCAGCTCTCTCCACACAGAGCCCTCTTGCTAAGCTGCACCTTACCCTGAGACGGGCTTCCCGCTCGTAAGGAGCTTCCCCTTCCACCATTTCCAGCCCCATGATGCCCAGGGACCAGATGTCCACTTTGGGGCCGTAGGCTTCTCCTCTCACCACCTCCGGTGCCATCCAGCTGGGAGTGCCGACGCTGGAGCTGCGCTTGCTGCGCTCAGGGCTGAGCTGAGCACAGAGGCCAAAGTCACCTGAGGCCAAAAACAAAGCCTGTCAAAGCCAGCTCCCACTGGCAAAGCGGCCAAAACCATTGCCCACTCCAAGCCTGACCAGGCCATGCTGAATCGAGCTGAAAAAGCAGCTGAGCTCTCCTTCCACGTGCCTGGAGCCAGGCAAAGAAGGCATCAGCCACTTCCACAACACCCTCACCATTCACGCACTGGCCAAGCGGCGCTTCTGCCCAAGTGGCAGTCACCCAAATGCAAGCGCACGGCAGGTGCTGCAAATGCTGCAGCCCAGCAGGGATACCCACCCAACTTGACAGATCCATCCATGCCCACAAGGACGTTGTTGCTTTTGATGTCTCTGTGGATGACTTGGCGGGAATGAAGGAAATGCAGTCCTTGCAGGCACTGAGAGAGAAAAAGGAGGGAGGGAAAGTTAACGTACAGGATGGGATTTCATCCCACCAGAAAGGAAAGAGCTCAACGGGATTGACGGCTTTCTCAGGGAATTGTGAGCGAGGGCACAGCATCATGGTGCTGTCACGAAGAAGAGCTTGCTGCTTCAACACTCTTGGAAGTTTTTTTCTCGATTCCAAGCGAAGGCATCCGGGCTCCCAAAAGTTCCGCCGGCCTTGGGTAGGAAGCGCGTCACCTTTGGCTGGGAGGCGGCACGGCAAAGATTTTTGGGGAAGCCTAGTGGCAGCAGAGGAGGAAGCAGCACCTTAGAGCTGTTCCAGAATCCGTCGCCATGCGGGCTGCAATGCTATCCTTTGCAGCTGAGGACGGCTCTTTGGCCTTAGCTGGAAATTCTGCCGCCTGCATGCTGCCTTCCCGTGGCAAGGAATGTAGGACAGACAGACAGGCTCCAGGCTAACATTCCCAGGCAAAGCTAAGAAGAGGAAGCAAGTGAACCCAAGCGAGTGAGCCAGCACCAGCGCCAGAGGACAGACAGGATGGAAGAGTGCAAGAACAGAGCCTGAGGAGTGCGGGGACAGTGGCAGGCAGTTCACTTCCCATGCTCGCTCTTCTCCTGTGTGTGGTGACAGCAGCAGCAGCAGCAGCAGCAAAAGAAAGGTGAGAGCAAGAAATCACGGCTGTCCTTAACCTCCAGCTGGCAAGCAGCATCCTGGACAGGCTTGGGGAAGCACAAGCGGGATCCCTCACCTCCCGACAGACAGCGCCTATCTGTCCTTCCTCCGGGTACACTGCGCTGAGCACATCAAACAAGGTGCCGCCGTCCATGAACTCCATGGCCAGCCAGAGCTCCGCATCCACCAGGTAGCTGAAAGAAGAAAAGCACGGCATGGAGAGACAGCAATGGGCCCAGCCTCAGTCAGCCGAGGGCCCGAGCCAGGTTTTTGCAACTGCTCTCCAAACTACGTGTGCCACACGAGATTCATGATCACCAGCTCCACCTCCTGCCACGCTCTGGAGACCAGCAGAGAAATCACCAGCAGCTCCCTTCTCTGCCCGTGACCAAAGGGCATCGTCTCTTCGGGCTTGCACTAGCTAAAGCTACATTGACAGGAGAATACGCCAACCTGTCTAAGTAGGTAACGATATTGGGACTCCTGTTGTCCCTCATGGCCAGGATTTCATTGGCAGCCAGCTCCTCGGACATCTCCTCCTCAAGCGACATGATCTTGATTGCCACCTGAAATGACATTGGCCACCGTTTACCTTGAGAAGACGCCCCCTGCTCGAGATCACAAGCAGCACGGAGCGAGTGCTGCTGCAATGAGGCAGCGGGCTGGGCCAAAGGGCCTTGTCACTAGACAGCAGAGCTTAGCAGAAGCACCAAAGGCCATCCCAAATGCATTCTGCCCCCTGAGCCTAGAGTGTACTTCAGAGGAACAGCCTCTGCTGCAGACATGGAGCTGCCACCCAAACCTCCAGGCAGGGCTCACAGCAGCGGGGAAAGCGCTCCAGAGCTGCAAAATGGCATGGGGCTGTTGGCACTTTACCTGTTGTCCGCTGCTGGTGTCAAGGGCTTTATAAACAGCTCCAAAGCCCCTGGAAAGACAAAAGCAGCAGAAAGAGCCCTTTATCCCTTGGCACTGAAATCAAGCCTAGGCAGCAGATCTCCCCAGGCTGCCTGCACGCCTTCCTTAGAAAACGCCTGGCTGCGGCGTCTCTTCGGCCAACAGCACGTCGGGCCGTGAGCCCTCTGCCGTGCGGGGCAGCCTGTCCAAGGGAACACTAAGGTGCAGCATGAAGACCAAGGGCCGCTGGAAATCTCCAAGGCGCACGCCCAGCCACGTCATTTCCAAACCTAAGGGGAACAGTCCTCCTTGTGCGGGTGTGCATGCATGTGTGTGTCAAAAGAGTGAGAACAATGAGAGTCAGAAGACTGTCCTTGAGAATCTGACATTTCTTGAATGGCAAGGTGCTCTTTCAGGCCAGAAAGCTGCAGGGGCAGAGGGCTTCCCAGCTCCTGCTCCTCCTTGCTGCAAGCAAGACAATGCCAGCATCAAGTTTTCTTTGATGAGGCCTTCGGATTGCTCTGCCCCAGCAGTCCAGGCAGGCGACAGGAGGTAAAGCCAGAGCCTGACCGTGATTGGAGCTTGCCTGACTTCACGCTTGATCTTGCACCAGCCAAAGACCTGGCCCACACTTTTGTAAAAGGAGCCGAGGCCACGCTTACCCTCGTCCCAGTTCTTCAAATGCCGTGTATTTGCTCATTGGCTGGCCCGGACTCACAATGCTCCCTGAAAGACAAAAGCAGCGCAGGGCGCTCACTCGCACACAGAGACGCCGCTCCCCACACCCTCCCAAAGGCAGCCCCGCTGCCGGCAGCTCTGGGCCCTTTGCGGTCCCCTGGCTTCCAGCTGCTGAGACCAGCAAGTGGGAGGGCCATCTTCTCCACCTTTCATCAGGTGGCCTTTCCAAGAAGGCCTTGGTTTCTTTCAAGCGCAGCATCCCATGCCATAAGCCAAAATGATGAGACCTTAAGAAGAGGGCCCTAAGAGGTCACCAAGGGCCTTTGCAGCCTCTGCAGTCACAGCCACCATCACTGGCAGGTCCACTGCCAGGGCCACAAGGTGTCTGAGCCAGAGGAGGTGTAAGAACGGGAGCCCGAAAACAGCTGGGGCCAGAGAGCTCCCTGGGGCCTAGTCACTTGCTAGGTGCCAGCCTTCTGCTCAAGCAGAAACAATCTCTGCTTTTGTCTTTGGCACACAAGGCAGCCCAGGCAGAGCCAAGCCAGGCCCAGCCGCCCTCACAGGCAGCAGGAAGTCCCTGAGCGCTGCCGCGCTGCCTCAAAGCACAACAACGGCTTCTGCCGAGAGGCCTAAGCGCCTCTGAGAGCGAGGGGCAACTTCTGGCACAGCCTACACCCAGACACGCACACAACACACTGCTCTGGCAGACAAGAAATGCAGCCGACTTACTCAGTGTCTTCCGGCCCTGCTCCTGCCTCATCTCGGGCTGCTGGGCTGCGCTGCTGCAGGAAGTGCCAGCAGCGGGGGGCGAGCTGGCTGCTGCAGGCCACGCTGGTCCAGCGGCACCAGGTTGAATTGCAGAACCTGTGTTGAGCTGGGACCAGAAAGGATTGCCCGTCAGAAGGGTGTCTGGCACACATGCTCCGCCGAGTGCAGGGCCAAAGCAAGGCCTTGGGAAGGTGCTGTCAGCCACCGCCAGGCCTCTCCAGCTGGGGCCTTTCCCATGTCTCCTTCTCAAAGGCAACTTTGGCAAAAGCCCAAAGGCTACTTGGATCCAGCCCCTCAGGGCCACCTCCATGCTCCATGTTTTCAGCTTTTCTGCAAGACACTGGCAACAAGGGATCCATGGGGCTGCCAAGATCCAGAAAGCGATCAGAGCAGTTCCCCAGAGCCTTGTTGCTTTCCTCCTCCTGTCTTTCCCTGGGCAATGAAATCAGCCCGCAGCTGGCATGCAGTGCTCTGCTCAGAAGCCCGCAGCATGGCCCTTCTCTGATCCTTCTCACGCATTGCCCCTCTCCATGGAAGCCTTTAGGGAGCGGCCCTTTGGAGACGCCTTCCTGCCCTGCCCAGACCCACGCGCCCTTCACAATGTAGGGCTGCCAAGGATTCTCCTCTGCAAAGGCTGCTCTGAGCGGCTGGAAGTGAAGCACAGCCTGAAGCTAATTAGTCCATGGAGAGGGCAGGTCCCTTCCAGGGGCCAGTGTCTGCCAGGTCCCCTGCAAGGCCGGCAACTGCGTCTTTGGGCCGCTCCGTCCGCTGACCACAGGCAGCCTGCACTGACAATGGGCACACGGGGCTGACTGCTACACTGAGAATCATTGAATGCTGCCTCCTGTCTGATGCCAGGAGACATTCTCGGGCCCTCTCGGCATCCCAGCTTAAATGCCAAACTTCAGACCCCATTGGCCAGGGCTCCCTGGCTTGCCTGAAGCAGCACTAGGTCCCGGCAGGCACACAGCCGCCAGCATCTTCAGCCACGAGCAACAAGGGCTGCTCCAAAACTGGAAGCCTGGCTCTGCACCAAAGGCAGTGCCAAGCTCACTGCCACTTACGGGCTCTGCAAGCTCAGGCTGTGCAGGGAGAGCAGCTGGAGGCTTGATGCTCTTTTGCTCCTCTTCAGCCTCTTCCTCAATGCCAGAGGCAGCCAGAGGAGCTGCTGACCCTGCTGTTGAGGCCTGCAGACAGACAGAAGTGAGAGAGATGGGCAAAAGGCAATCCCTCAGGAGCTGCTTTCTGTTGAGCTGGGAAAGGACCCAGAAGAAGGGGAAATGGTAGACTTTGATACAAGTGGGACTCTGAGTCATGGAAAGCCCAGGAAGTTGGCTGAATGAGGTGCTACTCCCATCTTGCTGTGCATTTGAGCTTCCCTGCTGCCTAGAAGCAGCAAGATGCCTTGCAGCTGTCCCATTTGCCTTTCATCTCTTGAAAGGCTCTTCCCTGCAAAATCAGCAAACAGCCAGTGCTCCCTTTGCTACTGCTGATGCCACGGGGCACTTGGCCTTTCTTTCAGCCTCCCACGCTGGCACTCCACACTGGACTGCAAGAGGCCAAGCTGGCAGAATTGCCGCCCCATTGTCACACGCCAGCAACGTCCCAGCTTCCTTTGCCACTCACCAAAGGCCAGGCTTGCCTCCATCCGCGTGTCAGGTGACCTGCAGCGAGCAAGGGAAAAGGAACCAGAGGCCCTTAGAAAAGTGCCTGTGCTGGCCACTCCCGCAGCACAAGGCAGTCCCAACACAGAGCATTTCCCTTTCCCAACAGGCCTCCAGGAGCAACAGCTCTTTCCCACAGCAGGCAAGAGAACAACAAGGACGCTAGAGTAGGCTCTGTCTACATTTGGGCCTCTTTTGCCAAGAGAGAAATAGAAAGACGCTGCTGGAAATGCCCCTTGCTCTTCAACACTCTGAGCTTCCCTTGTGCCCAACAGCTCAAGCAGCATTTTCCTCTTCTCTTTCCTGCATTTTAGATGTAGATTCTTTTAAAAGGCATGCCCTAAATCCCATGCCTTGGCTGAAGATGGTAGCCCAGCAAAGCTTCCCCAAAGGGCCCCTTCCCTGTGGCAGCTCCCTGCTGAAGCAGCCCAGGAACAGCTGCTGGGCTCAGCAGCAAACCCTCCCTGCACTGGACTTTGTGCTGCAGAGCCAAGGCAATCGCAGTCTTGGCACACCATCAAAGGGTCAAGTCACGCAGCCAAGGCCTCTAAGGGGCAATGTTGTAGCGAAAGGCGCTTTCCTTCGCTCCTGGAGAGAGCCACTGAGTTGCTAGCAGTACTTCTGAGCATCTCCCCTCCGAGTCTGCAATCAGCAGCTTGTCTTGCTTGAAGCAGCAAGCGCAGGAAATGACAGACTCCAGTGCCGCGCACTCTCTCGGGGAGGGAAGGCAACCGCTGCAGGTTGCAGGGCAAATACTCTGCACCCGCCCCCCAGTACACAGATGCCCCCTTTTTAGCTGATGCTGCTGGCAGGACATTGACCAAAGCGGTGGCATCTTCATGGCCATTTTGTTCCCAAATAAACCCGGTCACTGCTGCGGCATGAAGAGCAGAGTCAAGCAAAAGCCGGGTGATGCCAGCCCCAGGAGAAACCTTTACTTACGAGTCAGCTGGGTCAGGTAGTAGCCAGAATAGACAACAGAAAAGACCGTGCAAACCGTGGCACAGACCTGCCCGATCATTTTGGCAGCGCTGTGCGGGTTTGCACACTGGATGCCAGCCAAGGCAAAGCCCAGACTCCTCTCGGGGTGCAGGCCGTCTGCTGAGAACTCCTTGAGCACAAGGATCCTCCTGCAGGGAGCCAGCGGAAGAGCCGCTCTGGACAAGCAGGCCTTGCGTGCACCGGGGCAACGCTGTGCTGACAGCACTGTGACGTGGCACCGCTCCCTTGACCTCACAATAGCAGCTGTTCTATGGCTTCCTTGTGCCCAGCAAGGCAACCTTCTGTACAGCTGATGCGAAAGAAAAGCCTGGGAAGTTCTCCTCACTCATCAAGCAGCAGAAAATGTCCTCCCAGTCCATAAGGCAGTGCTCAAGGCATCCCAGGGGAACTCAGAAAATGGGCCAACCCAAGCGGCATCCAAGGAATCCAAGCAAACGCGCCTTTTGGTCCCAAAAGCTTTGACTGAAAGCAAAAGTCTGCTTCTTCTAGGTGGCATGCTAGCTGGTTCTGAAAAGTCTCACTTCTTCAATGCCATTTAGGGGGGAAAAGAAGCAAAGATAATAAATTTCCAGGAGTATTTTAGGCTGCAGTCACTTCTCAAGCACGCGGGTGCGTGCTGACCTATGGAGGGGCTTGACAGCTGGCCTGCAAGCAAAGCTGAGTTCATAGAAGACATCCCAATTGATGGGTTTTCAGTGTATCCATAGCAAGGAAGAAGACAAGGCCGTCAGCATGGAAACCGATTAGAAAAGAGAGATGAAATTTTCGTAAGCTAGACTAGTGCCTAAGTAGATGTGTATACTTGCCTTATAAATTTCTGTAAAACTTTTGCCAATTCTATTGACGTTAATTGCTTTGCACCAATGGATATAAGAAGTTCTGGTGGTGTAGTCAGTGACTTAAGATCACGCTTTGTTAAGAGTGTATAAGCTGGAGAACAGGCAGAATAAAGAAAACTTTTTTCTTCTTGGACCCTGATCACGTGTGTATGCCACGTCCGGCCTAATGGTGACAGTTGCCCATCTCTGGGTCAAGAGACAAGTATTGTCTGACAGGTAGCTTGTCAACAAACTGAGAAAGAATTGAGTACCTGGGCATGCAGATTTCTGAAGGGAGGAAAGAAAAGTGTTGACAAGAATAAGCCTAAGTTTTAAACGCCTGAAAGAGTCAAAAATAACACGTTGTGGGATATTGTACCAGATGTTCCACAGAGTTAAAACCAACCACAACTCATTAGTATCTGGACTTCCTTGCCCACTATGCTTAGAAATGTTGCTTGAAGGCACTTTGTATCTAAAAATCCAGTTCCTGTAGATGACTGTAGATGTAGATCAAAATCCTACCAAGAACTCCGTGTCAAAACCAGCAAGAGTGAGACTTTTGTCCTTGGCAGTAGCTTCCAGGTGCTCCTGTGTCGCAGACGTCTTTCATGAAAAATCCTTTCTTAGGATTTTTCCTTGTGAGAAGCTGCAGTTTCAGCAACCAAAAGTAAACAATGGTTATCTGCTGCTGTGGAATGCAACAGGTAGTCCTGTGATTGGCGTCCTGTGGATGTTTGGATTTCCTGACCACTCATGGCAGAGCTGGCTCTTGCTCTGTCTGAGACACAGATCTTTGTTATTCATTCCTTTTCTATTCTTAGCTTAGCTACCTTCTGAAGAAACCTTTTCCTTTCTATTGCTTTTTAGTATAGTCTTGATGTAACATATATCATAAAATAATAAATCAAGCCTTCTGATCATGGAGTCAACACTCTCGTCTCTTCTTCATCCTGAAAACCCTTGTGACCACGGTCACAGTCTATGTCCACGGAATCTTCTTTCCAAATTGTGCATTCCAAGTTAAGCCAGATCCTTTAGGCAAATGAATCCTGTCACATGCAGTGACATGCAGTGACATGCAGTGACATGTCACATGCACATTGACTCCATGCAGTTCATCTGCTTATGCACATGGCTAAATACCCCAATAAATCAGATATCAGGATCTGTCAATACCTTTTTTTATCTCTCCCTCAAAGTTTCCATATACTGTCTGTAAAAAGCTACTTCATTTCAGCCAGATCTAGAAATCACTGGATAGAGCTAATCAAAGATTCTGACTAAAGGGCAAAATGCAGTTTCACCAACTTCTTGTATCAGATGATTGTTATTTACCTCTGAATCTTAAAAAAATCTTGTCAGAAAAATATTCAATTTTTTTTTTCTTAATTTGATTCATTGCTTTATGTCATCCACCAATGAAATTTTAATAGGAAAACAATAAACCAGGATTTAGCGCTACATGATATATAAAAATAATAACTGATTTCATTATTTAATAAATAAATAAATATGATATATCACATTATGTGATTTAACCATAGATTATTTTTTCCCTATACTGCATAGGAATAATCAGTATTCATCTTTTTCTTCTCTACATAGGCCTGTGTAGGTTTGCACCAAACTTCAGTTTAATTACGTTTCGGCAAATTGCTGTATTTGGACTGGCAGAGAAATTCTGCCATTTGAACATTGGTTTCCATCTAGATTGCAATGAAAGTTTAAAAGAGAGAAAGAAAATCCAGAGAAATATTTTAGAGAGATGTCAATGCAATTTTTTAATGCTGAGAAGTTCCAGTATGGAACTGCCATTTGCTAGAGGATTTTAGAAAAAATGGCTTTCCTACTTTGGGAAGGAAGAAATGAACTGACACCAATTCCCATATACTTGATCGTGTGTTTGTTACAGATTAGATTTTGCAGCATCTACAAAATGGATTAACTGCCTGAATCCAATTATCTTTCTCAGCAGAAGGAATTGGGGCAATAACATTACAGAAGGGCCCTCCAGCCCAACAGTCCTCACACAATGCATTTTACATAGGAAAAGGTCCACACTGGCTGTCCTTGCGCAGCTGGAAGGAGCAGTCAGCACAACTGCAAATGTGTGAAATACACAAATGCTGAATGAAAATAATCAACGGGGGCAATCAGCTGGTCAAACCCTGAGATGGAAAACACAGCTCTCAGAACAAAACCAAATTGGTGTTTGGAACAGGCAGGGACTGTGCAGCACATCCCCGGGAGCAGAATGTGTGCCTGAGAGTTGCCTGTTCCTGGGTGTTTCCAGGACCAACACACCAATGTGCACTAACAGCAACACAGTAGAGAGCGCCAGCCCCAGGGCAGCAGAATGGAGCTGGCCCTGAATGCACGGGTGTGCAGTCACCTGTGTGTCTGGGGAGAGGCTGCCCGGCTGCCGCAGCAGGAGCTGCTCCCGCTGCCCGGGGCTGCTCCGGCCCCGCAGGAGCTCTCGGAGCCCCGAGCGGAGCACACGGCATCGAGCCCGAGCTGCTGAGCTCCCATCCCTGCTCCTGACGCTCCGGGACGGGCTCGGATCCGCGGGCCGGAATGAGCTGAGCAGGTGAGACGCCGCTTGGATCCGCGCTTGGGGCACTCGGGACCGCAGGAAAAGTGTCACCGGCAGCTGTCATTTGTTTGGCCATTTGTGTGGTGAGGAACGCATTTGTGTCTGAGCTCGGCCTTATTTGCCTGTGCCATATCTGGGAGCACAAAAACTATTTTTCATGAAGGTAAGAAAATGGTTTGATCGTTATCTTATGTGCACATGATGCTAAATGTAAACACTCCCTATTTTACATACCAGAGGCCTGCCTTAAAGAACCTATGACTTTGCAGATATTATTTCCATCATTTTATATCTTTCAGAGGAAGCAGCACAGTTCATCTGAACTAAATCCTTCCTTACACTTCAGAGAAAAAACAGGTTGTGTGAGAGCTCTGCTAGCTGGGAATGAATGAATGGAAGAATTTTAGGACACTGCTATGGAAAGTGCAGATGTTCAACCATGAATTAATTTAGGGAAAAGAGCTAGTAGGTATGCTCATTTATGAAGGTAAGTACCAAAATCTGAAGTTTTCCTGTATTATATTGAGCCCCCAGTATGTTTTGTAATTGCACTTTTCTCTGTATTTTTTCATGCAGATGTGTGCTCTGTGCTAAGTGCTGGATTGGAGGGTTGGCTGGGGAGATGCCTTTAGTTTTATGGCAGGGGTCTAGGGAGGGTGTGCGGGTGTCCCTGTGCCCTGGCACCAGCTGAAGTGCAGGAGCACTTCCAGGGCTGCCTCCAGGCATGATGAGCTGGAGTTAAAGCTGTGTCTTCTGCTGAGCAGCTGATACCACCTCTGACCATGAACAGCTGGGCCTGATATAGAAAATAGAGCTTTCTTCCTTTCTTACTAAGAGCCAGAGTCTGATAAAATGGATTCTTCATCCTGCTGTGATCAGTGAAGACAGGGTTCATTTCCAGAAATTTCCCGCTTTCTCTGCTTTGTACCTGCCAGCTACATCAGCCATAATGTCCTGCTGCTCAGCTTCCTTGAGAGAAGCTGGCATTTCTTTGGAAAATGGCTCTTCACTAACAGCTGGACTCACAAGTGGCTCATTGATGTCCCTCTAATTCCCAAGTTGTTTTCCATCTACAGTTGCCTTTTAGGGATAGACCCTGATGCTCCTCTGATTTCTGTGGGATCCTCTTTGCCTACCACTTTCAGGAATGAGCTAGAAGAGGCAAATCAAGGTTCAAGGGAAGGACTTGTGTTTCCTACTTCATCCTGGGTCATTTAATTTGAAAAGTTTTAGACTTGGATTTTCAACAGTGAATTGTCATTGGCCCAGACTTCAAATTCTCTCAGCACATTCATGTTTTCAACATGAAAGTTTTTACACTCTAAAATAGTATCTTTCACAGAATTTTAGTAAAAAAAGAAATGGGTGAAGAGCCCTCCACTTAATGCTTTTGCTTCATGAAAATTCCATATTGATCCAGAATAAAGTGGATTTATCTGGATACTCCTGGAAACTCCATGCCTTCTTTCTGCCCTTCTGTAGGAGCACTGGGGGGTGGGACGGTCGGGACGGACGGAGACGAGAGATCTCTGCAGCCAGGCCGTGGAACCTGCGGCTCATTGCAAAGGGCCTGGGTGCAGGGCCCTGCTTGGAGCTGCCAGGCACAGCTCGGAGCAGGCCCGAGAGAAGGGAGGGGCAGAGAGGATGAGAGGGGGAGAGAGTAAGAGGGGAAGAGCGTAAGAGAGCGAGGTTCCCGCTACAATACAATAAATCTTCTTCTCTGTTGAATAGTCTAATTCTCACTAACCAATCTAGTCCAAGATACAAATCCTATAGCATTTACATCCAGCCTGTAAGAATCATTACATTACCATACTGTGTTACATTTTAAACCCTAAAAACTCCTCTTTGGACCCCTTCTGCTGAGCTAGTAGGGTCTGCTCTGAACCTTGGACCTCCTGCAAGCAGAGGGAATTGTTTCCTCAAAAGGGGATTACCTTCAGTTGGGCCACACCATTGTTTTCCAGTTGTTCACTAACTAAGGTATCTCAAAGCTTGCTTTCATTTCAATCTTGCTTATAGTTTCTATATTCTCAAAATCTTTTGCCAGACAATCATATTTATAAGGCTTTCCTGTTTCATCTTCCTCAATACCCTTCCTTTCCTCAAGACAAGGAATACCAACATTTCTTATGCCATGATATTTGTTGCCAATGTGTTTGTTTGAAGATCGTGCATTTAGTAATTCAAGTTAGTTAAAATCATCTGATCTGGAATCCCTTCCCCACTTCAAAACCCACACACTTCATTTTTGACTCCAGCTGCTGCAGACCTAGACATCTTTCACCTGCCTTCTCTGTTGTAATTGACCAGTCCTTTCTCTCTTTGACTACTGATTTGGTCAAATAAAACTAAAATGCAATGATCCCTTGAAACATGGTGCTCTAGTCAGCATAGTTCCTATTTTCCCATTTATTAGGCAACAAGACTTCATTCTGACAGGTAATAAATACAGACCTTCGGCTTTAAGAGGCAGAGGACATGAATTCCATTCAAATGGGCTCCTTCATATTTAGTTTCTCTTCAGAATGACTCATGAACCGTTTCAAGTTTGGATAAGCAATTAATGCATCAGTGACTAACACACAAGGAAGAGATGATTGTGAGCAAGCAAATAATGGCTTGCTTAGCCACACAGCAGGCTCTGCACTTTTGAAAGAGAATTTCATTACATTTTGTGAGTTTTAAAGAAGCAAATGGAGAACAAGAGTCTCTATATGTTTGGAAGTATCATAAATAATTCTGCAAGTGTTCATGTGAGAATCTACAGAGTATCCTGCTTAATGATACATGTAGTTGTGCAGTTTTTTTATTTGTTCATGGGTATGTTTGTGTAAAGAACCACAAGGAAAAGAATTTTTCTTACATCTTGCAGGAATATTTAAATGGGATGAATATTCATGCTCTAAGCTCTGTGGGCTGTGGCAAGAACACTAATGCCTATATAGCAAGGTTTCCTTTTACAAAACTCTTTTTTCCTACTCCTTTCCAACTTGTTCCCTGCTCTCCTTGGGTCAGCAGAGCAGAGCCACTCTGCCTCCACCTGGAATTTGTCTGTCCCTTTCTTCTTCCTGTTCCAAAATCACCCTTAATCCCTGCCTCCCACAGCTCTGCTCACTGACAAATAAGTGCAGCACCAACCAGTTCATGGTCTCCACACCTGTGCATTATTTGCTGCCATTCTGCAGAACCCAGTGGAGATGTGTGGGCTTTGCTACCACTGGTGGATTTCTGTATTTTCACATCTCCACAATTGTCATGGATTTAATGCTGCTTCTGCTCCTGAAGTCTCTCTATGTCCATTTATCTGCTGCTATTGCTCAGGGTACCCAGTGCTTTTCAGCTGGAGCAGAATTGTTTTAGCAAACACCTGTGTGAATGCTCGTGCAGATACAGTGTAATAGGGGCTTAAGAGAGCTGCATCACACAAAACAACATCAGTGGGCATTTTTAGGAGAAGCTGAAGAAAAGGGGATGTAGTTCTTACACACTGGACAACAGCTCCAAGTGCCTGTTGTCACAGAGCACCCTGCAGATCATCCTGTGCTCCTTTGTGCTCGGCCTGAGGTGCCAGTGCTGCTCTCTGGGCTTGTGCAGAGCCAAGGAGATCCCCGTGGAGGCCACTCTACAGCCTCATGCATGCACAAGAACTTTAGGACACATGTAAGCCTCACACACATGCAAAAAACCCAAACCAAACGGAAACACCACAACAAACTCTGAAAAACACCAATCACTTGTTTTTAAAATTTTAAAAGTTTAATAGTAATAAAATGGTTATAAAAATAGTCATACAATTAGAGAAGTAATAATTTGGAAATTTGAATTAGGACAATATGAGACAACAAATACAAAGAGTTACGGACGTCTGGGTACCTTTTTCTGGGTAGCAAAAGCCCAAAAAAGGACACCCGTTAACACAGGATTAACCCTTAAAAGCAACAGCCTGTTGCATATTCATACACTTCATACATGATGCATAAATTCCATTCAAACACAGGATTCTGTCTGGTCATAGTCAACTTCTTCCTCCGAATCCTAACAGCGCCTTGGAGGCGGGAAGAAGTTCGTTTCTTCTGATAAGAGGGCCATAAATTCTTTTTCTCTGGAAGATTCAGGTGTCCTGTGGCTGCTATCTCGCTGCGAGCCCTTCCTTTAAAAAAAGTATCCTACATAGCATCGTTTCTATTTTAACAATTTTTATAACCTAAAACTATATTTAACACAGTACTTAAGAGAATTAATACAGCATTACTTTCTAACACAAGACATATAACATTCATTTTAATATTTGCGAAAAGCCAATCATAAAATACATGCATTTTTCACAAAACCAAAAAACCCATGGAAATTTGTTTCCAAGTTATAATCGATTGTCTCGTGTCACCTCCATTCTGTTTTCCAAAGCAGTGTCAGTGTTCAGACAGAAGGACAAAGAGTGGTTTTAGCAGGACTGACCAAGTTTTGGTAGGGATGGAGCTGCTCTCCCCCATCAGAGCCTGCTGGCTCTGCCTTTCTGTCTGGATGGGCGGCACAGCCGCGGCCATGGCAGAGCAGCCTCCTGTGCCCCCGCAGTGGGGCTCAGCAGCACTTTAAGCCACTCTCACCCTGCACTGCCCAAGGGCTGCTCTGGCAGCGTCCTCAGCTCTCTCTTGCCCCTTTCCCTCCGTGCTGCCCTGGCAGCTGAAAGCCCGGCTGGCCCAGGGGGGTCTGGGCTCTCAGCCACAGTTGGGTTCTGCTGCTCCAAGCCTGGAGCTGCCACGCTGGGGAAGCCACAGCTGAGAGCTTCCCTGGAGTGCAGCAAACAGAGGGCCTGACACGAGGGGAAAGGGCCCTGAGGTCAGGCCAGAGATGAAGGAAAAGGGAAATGGGAAAGAGAGAAGAGAAAATTCACAGGGCTGGAGAGCTGAATCTTCCCTGCAAACTTTGCATACAAGTCTGGATTCCCAAAAGATCACTGGTGTCTGAGTTTATTATGAAATAAAAGAGATTAAAAAGAATATTGATTAGTTGCTTATCGGCTATTCTGAGCACTGATGATTTTGGGATCGGAAGGAAAATGGAGTATGTGACCCTGCTATTAAAAAAAGATACATATGCATATAAAAATGTAGCAATCAGAAACACAACATAAAAAACCAAAGATAAACTAATTCTGGCATTTCCTCATTTGGAAAGTAAGGAATCTGAGCTACAGGTTTCTACAATCCTTGCAGGTACTTTTATATGTAATACAAGCATACAAGACTTCAGAATGGCATTTTCAAAAGCACTGTGCCTTCACCATGTTCTAGCAGTTTTCCAAACAGTTGGAGACAAGAAAATATCAAAGTTCTGGAACCTCTCAAGTCCTTTCATCTCAGTCTAATCCTGAAAGAAAAATCTAAGTTATTGTCTTCTGAATAATAGGTATATTATATTCTATTAAGGAGACATTTGCCTTGTTGGTTTTTTTTTTTAATCAGCTGTCCAGTACTGGAAAGAAAACAAGATCTTTCTGGAGGCCTAGAATGGTAGCAGAAAGAAGAATTTAAGAGACTCCATTTAGAGCTTCATTTTTCTTACTGGTTATTTTTTCTGGAATTGCCTAGCTAAAACCAGCCAGAATTGCTCTAATAGACTGGTTTCTTCCAAGAGAGTAAGAAGGAGAGGAAAATACAGGTCAGTCAGCCCTGCCTCCATCCCCTGACAGGTGATGGAGTAACCAATCCTGGAAACCGATCCAAACAAATGGAGAAGAAGTTGATTGGGAGTGATGGTTAAGCTACCTGATGCCCATGACAGGACAGCCAAACGGATGGATATGGGTGGAGCAATGGATGATGTCTACCCCAGCTTTCCCCAAGCCTTTGAGACAGTCTCCTACAGCATCCTTAAACACAAACTGCCAAAATGCCCAGCGAGGAAGGCTGAAAAATGGATGAGGACTGTCATCAGTGGCACAAAGTAGAGCTGGAGGCAAGTCACGGGTGCTCTGAGCCCCAGGGGCTGATGCTGGGGCAGATGCTCTTTAATGTCTTCATTCATGGCCGGGCTGGAGGAGCAGCTCACCCTCAGCAAGTCTGCAGCCAAAACAAAGCTGGCAGGAGCAGCTGAGAGCCCAAATGATTGCGCCATTCAGAGGGACCTCGGCAGGCTAAAGAACCGGCCTGAGGGGAATCTGATGGAGTTCAAGGATGGGAAATGAGAAGTCTGGGACCTGGGCAGGAATAAGCGCAGGCATCAAGAGGTGCAGGAGGCTGACTGCGAGAGAAGCGGCTGTTTTCTCTTCCTTGTCTTGCTGGTTGGGGGTTGTAGCGCAAGGCCAAGGCAGAAGGATGCCTGCAGGCAGAGAAAGAGGGGGTTGGCAGCTGGCCCTGCCGAGCCGAGCGCGGCCAGCCCCGGAGCCGCCCCGCCCGCGCTGTGCCCGCAGCCCCGGCTCTGCCGCGCTCGTCCCCGCCAAGTCCGGCCCGCGCCGGGGCCGCGCTGGGCGCGCGCGGGCCCGAGCGCAGCGCCCCCCTCAGGCCGCGCGCCGCCGGCGCAGCCGCGGCCATTGCGCTGCGGGCGTTGTGGCCACAGTCGGCGATGGACGCCATGGCGGAGCTGCCGCTGCCCGCCGGGCTCAGCGCCAGCACCTTCCCCGCCAAGCTCTGGCGCCTGGTGAACAGCCCCCGCGTCCGCTCCGTGCGCTGGGACAGCCGCGCCCAGGGGCTGCTCATCGACCGCTGCCTCTTGGAGCGAGAGCTGCTCAGCTCGGGCCACGCCCACAGGGGCCGTGGCCATGGGCCGGCCCCGGTGCCGCACACCTTCAGGGCCACGCAGTTCCGCAGCTTCGTGCGGCAGCTCTACCGCTACGGCTTCCGCAAGGTGCCGGGCTGGGTGGGCTCGGCTGCGCCGGGCGATGCCGGGGCCTGGCTCCACTACTGCAACCCCTGCTTTCGCCGCGACCGCCCCGACCTCCTGCTCCGCATCAAGCGCCGGAGCGCGGCCAACAGGCAGCGGCCGGCGGCGGGCCGGGAGGGCCGCAGGCGCCCGCCCTGCGGCTCCCGGCAGCTCCCCGGGCCGCGGCCGCTGCCGGACGGGCGGCGCGGGCGCGGTCGCTTCCAGCCGCTGCCCAGGGAGCGGCCGCCGCTGCCGGCCGGGCGCCCGCCCAGCGGCTTCCTCCTGCTGCACAGGGAGCGGACGCTGCCGGACGGGCGGGAGCTGCGCAGCCCCCGGCCCGGCCGCCTCCAGCAGCCCCCCGGCGAGCGGCCGCTGCTCGCCCGGCGCCCGCCCTGCGGCTTCCACCTGCTGCACAGGGAGCGGCCGCTGCCGGCCCGGCGGGAGGGGCCGAGCCGCTTCCAGGAGCTCTACGGGGAGCGGCCGCCGCCCGCCGAGCGGGAGGTGCTCGGCATCCCGCCCTGCCACTTCCTCGGGCTCCACGGGGAGCGGCCGCTGCCGCTCGGGCGGGAGGGGCCCCGCAGCCGCTCGCAGGAGCTCTACGGGGAGCAGCTGCCTCCGGCCGAGCGGGAGGTGCTCGGGCTCCAGCCCTGCAGCTTCCAGCAGCTCCACAGGGAGCAGCAGCCCCCAGCCTACGACGCAGGAGGTAGGAAAAGAGCTGTAGCCTTGTTTTTCCGAAAGGTCGAGAAAAGTGACCGTTTCAAGTCGTTTTCCACAAGGCTCTGTCATTCTCGGCCTGAGGCTGTCAAGCCTACTAGCAAGGGGCACCTAGGAGGCCGAAAGATTCTCTGCCTGCTTTGCCTGTGTGCTTCCCGTCATGTTTGATCCACAGCAGCACTAGAGCTCTGTGTCCCACAGCCACGTTGTGGAGCCTGACCAATGTGTTTGGATTCTTGCAGCCAGCCCGGGCACTTCAGGGCCCAGCGCTCCCGCTGGCAGTGCAGCTTGTGCAGCATGGACGGCCTCCAGCTCAGCACAGAACGCGCCTGGGGAGGAGGAATGGCCACCAGCAGATCTAGGCCTTGCCGTAGAGAAAATGATTCGGGAGATCAGGAGGTCCCTGTCTGAAAGATCTCCCTCTGCTCGGGTAATTCCATTGGATGGGGATCAAAGGGGCTGGACTGAGAGCTTTTGAACCTTGTGACACGGTTGAGAAGCAAAGGCTTCTTTAATTGAACTTACTTCATTATTATTTACTTATTGAATTTTTCTTGGTTAAGAAAGATTTTTAAAAGAGGGGATGAAGAAGAAACGAAGAGGTTTTACTTGCTGGGAAAGAGGAGAAGAGTGTTTGGGGAATTGGCACTGAAGGCCAAGTGTCCCGTGCAGGGAGGGGCATGCCAGAGGTGCCTCTGTCCCAGCTGCAGCAGATGTGGGCTGTGCCTCTTTTGGGTGGGAAGGCCAAGGCAAAGAAACGGCTGGGCTGCAGCTGCTGCTGCTGTTGTTGGCGTTCAAAAACACACAATCACATAAGCGATTATATGTGGTGCTTTTTATTTAAGAGCTCTGGGAATCGGGGTAGTTTCCACCCAAATCTGATTCCGACCATACATTCGAGGTGAACGTGTTTTATACTCTATCGTTATATAACTTTCATGTTAATTATTAAACTTATATTGTTCTATTGTATGCACAGATTTCAGCTAAACTTAGCTTCTCATGGTTCCCCCTTAAATTTCTAACATAGTTTCTCATGATTCTTCTTATGATTATACAATAATTATATTTACTTCCTAAACAATCATCACATCTAACAATTATATCATTTATCCTACTGCTTATGCAGGTGCAGTGATCTGAGAAAACACAAAGCCCAACATTTTCAAAGTCTATCTTTAACATTTTCCAGGGCTCCACTATCACTGTGTGAGCCCTGCCGTGCGTGTAGGCGCTCCCAGAGCCGTGGCTGGGGCTGGGCTGCAGCTGCGGCTCTCTGTCCTTTTGAAGATTATGACACGTGTTGGCCAAAGAATGTCTCTCTTTCTGTTGATGTGCTGACCCATTGCCTGCAGTACATTTGTGATTATGACTCAAGGGGGAGAGTGGGATTTTTTGGATTTACCAGTACCTTATTCTCAAGTGGCATGACTTTTGTCTTCTGTAAAGTCACAAATAGTTTAGAGAAGCATTTTATTCCATACTAAAAGGAAACATTGCAGGCTCTGAACCATCTTTAGAATCTTTAGGGTTCTGATGGATGAGCTATGGCAGAAGAGATGAATATTCTGAAACTGGTCATAGTGAGAATATCTTTGTGACCAAAGGTAATTTGCTTCATGGTGGACATTTACTTCCTCAGTGGAATAGAAACACTACTTGGTTGTCTGGCTTTTCCTGTCTTTTGGGTTGTTTTTTTTCCCTACCCTAATGATGTACAGATTTCTGCCACTGATCCCAAATGTGATCCTGGCAATACCCAGGGTGCATAAATGTTTGCCTGGATGACACCCGTGGGGCAGCAGCAGAGGGCTCCGAGAAGCAGCACCTTGTGATGGGTTGTGTGAGCGGTTGGCTGCGGGTGCTGAGACTCCCAGGCAGAAATGTGTGCTTTGCCTGTGGGTTTGCAGCACACAGCCCTGGGCAGGGCTGGGAGCGAGCTCTGCCCTTGCTGGCAGCCGTGCTGGCAGCAAGGAGAGCCCCTGGCTTTGTGCTGGCTGATTTCTCACAGCTCTGGGATAAGGCAGGCTCAGAGCGTGGGGGCACGTCCCCTCACTTGGTGTCTTCTGCTTTTCTGTGTTCGTGTTTTGTCTCAAAGGTCATTTTGGAAGAGCTTCAGTTTCACCTTGGCCCCCTGAATCCTGAGTTTAAAAGGCTTGTCATGTGAACCGTGGGGGCAGTGTTCCCTCCTCTGTGCTCCATGTCCTTTGGGAGTGGAGAAGGAGAGTTATTGTATCCCTGATATGATTCCAGCAAAATAGCGAGTGATCTTTGGGTTCCTTTCTTTCTGTTTTTCTGCTCAGGACAATGTTGGTGCTGCCCCTGATTCTTCAGGAGGGGAGCCTGTGAACAGAGCTGCAGCAGAGGAGGCTTCATCTGGCACCGAGAGCTGCAGGAACAGTTCCCAGGAGCCCCAGGAGCCTGGTAAGGACAGAGCCCACACTGATTTAGAGAGCTGTGAGATGGCTGCTCTGAGCAGGGTTGGTGCTTCCTGGTGCCTTGAGTTCAAATCCTGCACTAGCACAACCTCCCTGAGCCCTGCCCTCCACGCTTCTCCAGAGGCTCTGACACTGAGTCCTCTGCTGTGGCAAGAGAGCAGGGAATAAACCTGACCTTGTGGGAGTTGTGTCACCAAGCCGGGTGTCCCAGTTTTGTGCTGAAGTGGGTGGATAAATTTGCTGCAGGGTGCCAGGGGAGGCCAGGCTGAGCGACTCTTGAAGGAACAGGGGGAAAAAAGAGCAAAACGTCAGGGTAGAAGTCCAAATCACTGACTAAATGTAATACCAGTCTGCTGGTATTGGTCCTGACCCACAAGAAAACAAGGAGCACAACATCAGAGGCCAACCAATAGAAAAATCACAGTAACTCCAGTATCAGAAGGAAAAGCTGGAATGACCCCTGATTAGGGAGGCCTAAGAGGAGAGAGGGAGCACTGTGGATCCATTCCTTAGCCAAGCTGGTGCAGCCTGCAGGCCTCATAGGGAGCTCTGTCCCTCCCAGCCCTTCCTGCCAGAGCTGATGGTCGAGTTGCAGCAGCTGCTGCTGACTGCAGAGGGCAGTTTGTAGATGCCAGGTAATGGAGCTGGTTCATGACTCAGCTCCCAGCACCTTCAGCTTCAGCCATTTCAGTGAAGACTGAGGTCTCTCTGTCAGCACAGAGAAAGAACAAGGCTGGGCTTCCTTGTGGCAGCTGGGACTGTCTGTGTTTCAAGCTCTCCTGGGTGCCCTTTGCACTGCGGGGGCTGAGACTTTATCAAGATACTTCAGTGTTTTGAAACACACTTTTGAACACTTGGAATGGTCCCTGTTCTTTTAAGGGCAGATTGCTTCAAATTGCCAAGTGAGAGTCTGCCTTTCAGGCCATCTTGGACAGCCCCTGGTCGAAGGACAATTGCTGCCCAAGGGAAAGGTGCAGAAGGGCCAATATTGACTGAGCGTTGCCTTTGCTTCCCAGATGCCATCTGATCAACATCTCCAGGAGGGCTGCCCTGCATGGCAGGAAGAGACAGGGGAGAGCCTGTGACCATCGGGCAGGTAGAACTCCTCTGTTTGTAGATATGTTTATAGATTTCTATGGTTCTATTTATTAGTGGGTATAGTTCCATTTATAGATGATAGTGTTGTATTTATATGGACATAGCTTGATAGATCTGTATAGTTAAATGTGGATATGTATATAGTTATAGATGTGATATAATTATATTTTATTATATATTTACATTTATAGATTTTCAGAGTTAGATTTTTATATGTGTAGAGTAAAATATTTATATATATATATATACATATGTATGCAGTTACATTTATGAATGTGTATAGTTATCTAGTAAGATGAATAGGAATGTTTAGATGGACAGATGGATGGATAGATTGCTGTTTGTGTAGGCCTAGGCTGCATTTTTAGCTCTTTGCCCCCTCGGCTGCCTTTTTCACCTCTTGCTTTTGCCCCGGTGCCCCCTGTGTCCCCTGTCCCTGTGCTGGGTCCGAGCTGGCGGCCGGGCCGGGCGGAGCAGCACTTCCAGCCCCGGCTGTCCCTGGAGCGGTGGGAGCTGCCGCTGGCCCCAGGCACTGTCCCCTGAGGAGCTGCTGAAGGACGGTGAGACAGAGGGGGCTCAGGGGGCGCTGAAGGGACGGTGACCCTGAGCTGCTGCTGGGGCTGAGGGCTGTGGGGCAGCCGAGGGCCATGGTGGCACTGAGGTGACAGGCAAGTGGCACAGGCTGGCAGGGTGGTGGGTCTCAGGGGACGGGATGGGTCAGAAGGGACTGAGGGGGGTGAGAGGACTGTGAGGGGCTGAAGAAACTGAAGGGGGCTGGGGCTTCACCGAGAGCATGGCGGGGCTGAGGGGATGGAGGGGGCCAGCAGGGAGCACAGAGGGACACAGGACTGCAGCTCTGCCAGGCCTTGGAAGCAATTCCAGAGCCTCCACTTTTGCCACAGCTGCCATGAAGACCTTGAGGACAGCCGGAGACTGACGGGAGCCAGCAGGGAGGAGCTGAAGGCCAGCAGCAAGAGCAGTGAACGGGGACCTGCTGCTGCCAGCCTGGAGAGAGCCCGGGTGAGGCCACAGGCCCGGGGAGGCAGGTGGGGCTGAGGGTGCCGTGGGCTGTGGCCGTGGGCACTGCCCGGCGGGGCAGGAGCGGGCCCTGCCCGTGCTGGGGCTGCTCAGCGCAGCTGCCCCGGCCGGCACAGGGGCTGTCCTTGGGCAAGGCAGCTGTGCCGGCAGGGCCGGGAGCTGTGCCGGCTCTGCCGGGCTGCCGGGGCTGCGGGACAGTCCCGCCGCGGCTGCGCTCACCACAGCCTGGCCCGCTCGGCTGCTTTCTCTTTCTGACCCCCCTGGGAGGCTCTGACATTTCCTCTTCCCTGACGGAAGTGCAGCTGCTGCCAAGGGAAACGTCCCCATACTCACTCCGTGTTCCCTTTGCTTGCCAGGTGTTCCATCTGCTGTCGCTGTCCAGGAGAGCTGCTCTGCACGGGAGGAGGAGACCGAGCGAGAGGCTTTGAAGATGGGGCAGCTGGGGTCCCTCTGCTTCGAGTGCTGTTTAAAGATACACAGACTTGAACGTAGCCATGGTTTATTATATGTGTATTTCCATATGTGGGCTGCTATTTGTATGTGTTTATTTCCATGTGTATATTCTTATATTTATGTATATTTATTTTGTTACGAATGTATGCTATGTGTATATATATATATATATTTTTGAAATTACATATATGTGTATAAATTTATCTATGTAGACATGGATATTGTTATATCTGTGTTAATTTCTGTTTCCTGTGGGTAATGTTGTGTAGGTATCTCTTTTGATACAATTTTTGTTATATGGCTTTGAAAATAGAAATATTGGTAATTGTATAGGTATATAAGTCTATTTTTATATGCATATTTATCTGTTTCTGGATGTAATTCTATTTACATATCTATGGAGATATTTTTGTAGTCCTAGATGAGCTTAATCCTTGTAGTAATATGTAATAAATTAAGTTGTTAAACACCTAATTGATCTTTGTGTATAGTGCGTTGTTGTGGAGGTTGGCAATAAATTAACTGAAGTTGGTATTTGTATATTATTACATAGAAAGGTTGTAATAATAGAATAAATTCCTGTTTTTAACCTAAATTGAGATTTGTATAGTTCTGTATTGTCAGCGTGGGTGTTGCACTTTGTAATAAATGACATTTTTCAGCTGAAATTGATTCTCGTGTATTTGTGGATCAGCAGTGCGGCTGTAGCAATCTGCAAGAAATGCCATTTGTCAGCTGCGATGGGTGTTGTGTGATTTGTGCTACCCAAAGCCATGAGCAGATGGAAATGCTGGAGGATTTTGGCCATGCAAGTCTCCGGCCATGCCCAGCACATGCCCCACCTGCACTCGGGCTGGGCAGGGGAAGCGCAGATTTGGGCTGGCAGCAGAGCCCCACCTTGGCTCAGAACTCGCTGCAGAGGCCTGCTGAGAAAATTCCGGGGCTCCACTGAGAGCAGAACTCCAAGCAGGAGCAACCCTGGCAGGAGAAATCATTCACAATGAAAAAAAGAGAGAAAATGTGGCCAAGCAGATGTGGGGATACTCTGTGAGGCTGATAAAATGCTCTGAATCACCCCTGCCTGGGCAGGTCTTCTGCAAAAATGTTTTGTTAAAAACTGAACACGTCCCATGAAATACAGATTGCACTTTCCCCTTCACTTACCTTGCTGTGTGAGTGGAGACACTCTCTCCTTAGCACTGAGAATTTTTGCCCTTCAGCACCTCACATTTAATCAAAGATGATGTACTACCACTTGGCACCATCAATGAAAACAGCCCTGCCCTCGTGGCAGCGTTTGCAAAGTCTTCCCTCCTCCTGTCCCCACATCTGACAGACGGAACCATCCCCTCCTGTCCCAACTGTGCCTGAGCTGAGTGAGGGCTCCAGGAGCTCAGGAGGCTGCAAGAGCACCGCACGTGGGAAGGTTTTGCAAAGCTTCCTAAGCACCAGTAACCTCTGGGTTTGCCAGTCTTCCCCTGCAATATTGTCCTACTCAAGAATGATCTTGGAGGACACTGTACCTCCAGCTTACTCAAGCCAAGTTTGTTTTCTTCAAGGCTTGAATAGAGGAAAATGAAACTTGTGGTTTTTAGAGTGAAATTTGGGGGTTGGTGCAGCTGGGTTTGCTCCACTATTTGCTGTGGAAAGTAGGGTAAAAGCTTTAAATTCCCAGCAGAAGCTGACTACCAGCCCACACAGAGCTGAATGAGGCCCAGGTGGGCTTGCTGCATGCTGGGCCAAGGGAAAAGCTGGAACAAAGTCCCCTTTTATTGCAGATGGAGTCTGTACTGGTGTCTCCAGGGCTGTCTGTGGTAAGACATGGCAATCCAGCCAGAAACTGTGGATAGGAGAGTTCCAACAGCAACCTGCTTCTCCAGGGTGAGGGACGAGGCCAGCCCAAAAGCCTGGAAGGTGCTCTGGGCACTGGAGAAGGCCAGGCTGTCCTTGTGCAGGGACGGCCTTCAAAGGGCACCTCACACCTTGTGCTGCTGACCAAGGGCAGCTGGTGGCCTTCCACAAAATGCTTCTTTTGTCCAGCTCTTGGAAAAGTTCCAGCCAGCAACAATTCCTGCTGCTCACACCAGCCCTTTCCAAGCAGGAGGAATTCCAGCAGCAGCCTGACAGCTTAGTGGCAGGAGAATAAAATCCTCAGCTGAGCATTATCAGCTCTCTGTCAGAAGCCACATCCTCAGCTCCTCATCTCCTCCAGTTGTCTCAGACGTGGAGGAAGCAGCAGGAAATCTCTGATCCTGGAAGGGAAAGCAGAAGGAGGAGAGCCAGTGGCTGGTCCCTGGGGCCTTGGGAGCAGTGAGAGCCATCCAAAACAGGATCTCTGCCGGGCTGTGGAGATAAGAGTGACCAACCAGCAATGCTCTGTGCGAGACTGGAGCCAGATTACCAGAAGCAGTTACACTGATTATTGACCTCCACAATTAGAAATGCACAACAACCACTTAGGTGACTTCATCTGGCCATGATCTTTAGCTGCACTGCCAAAATCTCATCAAATATGTTGCTATCCTTTAAACAAGGAAGGAGAGCACAAATACCAACAATTCTCATCAGCCTTCTGGCTTGGAAAGACCATTTAATTTATGCTCCCTTAGCTGTCAGCCTAAACTCTGCTGTGCAAACCTTTGGTCTGTGTTGGACCTCATAAACTTCTTGAGCATCAACTTAGGTGCAAACCTGCTACAAAACCCTTCAGGCACCACACTGATTTAGAGTGGCAGGACTTCACTGTTCCAGCAGAGAATTTTATTCACTTGCTCCTGCAAGTCATTTCCAGAGTGGAAGTGAAAACAGTGCCTTGCTATCTGGATGTGATAGGAGTTTCCTCCTGTCCCAACAGACAACAGGGGAAAAGATTTTTTCCTCTTATACCATTACATCTAAATCTTTGGTTTGACAGCAAACGGAAAACGTTCCTTTAAGAAGTAAGTTCTGCCTGGGCTTTTTGGCATGAGGACAAACTGGGGTGTGCTGGCAGGAGCAGCACTGTCCCTGTGGGTGCAAACCCCCTGAAGGATGAACAGGCTGCTGTCACAGGGGCCACACCTGCAGCATGAAAAGCCACCGTGCCATTAACTCGATGCAAACTAAACACAAGTGACACAGCTCTGCATCCTCAGCAAGGACTTGCCTCTGCAGAGATGTTGCTGACAGACTCAGCTCTTGTGTGCAAGTGCTGTTAAATTGTCACACAAATCAACCACCCCTCCCTCTCTCGTCCTTCTTGGCGTCCGGCTGCTGAGCTGCTGCTGAGAAAGAAGAGGCAGAGTCCTTAGGGCAAACGGGGACTTTGCAATGGGCAGAAACTTCCTCCTTCCTTTTGTTTTCAGTGACAACAGAGGGGTTTGTCTTCAGTCCCTGTGTCAGCAGGGAAATTTTGCCTGCCCGTCACACCTAGGATCTGAACAACCTGGATTTTTATTGGTGTAAAACCCACAGTGACCTGGCCTTCTGCAGGAATATGGAGAGAAGAGTCAAAAGGGATTCCTGGAATGTTGCAATAAGCAGATAGTGGTCTTAAACATATATAGATAAAAAGGCATAAAAGCTCATAAAAGCGTATGGAACTGATGTAAACCTAATAAAAACAAGCATTTTATTGTAGTAAAGAGTGAGGGTTGCAGACCACAGTGTGAGAAATAGCTACTCACTTTTCATAGTTTAGGAAGGTTTATTAAACCTTATCAAAAATACAACAGAAAACTGAATAAAGAAAAAAGGTTACAGCACCAGCAGCAAAAGATTTTCCTCGCCATGTGCTCAGCCCCCTCGAGCTGGAGGCTTTCCCTTTTGAACCCTTTAAGCCCTCCCAAAGTTCTGTCCATCAACCCCTTCTTCACTGTCCAGTGGTGGAGATCTCTTCCTCAAATTCTGATTGGGGCTCAGGTGTCGCCATAGTGACAAGCCAGCCCTCCCAGATGTCCCAACCCCAGTTTTCCCTGGATAACCAGGGCATGGGGTGCAGCATAACTATAAATCTATAAAACTTTCCTTAAGTTATATGCATGATATTTGTCTATTAATTGTGAGAGTCAATCATCACATTACTCATCTGTCACAACAGGAAAGGAAGTTTCTGGTGGGAGGAACACTGGTTTTCAAGGTAGGACCAGCTGTTGAGGTTTGATTTGTTCCCTCTTTCAGATTACAAGGAAGTCATGGTGTTCCAGAGTAGAAGCTGGTGCCAAAAGTTTGAGAACAGGGTGTGATAAGATCACCAGAGTATTTTATCTGTATCTAGGAAGAAGCCCTGCAGAGCTTCTCTTTGGCTTGGGCTGAAAGTAGAAGTCCTGTTTTTACCAAGAATTTTGATCTCTTGGTGTTTTGGAGAAAGAAAAAGAAAGCCCCAAACCACCTAAGTCTGCATTGAGGTGAGGTGTATCACAGAGGGCTGAGGGCTCAGCAAGGCAAGAGACCCTCCAGTATTTTAAACTGTTCATTCAATAATAACAAGAATTTCTCAGGACATGTTGATTTCAGCAGGCACCAGATTCCCTCTTCTTGTTCTGGCCTTTCACATATCACTAAGGAAAGGTGAGGCTGTGTCATTCCCATTTGAAGTTTTAATTCTTCAGAAGTCAAAACTGAATTCAAGTCAGGTTCATTAACACTGGAATTTACATACTTCTAAAATCTTGTAGTCTTTTATATTTGCCTGGAGATTTCAGCTTGTTCCTTGGCAAGAAGAAAAGACTACATATGGTACTAATCCTTTTTTGTTATGAAACAGTTTTCAACAGAAAACAGGGAAAAATGGCATTGAACACATCATGACTTGGAAGAAAGGTGGCTGCTGCAGCAAATACTTACCAGGACAAAAAGGCATGAGCTGTCATTCTTTATGTTATTGTGTGTGCATGAAATACTGTTACTAAGCCTCTGTTTTCAAGAGTATAAAACACACAGGGCAATGAGAATCTCTGTTTAATCTCCTCACCAGTACAACTTGTGCTGGATACTGAGAGCCCTGTTTAATTACTTTAATGCTTTGATCATTCCTGTCAATGTTCAAAAGCCATTAACCATAGCATTCAGTCTCTGGCAGATATTTGGTCTTGAAGGAAAACTTTTGACTAATTCTTTTCCTCTCTCTTTTAAAACTCACTGGGCTCAGTTAATATCAAGAGCTAGAAAGCCAAAGCCTGTGGGAAAGCACTATTTATTGTAGCAAACATCTATGTTGTCAGAAAATGTCCTTTAGATCAAATCAGAATTTCCAAGGGCTTGATCCTCTCCCTCTCTCCCTTTCTCTTTCCTTTTCCTCTTTTTTGACCTTTCCCTTCCCCTTTCTCATTCCCTCTTCACTCCTATTGTCTCTTCTTTTCACAGAGAGAGGTTTTTATGACCCGTCCCCTTCAAGGGGATTTACCAGCCCTTCATTAACTCTGCCAGATGCTGTTTGAAGGTGTTCTCTCCGTTCTCTGAGAGGCATCTCTGCACCATCCTGCCCCTGCAGATGCTCTTGCTTGGTGGCAGAGGCTGCCACAGCAGTGCCAACAGCAACTGTGCAGCCAGAGCTGCAGAATTTGTCACTGCTGGCCTGAAAGTGCCAGCCCTGGATGGAAATATCAGTAGGAGCTCACGCTCTGCCTCCCCGTGCTGACAAATCCCTGGGATCCCTCCTGCTGGGCTCTGTGGCAGCACTGCCAGGGGAGGCAGAGGATGTGACAAATCCTCAGGGACCCCTCGGGCTGGCTCTGGGCAGCAGCACCTTCCCTTGGCCCATGGTCAGTTCTGCAGGCAGGTGCGGCCCCGCTCCTCAAAACACTCCTTGCTTTTTGGGGGAAATCCCTTCAGCTTTAGTCATTCAAGGCTCTGAAAGGGCCCAAAGACTCAACCCTCTTTTTCTGAAAAAGCAGATGATGGGCAGCTCTTCTGCCCATGGAATTAAAAAGAAATTCTTTTGACCCAAGTAGCCTCCAAGCACATATTTTGTGAGGGAATTACTTTGCCACACATGGTGCACTTTCCCTCTTTCACTGCTAACAAGATCCCAGTGTTTGATGCAAACAGCCCCAGAATATTTTCATGAATAGCTCACAAAATTGCTCACAATCAACCTCTGGAGAAAAGCAAAGTGTGTTTTCAAATGTAACCAATTAGTTTGAGTTTTGAATGTTTTGCATTTGCAGCTGAGGCCCTGTAAGCAATTCTAATTGTTGTCAGTAGGTGAGGTACTTCTCAACAAAGAAATAAGGTTTACATGGCATTTCCTAATGGATAATGGTCAAAAAAAAGAATGGATGTTTGGAGAGTCTGTTAGTATAATGTGGTATGTTCAAGGTGTCACACACACACACACACTACAACATCTCTTCTTTATACTTCTGTTTTATAAATACATGATCCTAAGAATTTATAACTTTTTTTTGGCTTAAAAGGTCAAAGACTCAGTAGTAAACACCTGTCTCGCCTCCTGGACCTCCGTTCTGGCCATCCAGGGCCATAGGGTGCCACTTCAAAGGTATTTTCCAGTCAACAGTAGCAGACATAGGCCCCAAGGCACCAACCTGCCCTCTTTGTGTATCATCAGCAATAGAAATTAGTGCCTTCCAGTTCCCAAATGTCAAAATGTATGTATTTTTGCATGGAAACTATGATGACTTTTGCTGATGTTTGTAACATTTCACAGGGCCAAAGATGATTAAGATTTCTGAAGTTTTACAAAAGAGAGATGCAAATGTCACAGCAAGCATAGCAAGGATGAAGGTTTAATCAGCCTGAAAAAACCCTCTCTTGCTGAAGTCTCCATAGAATCACAGCTTGATGCAGAGTGCAGGGGTACCACCTCACCCTGTCCATGGGCCATCCTGGAAATGCAGAGATGCCAGCCCCAAGTCTGGTCCTGTGCCCGTTCTTATGCACAATTGTCTCCAAAATCTGCAGCAGCATGTTAGGAAAATTAATCCACAAACACCAGAGGTTTATGTCCAAAAAGGAGACAGAGGAGTCCTTTTACTTGATTTGAATAAAGGGAGAGGCCATGGGGCATTCCCCTGGGATCTCTTGAATTTTTGGAGGACACAGCCTCCTTTTTATCCCAATTTCCCGGCCCCATTTCCCTTCTCTCTCTCCCCATTGGCTGAGGTACTTGAGAGGGACAGACTCCCCAATATGCCTGATACTGAAGATTTCCCTCTGATGTATAACCCACCCTTTTCATTTTTAATTCTTATGGAATGGAGGGGTTTTTCTTCCCCATTGTTTCTTTCATCTTTCAGTGTCCAATTTCATTTATCAGCAAACCTAAAGTTTATTTGTAAAAGCAAATCTCTTTTTCCATTCACCAATCAGTGGAACCCTTCCCATTGTTAGTTTTATCTCCCAGCAGACCCACAGCTTGTCTGTAAAGACAAATGCACTATTCCTCTCACTAGCTATCCCATAACTTGCCTTTCTGTGCAAACACAGAGGTTTCAGTTGCCCACCTTTCAGAGACTGGAGCCTGCCAGACCAGGTTGAGCATTCAGCAATGTCTACTTGAATTATCTGAAGTTTTCAATCCAGAAGCCCAAGCTTATGAAGTGTGATTCCTCATTTAATTTCCTATATTCAAAACTGATTTTCCAGATCTACTCATGAGATTGTTCTCAAGGTCTGCTGAGGATATGGAATGGTTTAGAAAGCAAACTAAGGAACAAGGCACAAAAAAAATGTTACAGGGCCAGGGAGAAAATGCTAAGGGGGGAAAAGGGCAATTGTGTTTTTATTGCACTGTTATTAGCTTGCAACTATATATATATATATATATATATGAATATATAACTTGCAATTACTGTGGTGTACTCAACAGTTTATTCAGGTTTAGAACCTAAGTCAAAAGTTTATTACTTCATTCCTGAAGCCACACACTTGAAATTCTTCAAGTTTGTACATCCCCAGTGAATCCTGTATGCAAAATACTTGAAAACACATTCTTTATCTGAAAGGAAAAATAGATTTAGGCATCATTGCAAGCATTTTGAAAATTCATAAATTCTCAAAGTACTAGGTTAATTCCTGAGACTATTTTTATCTTTTGCTCTTGTGCTTTTTGTTGTCTTATTTCATATTCCGTTACTACCTGTAACCTACATTAATCCTATCTCACTTCAGTGCAATAATAAAGCAAATAATTACCCAAGGGATGAAAAGAGTCTATTCCTCACTTTCTTGAATAAGGATGAAAATGGAACATTTCAGGGACATCAACAACTCATTTCTCTTAATAGTACCCAAAAAATCCCGCCCCCCCAAAAAAGCAGCAAGCTTTAAACACTCCACAAATTCTGGCTGAAGTAAGAAGCTCACAAAGGGCACTAAGCCAGGGAGACGTGCACACCATCACCTCATCTGACAAAAATGAACCTGTTTCTCACCACCAGCCAGTTCATAGACCCAAACTCCATCCCCAGCCCATGTGGAAGCAGTGCCAAGGCACAGGAACCGGGAAGTGTCCCAGGATGCAGAGATAATGCTGCCAGCAGCACTGGCTCAAGCACATTGAAGTTAAGCTGCTGCTGTACAGCAGTTTCTTCAGACTGCTAGGTTCCATGGTCCTGGCTGCATTGTTCACAACAGCCACTTCAGTACAGGACCTGGTGTAGTGAAAAGTTCTGGAGTTCTCTTTCCTGTCTCGTAAATTCCTATTTCTCTTCTTCTTTAAGACACCCGCAACATGAGACACCTCAGGAGGCAACACTTAATTGCAACCAGTTCCCAAAGTGAGCTTGTAATTTATGCTCTATGTTTACATTATCTACTATGGGGATTTCAAAACTCTAAGCTGTTATTTTTTTCAGTTAAAAATGCCTGCCAATAAAAAGCTGAAACTTGGCCAGCTTTAACTCCAGAGGAGAATACTCTCTGTCCCAGACCACCATCCAAACACACCCTTGCTTGGGTACATACAGCTCTGGTACCTTTTGGGTATCTTGAGTGCAGAATTAAAAGATCCAAGACCAGGGGTACAAATACAAGCACTTGTGTAAACAACTAGAAGCAACTAGGAAATTGTTGGGTTGTTTAAATTTTATAGGAAGAATTAACACAGCAGTAGTAGAAATCACCTTTCTACAGAAGCAGCTCTCACAACTAGCACGCTTAAGACTGCACCACAAGTAGTTACTAGGGGTGAAATCCAGTTGTTACATGCCACCAATAGCATGTGGAACTGCTGTAGGAAAATACCACAGACACATTTTCTTCTCTTTTTCTTTCAGTTCCAAAGAGAGTCATAAAACCTGTCTGGCTCCCTGGGTAGCTGTGTTAACACTAAAAATACTGACCAGCAGAAATGATTGCAATCACACTCTATTAAACGATCAATCAAAATCCAAATTATCAAAAATGAGAAAACATTTATTTATCTTTTTCTGTGACCAAAATACGGTCCTCAAAACCACCACAGCCAAAGAGACAGCGTCGAGCCCGGGGTGGGCGCTGGGTGAACCTGGATCCCACCTCTATCGCATCGGACCCTGCCCCGTTCATTGCTCATGAGAGCCACTTCTTGCAGGGATGCTTTGTACAGTTTATTATGCCCAAGGCGAAGGAGTCCCAGTTTCTTTTGTAACTCTGCATATTCATAGTTGGTTCTTTCCCTGTGCAGAGCTGGACCACCGCCATTTCCTTGTTGATAGCCAGCGCTGATGGATCGGGGAAGTCGGGTATTCACATGGACCTTTCTGGCGACGATCGGGGAAGTCGGGTATTCACATGGACCTTTCTGGCGACTTTGGCCATCTTGATCGATGTTATCAACAGGGCAATGATCGCTCTGAGGTGTCTTCCCATGACTGGGATAATGGTGATCATTGTGCTGGGTGCTCTATTCATAAGCTAAGTGCTGATTGTTCTCCTGCTGCCTTCAGGAATTTCGGAATTTGAATAGACGTCTGCCTCTGGGCTGCTTGTGGTAAGAGACTTGTTTGGATTACACAATCTTGATGAAATACATGCTTTTAGAGCATGAATTATTTCCCAGCATATATTACAACACCACTACAATCTTTCACAGAAGAAGGCAATCATACAGATCAGTGTATGGTCAAATTGCCCCCTAATTCTCATAAAGTCCATCTACTCTGGATACCCTTACTTTGTATTTTTGTTTCTTGGTCATCACAGAACTGAGAGCTGCAAGAAAAAGAGAAAGAAATATGAACAGTCCTTGGGTAAGGGAAATACTGGACTGTCAGGAACTAAAAATAGTTGATAGCATCTGTACCAGGCAATTTCTTTTACTCTCTACCAGTGTCCATTTCAGGCATCCTGTTAGCATAACTAAGAATTTTGCAGCTAAATGCAATGGGCTGCAATTTGAGAGGCCTACAAGAAAAAAACCTTATCAGACTTTTTTCCCCTCAAGTGACATTTGCAAATGACAAAAAGGAAAGGGCCTACAGAAATTTCAAATTTTCTAATTTTAAAAAAATATAGTATTAGCATCAGATTCCACAGGGATAGAGATATAGGAGCAGCAAGGAAATGCTCCCAGAAATGGTTCCTAGCCTGAAGAGACAAGCTAGCCACAGGAACAGGAGAGAGCCACTTCTTTTAAAATGTGTGAATTACTGAATGCAAGAGCCATTGGCCCTTTCAGCTTCTGTTTTTAACAAAAAGTAAGCTATTAACTTGTGTTTATGAAGACTTTATTTGGACTTTAATGTTTTTGAGACAGCTTCTGAGCAAAATACAAAGAAACTACATTACATATTAGTAAATGCAGCATTTAGAATAGCAACTAAATAGTCCTATCTCATAGTTCAATGTTCAGTTCTTCATAAATTGTGATCAAGTCCATGAAATGCAGTACCTAATCCAGTTAAATGCCACCTACACCTCAGATTTGCTTGTGTAACTAATATTTTCCACTCCACTCCCTATCCCTTCTCTCACCACAATCCTCAAGCCCTCAGCCAGGCACAAGCCAACTTCTCACCTCAACTGCTGTTAGCAATTACCAAGCACCTGTTGGTAATTACCTGAGCACCTGCCCCACCCACAGCAGCTGTAGGTCCCTGGCTGCTGGGAGAACAGGTCTGAAGTGCAGACCCGAACACCACCAACCCCCCACCACAAAAAAAAAAAAAAAATACGACTTTTCTAAATAAGTTGAGACTAGTAAAAGATCAGGACATGGAGGGACTTGTTTATCCCCTTTAGGCCAATCAAGAAAAAGTTTATATCTTTCTCTGGAAAGGGAAGACAGGGGTTTTTCTTGAAGCAGAAGCATGTTTTATCAGCCCCCTTCCTCATTTGTCCCTGCTCCCCAGGAGGCCATTCACTAGGCATATATAGAAATATCTATGTCTGAAAACACATCTACATGAGTGCATGACTTGCCCTGGTGCAATTTAAAGCATAGATTTTATTGCACCAAGATGCAGAAATCTGTTCCAGAAGAGGCACATCTTGTGGAGCTGTAAGGACCCTGCCAGCACATCTGCTACCAAAGCAACAATTCCTGCTCTGCAGTGGCTTAAGCGGGCTGAGATGGAAGTGTTTCTTCATCAATGCACAAACCACAACAAAGCAGTGGTGACAAGCCTTTTTTCCAAGTCTGACTGAAGGTTTGGGAAGCAGGTTTGCCTGCAGAGGGCACACAGAAGCATGACACGTTTGCCTACTGTGCACCTCCAATTTCCACACCATCATATCACTCACTGCTCGGTCACTGAGCAAGCTGACAGTGTATGACAGGTTATCCATCCTGCACAGAAAGTCACAGAAAGAAGAAGAGAGGAAGAAAACACGGAAGATGACAATGCAAAAGAAGTTGAAGAAGTGTGGCAAGGATTGAGCATTAAGGGACAGAAATAAGAAGAGACCATACCCTTGAACTGTAAAATCCTGACAGGAAACTGCAAGTGCTTGCATCTATGAGTTCACCACCCGGACTTGCATGCTTCTCCACATTACCATTCTTTCAAAAATTTTGCTTCCTGGACAAGCTGCCAGGTCTCCAGTACCAGTCCTACCTCCCTTCCAGCAGTCTGCATCTGAGCAGAGAGTTGAAAATAGATCAGGGATTACCTGTTATGCTGTAAGCATTCAAGACAGCCAAAGAACTTTGAGGAAAAAGGCCATACTGAGTGCCCAGGACAAAGAGATCTTAAGAACTGGAAGAAGGAAGTATTGATTGAGGGTCACAGTTATGTTGAGGTTTAGCCTTTCAAAGGTTTGTTGCTTTTCTACTGAAAACTGCAGGTGAGAAAGCTTAGGCAGAGAAGGGAAGGAGAAGCTGTGTAAACAAACCCATAGCTGTATACAAGGACAGAAGAAGATTTCTTCTTCACCAGGCTGAAGAGAGTGGTTTTATTATTCGAAAAACAAAAGCCAAACTACCCCAAGTCAAATATATATTCTCCCACTACATTTAGACATTATAACAATAAAAATGCACTATAAAACTACTGCAGTAAATTAGTCAGTTAGGAACAATAAACAAGGCACAGTTTAATAGTATCCATATCTATCTTTGGAAAGATGAGCAATTACAATCTGCATCCCAGCTCGTGCTCAGTATTTACTACAATCTCAAATAACAATAAAGTCAAACACAACAGATGACTGATGTTCCTACCTTCTGCTTTCCAAACAGAGTTTTAAAAGATAGTTTATTGCAAAATCAGTCTCAAGTATGTTCAAGGCCTTGGGAGCTCTCTAAGCTTATTTAACAACAGAAATAAAAACTATATCTTTATAACAAAGTTATAAAGATCACAACTTTAGCATCACACATATAGAATCCATTTTAATATTTGTGTAGAGCCAAGATTATAATATTATAATTTGTATATAACAATGTATTTGTAATATTGCTGAAAGAAGGCACACTTTTCTAAATACCTACTGGCTTTGGTAACTGCTCAAGGTAATGTAGATTGGGCTGTACTACTGTTTACTCATCTTTCTGTGGCACAGAAATCTTGGATACTTTAGTGTGTACATCTGTAATTCTGACATTTTCTGAAATGAAAGCGAGAGGAGAAATGGGCTAAATTCAGATACCTGAAGTTACGTATCAACATTTGCAGACGTAAATCAAATACCCAAGGAAAGCTTTTCTATGGGAAGAATGCCAGAGCAAGTTAAAATATGTATTGATAAGAATAATCAACACAGTAGAAATGAAGAGCATCTGCACCATAGGAGAGAGGGTATAAAATCACACTCTGCATCAAGAGAACATCATTCGTATTTCTTCACAGCCTTCTCCCTTTGCATGCCCCTCTGCAAAGTGCAAGGGGCCCCAAGGACTGAAGGAGACACAGGGAGTCAAATGGAGACACTTGCACCGATCTCACTGGGGGCTCCTGGGGAAGCAGTTTCCTTGGGAATCAAGCCCCTCTCTTCCAAGGGCACCTCCCCAAATGTGTACATTTCCTGGGGAACACCATCACACCCTTAAGTGCATGGTGCAGAGGTTCATGGACATCACAACATAACCAATATGATCCAGTGAAGCTAAAGTTATTATTCCTAAAAAGACTTTTTATAATAAATCTCTACTGTCCACGTGTCTCTAGCTAATACATGATTGATTTATCCTAGCTGTTCACACGTCTAAAACAGAATGCTGATTGGATCATCTAATTTTTCACGCGTCTTGCTTTGGTTGTCTGGCCCACCCATGGCTCACTTTCCCAAGCTTGCTGACAAACTTGCTGAGTCCTGATGACTCTTCTTCTTGTATCTTTTTCAAGAATATACCAACCCCATTTCTGAGTATGTCCATAATTCATTCTTTGTGAACGTGTCCATTGTCCATTATTACAAGGAGGCTGGATTGTGCATCGGCTGAATATGGCCATTGTCTTGCAAAAACTCCTCTGTTCTGTCTCTGAGCCAGCATTCGAGCCGGTTAAACAAAATCCTGCATCTCACGCTGTAAAGAATGTGGAATTAGAGTTGGAATGTGACCCTGAAATAGAAGCAGCTCAGAAACTAAGGTAGAAAAAAGTTATTCCAGAAGCTATTGTAGAAGGGACTTTTCTCTCAAATGATGGAGAGGCTTTTCCTGTAGTAACTAATGCTGCAGGTAGAGTTTGAGAACCTTTCACTTGGAAGATTTTAGAAAAGTTGAGAGTTGCAATTTCACAATTTGGTTGAAAATCCCAACTTGCACAGTCACTTCTGCAGTATATTTTTACATCTAACACATTAATTCCAGCTGATGTGCATACCCTAATAAGACTTATAATGCCACCCCATCAGCAGGTGATGTGTCCTAAAAGCTGGGAGGAAAAGTGTGCTCAGGAAGCACCTAGAGTGCAGGGTGATCCTCTGTATGGTTTAACAGCACAACAGTTACTTGGCCAAGGGCCCTGGGCTACTGGACTGCCCAGGCTAGGAGCATTAATCAAGTCCTGCAGATGAGCCAACAACTAACATATAATGCTATCCTTGCACTTCCAGATGGGTTACACACCATGTCTTTTACACAAATTCACCAAAGAAGAATGAAGACTTTGATAAATTTTTAGACAAATTGCATGAAGCTATCTCTAATAATTCTGATTTAAATTCAGACACAAAGATACAATTGTATGGACTTTGGGTTTATTACTCCATTCCAAATAGCTTTCCCTTCAGTCACAAGAGCCTTCCATCTCTTCCAAAAGATGCCTGCTGAAATTCTTCTGCTCCCTTCCAAATCAGTTCACTACTCCAGCATAACACTTGAAGCATGGACAGATGACTCTTAGACTAATTATAGTAGAAAAGAAGGGTATTTATTGCAGTGCTGGATACATGTGAACATGTTTCCAAAGACACGTGCAAGGAGTTGCAGACTCCTGCTCTCTATTTCTACAGAAAAGGTTTTACATTAGGTTTCTAAGGACCCATAATACATAATTATTACCTGCCTGCTTCATATTTTTATCAGCTGAATATCTATTACAGCTGCGCAATTGTACTCCCTTAACTGGGTTGGTGGGATTTTGAAATGAGGGAGTGGTTGTATGGGAGGAAGAAAGCTGTCTTCCTCATGGTGAACTCTTCTCCCATGGCCAGTTGGCAAGACCTTTTGACCTGCTGGTCATGGTCCAAGCCTCTCCTAACTGTTCAATTATTCTCAAGGCAAGGTATTTCTATGGTCTCTGCTCCTTCACAATTGCTTCCTCTATCCCTGTCACTCTAAGCTTTATGTTCCTAATATATTTGGTACTCTTTAACTAAGGTGCGTGATTTCTGCTAGCTGTATTACTAACTTAGCTTCTTACCTCATTTTAAAATCTTAACTAAAATATGCAATTTTCTACTATCCCAATTCTATTTCCAGCTGGCCCCTTGACTCATCTGCACTTTTCAGTTACCCTAATTACATTTTCAGCTAACCCCTTGACTCACCTCAGGCACATCCCTGACTCCCTCTCTCCCAGCAGCTCAGAGCTGCATTGCACAGCGCTTGCTGTGCACCAGAGAGCACAAAGCAGGCTGGCCTGGGGGGCCTGAATATTTCTGCCAAACACTCTGCATCTCAGCCCTTTGCTCTGGCTCAGTGCAGAACTGCAGGATTGCAGGCGCTTCCTGCCAGAGCTGCGTGAGGCGCTGGCTCCTGCAGATGTGCCCTGCCAAGCTGTCCCTGCCTCACGCTGGCCTCGCTTCCCCTGGCACAAGTGCCGGGCCTGAAGGAGGCTGCCCTGTGCTCCAGCCTGCCGAGCAGCCCGGCTCCCTGCCCCGGTGCCCAGAGTGCTGCACACACTGCTGACCTTTGCCAGGAGTTGCAGGGCAGCCGGCAGGAGAGGAGGAATCCTCAGCCAGCCCAGCGGCCCTCGGCTGCCCTTGGCCTTTCCCTGCTCCTGGGCACACTCCGGACGGCCAATGCCTCCAGGCTGGGCTGTGCCCAGCACGGCTGCGCTTCCCCTCGGGAGCAGCCAGCTGCCACCTGGGCTCTGAGAGCGGAGGATTCGCCCGCTCCCAGGAACAGGCACCCAGGGCCCGGCTCTGCCTCTTGCAGCTCCAAGGGCCTCCTTCCAGCCGGCCTCTGCCGGGGCTCAGGCTGCTCCGGCCTCTGCCGGGGCTCTGCTGGGGCTCCACCCCGGGCAAGGCCGGGCCCGCTCTCACCTCACAGGCGCTGACAGCTCCGCACCACAGGAGACCTTCCCGAGCACCCTCTCTGATCTTTCTGCTTTCTCACTTGAGCAAGGCTCTCCTCCCGCCAAAGACATTGCACCTAGGGATACAAATCCAAGTGGCAGGAACCCCAATGCTCTCTAGTCACAGCTGAAGGCCTGCATCTGCACAAGATGTTTGGGCTGCCTCATTCTTCCTTTGGTTTTGTCTTCAAATGCCATTGTCCTTTCTGCCTCAACTAGAAGGGTCACACATGAACCAAAACGGGCCAGTGTGCTGGCCAAGGGCAGTGTGCTCTGGAGATGATGAATGAAGAGTCTTCCCAACTTTCAAAGCACACTGCAAAAAACACCAATCACTTGTTTTAAAATTTTAAAAGTTTAATAGCAATAAAATGGTTATTAAGATAGTAATAAAAGTTAGAGTAATAAGAATTCAGACAATCAGAGTTAGAACAGTAAAGGACAATAAAAACAAAGACATACAGACAGTCCTGGTGCCTCCTGGGCAATTATGCCCCGAAAGCACGCAGGCTAACAAAGGATTAGCCCTTAAAAGCAATAGCCTGTTGCATATTCATATATCTCATCCATGATGCATAAATTCTTTTCAAACAAAGGGTGTTCTCTGGTTATTGTCAAGTACTCCCCCTTAATCCAGTTGGCTCCTCAAAGTCGCGAAGGAGGTGGAAGAAAGTTGGTCTTTTCCAATAAGGACGCAAGAATTCTTCTCTTGGGGCTTTAGGTGTCCTGTTGCTGTTATCTCTGGGCAAAGAATTTCTTGATTATCCCATCCCTTTCTTGAGCTAGTTAAAAAAGCATCTTACATCGCATAGCTTCTATTTTACATAATGTTATAACCTAAAACTATATTTACCACTGAAATAATTACCAATATTTTTTTATTTGGAGATACTTAGGAATAAAAAGAGGATGTATCAGCATTGGAAGGAGGGTCAGGTCTCTAAGGAAGTATTCAAGAAGGCTGCTGGAGCATGCAGAAAAAAAAATAGGGAGGCCAAAGCTCATTTTGAACTTAGAATGGCAACTTCTGTAAAGGATAATAAAAACTGTTTTTACAAATACCTTAATGCTAGAAGGAAGGGTAAGACCAGCCTTTGTTCTTTATTGGACAAGGGAGGGAACTTAGCATCTCCAGATGAGGAGAAGGCAGAAGTGCTTAATGCCTACTTTGCCTCAGTTTTTAGTGGGAAGATGACTTGCCCTCAAGACACCGGCCCGCCTGGAATGGTTGATGGTGTCAGGGAGCAGAATGGTCCCCCCATTATCCAAGAAGAGGCAGTCAAAGAACCACTGAAATGCTTGGATGTTCATAAATCTATGGGACCAGACGGGATCCAGCCCAGGGTAATGAGAGAGCTGGCAAATGAGCTTGCCAAGCCAGTCTCCATCATTTACCAGCAGTCCTGGCTCACTGGTGAGGTTCCGGATGACTGGAAGCTGCCCAATGTGACACCCATTCACAACAAGGGTGCAA
Organism: Agelaius tricolor; assembly: GCF_023055355.1. Taxonomy (NCBI): domain Eukaryota; kingdom Metazoa; phylum Chordata; class Aves; order Passeriformes; family Icteridae; genus Agelaius; species Agelaius tricolor. The sequence continues at coordinate 3,249,051 of NW_027269308.1, forward strand.
AGGAGGATCCTGGTAATTATAGACCAGTCAGCCTGACCTCAGTACCTGGCAAGATAATGGAACAGTTTCTATTAAGTGCCATCACACAGAATTTACAGCATGGCCAGGGTATCAGACCCAGTCAGCATGGCTTTAGGAGGGGTAGGTCATGTTTGACCCACCTGGTCATCTTTTATGACCAGGTAACCCACCTAGTGGATGCAGGGAAGGCAGTAGATGTTGTTTATTTGGATTTCAGCAAGGCCTTTGGCACTGTCTCCCACAGCACACTCCTAGACAAGCTGGCAGCCCGTGGCTTGGACAGGAGCACTCTTTGCTGGGTTAGGAACTGGCTGGATGGCCGGGCCCAGAGAGTGGTGGTGAATGGTGCTGCATCCAGCTGGCGGCCAGTCACCAGTGGTGTCCCTCAGGCCTCTGTGCTGGGGCCAGTTCTGTTTAATATTTTTATTGATGACATGGATGAGGGCTTAGAGTCATTCATTAGCAAATTTGCAGATGACCCTAAGCTGGGAGCATGTGTCGATCTGTCAGAGGGATGGAGGGCTTTGCAGAGGGACTTGGAATGGTTGGATGGATGGGCAGAATCCAATGGGATGAAGTTCAAAAAGTCCAAGTGCCGAGTCCTGCACTTTGGCCACAATAACCCTCTGCAACGTTATAGGCTGGGGATGGTGTGGCTGGACAGTGCTCAGGAGGAAAGGGACCTGGGCATGCTGGTTGACAGTCAGCTGAACATGAGCCAGCAGTGTGCCCAGGTGGCCAAGAAGGCCAATGGCATCCTGGCTAGTATCAGGAATAGTGTGGCCAGCAGGAGCAGGGAGGTCATTCTTCCCCTGTACTCGGCACTGGTGAGGCCACACCTTGAGTATTGCGTCCAGTTCTGGGCCCCTCAGTTTAGGAGGGACGTTGAGATGCTTGAGCGTGTCCAAAGGAGAGCAACGAGGCTGCTGAGGGGCTTGGAACACAAGCCGTGTGAAGAACGACTGAGGGAGCTGGGGTTGTTCAGCCTGGAGAAAAGGAGACTCAGAGGTGACCTCATCACTCTCTTCAGCGTCCTGAAGGGTGACTGTGGTGAGCTGGGGGTCGGTCTCTTTCTCCGGGCAACAACAGACAGAACAAGAGGACACAGTCTCAAGCTGCGCCAAGGGAGATACAGGCTAGAATTAAGGAGGAAGTTTTTCACAGAAAGAGTGATCAAATACTGGAATCATCTACCCAGGGAGGTGGTGGAGTCACCATCCCTCGATGTGTTTAAAAAAAGACTGGATGTGGACTTGGTGCCATGATCTAGTTGAGGTGTTAGAACATGGGTTGGACTCGATGATCTTGAAGGTCTCTTCCAACCTAGAAATTCTGTGATTCTGTGAATATAGCCGGACGGGACATACATGAGCTTGTCTGGCCTTTGCTGCTTGACCAAATAGCAGCAACTGTGGAATTTTACCCCAGAGACACTTTTGGCTGGCTGGATGCTGCAGCTGGGCGCTTGGAGGCAAGTCCAGGCATGCAGGAGTTCAGGTTTACCTTTGGTGGAGAAGCTTTAAGGCGAGGTGAAGGAAAGGAGTTGGTTCTGATGGAGGGTTTCGATCCAGAGCTTTATTCCTGGCCCACAGGCCTCTGAATCCATCAACGGCTCCAGGAGAACTCCCAACCGCATGGTTTGCTCGCCCTTTTAGCCGGGGGAGAGGGCAAGGGAAGGAACACAGGGGACCACCAGCCAGGTACGGGGCGGGGAAGTCTCAAGGGACTGAGAACACCTGGATGGCCCAATGTCCTTCCAGGAGGGGAGGGCATCTTTTGAATTCTGCCAATCACTCGCCGCCCTTCTGGAATGCCAGGATTGACAGACAGCGCTCAGCAGGGGTCAGGGTGTGGAAAGGAGGGATGATTGACACACCTGGCAGGGAATTATCAGGGAGGAACCTGGGGTATCTGAGGCAAACCATGACATCACACCGCAACATACCACACTACTGAAAAAAATACAGTACTACTGACTAAGATAACATAACACATATAGTATATTAATTTATATATATATATATATGTTCATTTTAATATCTGTGAAGAGCCTATCCTGTAATATGTACTTTTCACAACACCAAAGAAGCCATTTGCACCTTTAATAGACAGCTGACAAGTCAGAAGGAAATGCTCAGCTTGTTCACAGGGTGAGAAAGAAAGGATTCTTCCAGATGAGTTAAAGTTTCAGAAACTTTATTTCTTTACAATCCTACTCTATAATCCTGTAGGGTGGTATTTGCAGAAAAATGGACAGGCACTAAATGAACCAGCCTAACCTCTGGAGCTAACTAAACTAACTAACCTTCTAGAACTAGGTTAGGTTTTTAATAAAGCTGCATTCAACTTTGTGGATAAAAAGGTGAAGCAGAAGAGTTGCTGACAGACAAAGGGGTAGCAACCCAAATAAAATGACCCTTACAGCATCTACCAATTAGATTAAGGAAAAGATGCGTGCTTGCCTCAGGACAAAATAGAGCTACCAGTCAAGAGATGCTGGACAAAGTGCAGCAACCAACCAAACAATGCATGTCTATAGAAACCTTTAGGATAGGAACTAATTATAAACTATGCTTAGAAGCACAATAAATGGCTTGTCCTTGATTCACATTGAATTGTGCAGTCTTTTGTCTTTTCTCCACATACTCCTACTCTAAATCCTACTCTACAGTCCTACTCTAAATCCTACTCTAAGATGGCTATGGAGAAAATGGTCCTGATATGATTATAGCACTGTTTGCTTCTCCATCCTCCTCTTCATTGAGATGATGAGTGGTCTCAGGGTGGATGCAGCCTCAGCTGATGTTACAAATGGATGCTGTTCACAAAAAAACCCCAAAAACCAAAAACAAATACAAAAACAAAAAAAAGAAAACAAACAAATTAAAAAACAAACCAAAACAAACAAACAAACAACAAAAAGACAAAGAACAGTGAAGAGTGAACCATTACTTTCCAAGCTCAGTACTTCACAGGCTCAATTTGGATTGCTCTGGGTCCTAAAAAGACCCAGAAAGAGGAGCAATGGCACCATCTGCTACCAGCAGTCATGTGCAGGACCCTGCCATCACAGGCAAACCTGGCCCAGAATCCCGCTCATCCATTTATTCAGGTTTGTTTATCTTGTTGGGATCTTTGCCCTGCCAGTGCTCTAGAAATGGTGCTTTCTGTCCCTGGGTTATCTTCCTTTCAGGAAACTCCAATGACTCACATAGGTCCCTGTCTTTGAAAGACAGGCACTGTGCTAATTCCCCCAGGGACAGAAAGCAATGTCTACCTTTCCATGCCCTGCCCCTCGTGTGCTGGATGGCACCTTCCTTCCCAGCAGGGCCAGCCCAGTGGCACTGGGTCCTGCAGTTCCCTCTCTGCCACACAACCTGGCAGTAACCCTGGCGCAGTTCCCGTCTGCTTGAGCGTGCCAGGCAGCAGATGGGGCTGGGACAAGTCCCTCCCAGCTGTCCCTGTTTGCGTGCCAGAAACCTCCAAGGGTGGGCTGGGGGGCACAAACCAGGGCCCCTCAGAGGCTCACAGTGAGCCCCCACAGCCCCTCCTGCCACAGCCAAATCTCTGACTGCTCAGCTGGGACTGGCTTCTTTGGGTTCCTCCACCACCATTTCATGTCTCTGTACCCTGCATTGCTCTGCTTCAATTCTTTTGCCATTAGATAAAACTGAACACTCCACCAAATTAGAAAAGACAGCAACAGAAACAGTCAGAGGACAGAGCACCTCTCTGCTCAGGAAATGCGGAGAAGAGGTGGAGTTATTCAGTTTTGTGAAGAATAGGCCCCAGGGAGACTTTATTGCCACTTTCCAAGACTTCAGAGTAGCTTTGAAGAAAGTGGGGGACATCTTTAACAGGGTCGGTTACAATAGGATATGGACAAATATTTTTAAACACAAAGGGCATCAAATCAGAGTAGGTCTAAGGAAGAACTTGTTTACTTGGAGCATGGTGCCACCCTGGCACAGCTTGCCCCAAGAGCTTGTAGGTGCCCCATCCCTGCAACCATTCCGGCTCCGGTGGCAAAGGGCTCTGAGCAACCTGATCTCTTTAAAGATGTCCCTGCTCATTGCAGGACACTTGCACCACAGGACCTTTACAGGGCCCTGCCAGCCCAGCCCAGTCTAGGATTCCTCACTGTTTTCATTTGAAGAGCACCAAGAGTGGAGGTGAGGAGGAAGGGGGCTCATCTGATGCCTTGGACTTGAGTGGAGGAGGAGCCCGTCCCTCAGACCCTGTTTCACCTGCAGCCCCTTCACATTTTACCTGCAGGAGCTCCTTGGCAGACCAGCGCCGCGCCTCGTCTCTCTGCAGGCAGCAGCTCAGGAAGTCACGCAGGCAAGATGAGAATAGGTTGGGCTGCTGCAGCTTTTGTCTTCCTCCTGTGGCTATCAGGAGTTGAGGCTGGGGAAAAAGGAGACACCAGGCTACACCTGCTTCTTTCCTATCTGTAACTGCTCTCCTGGGTCCCATTGATTAAGCTCCACTCTGCAGTGGCAGTTTCTGCCCTGGCAGAGACCCAGAGATGACTTTCCTTTACCAACCAAAAACCCAAACTCCGATGCAGCCACAGCTTTTCCAACATCCCACAGATCTTGCCTTGGCAGCTGATTTCATTGACTGACCTAGTTAGTGGGAACTACATCACCACAAGCACATTTCCTTCCCTGAAGATTCATACCAGCTTGAGAGGCTTTTTGGAAGAAGGACTTTGCTATACTAACTCTACTATATCCAAGGGTTAGTACATGGAAAAGTATCTCTGCAGTGCTTCTTGGTCCCTTAAGAGCAGCTGCCATAAAACAAAACTAATCAAGCTTTTTGCTTTGTTCTTGAAAACAATGGGAATTGGAAGGAAAGAAAGGAAATCCACCAGGTGTTCCTCAGGTAAGGAAACAAACATTTGGAATCTCATCTTCAACACAGACACATTAAGATGCATGCACAAATGTACTGGGATGAAGACGCCTCCTTGGACACACAGGAGCCACCTGCAGCTCTGTCTCTCAGCAGCCTGAAAATTTCTGCTTTCCTTACATGGAAAAGAAAAACTTTTCATGGTCAAATCAGAAGGAGAGGTTCCATCCCTACGGTCACCCTCTACTCATTTGGCTACTCAAGTCAATGCATTAATGGTAGGCCCATCCCAGAAAGTGCCAGGAAACAAATGGGAGGTTTTGGCAGGCTCTCCACATCACCAGGCTCTGGCTTGGTGACGTGCAGAATGTGGCTTGGGCTAGGAGAGAAACACGATCACTGAGTGTTTCAGCAGCACTGCACAAGAAGCAGAAGAGACTCTGTGGCCTTTACACCCTCATGCGCCAGTTTGAAGCATGTTTCCCAGTGAGAAGAAACTGCACAGTGGGGTAAGTTCCTCTCTAAAAACCAGGCCTTAGCAACTTTCTTGTGTTTGGGCTTCTTTTCTTCATTTCTGGAAATGTAACACCAGTTCTGAGAGGCTTGCCTTGTGGTTTTAGGGGCATCTTCACAGACAGACAAGTGGGAACAACTTGAAACCCAAAGCAAATGTTGCCTGAGAAGAGCTGGGGAGTGTTTGCCTGTGGTGAGGCTTGAGCTGTCTGGCAATCCCTTTCCATGATGTGCAGAAACATCCAGCTGCTCCCCAGAGCTCAGTCCCTCTGGGCACGCTGGCCTCTGGAAACACCTGACGATCCCAGCCTTTCTCCTGCTCAAGAGCATCTAACCTAAGCTGAGCTCCAGTTTCTTCAGCAAGGCCAAGGATGCTCACTTCCATGCAGCTGACAGTGTCCATGGAGCTCAGCAGGTCTTTCTGATACTCCTCAGGCCAAGGAATTACAGTGTAGATTGGCAAGACATTGGCTGATCGTTATCCAGTGTGGTTCGTGTGGAACCAAGCTCTAACATGCTGACAAGTCAGAGGGACAGAGCTCATTCTGCTTTTGCAAGATGGTATTTAGAAACATAGGACACCAACTTGGAACTATTCAAGAATCCATCTCAAATAGACAAAAATATGAATGGCAAGAGGCCTTGGAGTCTCCATAAAAATGCCCACCACTGTAACGATAACTCTGTGCTTGTGGCACTGAAATAGATGGTGACCAAAGAGACTTTGCTATTATCCTCTTTAACCCAAAGGAGAATTTCAAATCCAGAAATGGCAATGCACTCCCCTTGTGTACAAATAATTTATGCGGCTTTCTTTCCTTTTCCCACATCACCAGAGGTGACAAAGAGGGTTTTATCCTGACTCTCAGCTGAGCTCAGCCACTGGCCATGGTGGGGAGCTGGAGTCCTCCCTGTCATTAGAACTGTGCAGGCCAGGGATGGCCCTGCTCCTGTGGTAAAGAAACACAGCACCGGTGTCAACTGCCCACGTTGGATCCCAGCCCAGGCACCTGCCTGCAAGCTCATCAACTTGTTAAAGTACCAAGAAACAGCCAAGGGTTTGGCAAACAATTCTAACTGCAGTCGGAGAAAAACACATCCTAAACTTATCCAGGCCACCCACACACATGACTGAACCATGTACAGATGACTTGAAAGCCTGAAAGTTTCGAAGACCCACAGCATTTGGAAAAGATGCTACAGAATGGAAGAGAAGAGCTGTGTTTCAAAAATGAGAAAGCAAGCAGAACTGCTTGGGCATTGCTTTGGTAGTAGGTTTTTTCTCTTTTTCTTTTTTGTTTACTTTTCTTTTTCCTTTTTTTCTTATGTTTTCTATAAAATTGAAACTGGGAAGGTCTAACCTCCATTTCTCAGGATATTTATCACATGTCTACCCTCTCCACTGAAAAATTCTTGTCCTTCAGAAACAGAGTTCCAACATTGTTCAAAAAACAAGTGAGAAATGTCAGGCATGGCTGGAGGCCAAAATGGCAGGTTTCTGAACTGGTTAGGTTTCTGAACTGCCACTTCCCTTTCTGATACAACCAAAGCTACAGCAGATGCTGATGTGTTGCAGGGGCATTTTTAGAAGGAGACCTTGGTGGAAGTGGTGCCAGCAGATGACAATGGGATTTTGTCCAATGGCACACAGAACATGGGACAGGTGAGAAAGACAGTGGGATCAGTGAGTATTTGCACCTTACCAAGACAGGAGTTGCATTCCAGTAAGGAACTTCTCGTTCCACCATTTCGATGCCCACGATTCCCAAAGACCATATGTCCACTTTGGGGCCATATGGTTGACCTGTCACCACTTCAGGCGCCAGCCACCCAGGAGTGCCGGCCACGCAGCTCCACCTGCCCTGCTCAGGGGTGAGCTGAGCAAAGAGGCCAAAGTCAGCTGTAGAGAAAACAACAAACCATGAAAGCCAGCTCCAATTAGGAAACCAAGCAAAAGAATTCCCCACTCTCAGGCTAAGAATGTGCTGTTGAATCTCCTGGAGAACTGCGCACGCTCGATTTCCTTGAGGCTTTAGCCAAGGGAGTATGGAATTGGCCGTTTCCAAAAAAACCCAGGTTTCTTAAGGCTGCTCACAGCAGTGGACTTTATGCCCCTGAAGCTTTAGATTGTAGCTCCCTCTGTCTGGAAGGGACACACACAGAGCAACGCCACTCTTGACTGCTTGTGGTTCCTTATACCTCTGTGCACGTTGCAACGGTGCCTTCAGCTCGCAGCAGGGGTCCCTGCACTGCCACCAGCACCATTTCTGGGGAGCTGGCAGTCACTCCAAGCAGCCCCACACCCACATTCCTGGAACGCTGCACCTGACCAAAATATACTGACCCAGCTTGACAGAGCCGTCGGTTTTGAGAAGGATGTTGCAGCTCTTCACATCTTGGTGGATGACGCGGTTTGAGTGCAGAAAATGCAGTCCTTGCAGGCACTGAGCGAGAAAACAGAAACAGGAGGGCAAAAATGAGTGATGTGATTTCATCACACAAGAAAGGAAACAAAGAATCTAAAAGATTCCCTCTCCAGGGGAATGGGGAGTAATGGCAGAACAGTAATGGCCACTGAGAGGAAGAGCTTGCTGCTCCAACTTTTGCAGAGCAGGACCTTTCTAAGGAAAGGCACATCAGCTTTTGAAAGAGCAACAGCACCTGCTGTTGTAGGCTGTGCTCTGCAAACCAGCCAGGATGACTCCTGCTGCAGTGGACGTGCTTTTTCCATGCAGAGGACAAAGGAGGGGTTTTGAAAGGAAAAGCCGTCCCTTTGGTGTGAAGCGGATCGCTTTTGTGTGGGAGGCTGCATGACAAAGATTTTCTTGCTGGCCTCAGCACAGGCTTGGAAATATCCCACCAGTCACTTTCCGGAAGCAAAGAGCATTTTGGCTGCACTACTATCCTTTTCAGCTGAGGACTGTGAGACATGAGTCTTTTTTCTTTGCTGATCATTTCAAATCCTGCCACCAGCACCTCTGCTTGTACAGGCAAGGAATGCAGTGAAGACAGACTCCAGGCAAACATTTAGAGAGGCAAGGTGGAGAACAGCAAATACAAATACAAGAGACAGAGCGAGAATACAACAGCAGGAGATAAGAGTACTGGCACTGAGTACAGGGAGTGCAGGGGCACTGGCAGGCCTTTCACTTGAGATGCTTTTACTTGCCCATAGAATAGCAGCAACACAGAAACAAAGCTTGGCACAGGAAATCACTCCAGCTCTGAGCCCCTGTTTCCCAGACAATCCTGCCCAAGCCCTTGGAAACACGGATGGGATTGCTGACCTCCCGACTGATGGCTGCCATCTCATCTTCAGACAGGTAGGTCTTGCTGATGACATTGCTCAGAGTGCCTCCATCCATGTACTCCATAACCAGCCAGAGCTCCTCACCCACAAGGTAGCTGAAAGAAGGAAACAAGGGCGTGGAGATGAATGTACATGGCTAGGTTGCTGTGTGGAAAAGACGGGTTGATTCTTCTTTTCAGGTCCCTTTGAGACAAAGACAAAATAAAGGAATAGACATTCCCTCTTGGCTGTGCTTTGTTTGCCATCCGTGCAGTCTCAAGGAGAAAGGCACAGCTGTGAAAAAGGAGATGTCTTAGATGGGCAGCAAGCAAAATGTGCAGTTTAGTAACAGCCCAGATAAAAAACCTGTCACGCATGGTGTTTCTGGAACAAAGCACCTAGTCTTCCTGGCATGCATAGCAATGGAAAACAGTGGCAACAATCCAAGGGAAATCCTTGTTAGTTTACCTGGACCTAAGAAGACACTTGAAAAAAATCAAGCTCCAAAACAAAGTGGTGGCTGTGAATATAGAGATCATTGATTTAGTAAGACACGACTCATCCGGGTTTTTGAACAATTTTCCAATACCATGTGCCAGCGAAGAGTCATGCAGACAAAATGCAATCTCTTCCCATCCACTGGAGATGAAAAGAGCAGTTATAATTAGCCAATAATTACAGCTCTATTTTCTGCCAGTGACCAAAGTGGGATTTTACCTTGCATGTTTGCAATATGTGAACAAACATTCATGGGACAAAAGCACAACTCACCTGTCTAAACAATTGACCAGGTTGGGATTCTTATTCACCTTCATGACCATGAGTTCATTGACTTTTAGTTCCTTCTTCCTCAGTCCTTGAAGATGTATTTTCTTTATGACCACCTAAAATGACATTGAAAATCAGTAACTTGAGAGGTTGGTGGCACGAGACCACAAGGCACATGGAGCGAGTGATTTTGCAATGACACAGCTGAGCTGTGCCAAACTGCCTTGTGATTAGGCACTGCAGTAATTAGGAACTGACGTTCCAACAGCCCATTTCTCTGCTCCCTTGGGAGCCAGTTACAGGACATGTGGGGCCACTGACATTTTGCCTTGACCACTTGGTAACAGCAGTGTCTCAGTTATCACCCACAAAGCTCTGACCACACTCTCTGCTGCTTTGTTTGCGACTCAGAAGAAGCAATCCATGCCTTAAAACTCTGTGGATACATCTTGGGCTATGGGCAGGGCTTAGGGCTTTCAGGGACGCCTTGCAGATCTCTCCCTGTGTGCAGTTCCCAAGTGCAGCAGGTGGCTAAGGAACCACCAGTAACTTTCAGATGTATTTGCTGGCAGCCAGAAATGAGACTTCAGGACTCTGAAGCTGTAGCCCCAAAGAGCAGTGAGGTGCTCGAAGGCACCACCTTTGTTTCAGCAATGGAGAGCGAGTGAGCGCGTCCTTCTCTGAAAGGAGCCGCTGCCCTCCGTGCCTTCCTTCTGGCAGCTGAGGAGGACAAAGTCCCAAATGCATTTTGCGGGCTGGCACCAGTCTGTGCTTCTTGTGCCTTTTCAGCACAGCTCTGCCCAAAGCTCCAGCCACAGCTCACACCAGAGGGGAAAGCCCTCGAGTGCAGCAGAGTCTGCAGGTGCTGTTGACAGTTACCTCTCCTCCTGTGGCAGTGTCGAGTGCTTTACAAACATCTCCAAAAGTCCTAGAAACAAAAGAGAAGCAGAGAAAGGAGAAGCCATTTAGATCTTGCAGTGAAAGCCAGCCCACGCAGGAGATCTGTGCTGTAAATGCCTAAGACCTGCAGGACACTGGAAGCATGGAGATGTCTTTGACAATGCCTTCTGAGCACACTTAGAAATTCTGATCAGCACTGACAATCTAAGCCCAGTGCCTGAACACATTTGCAGCTTGTCTGACTTCACACTTGATACCTATTCCACCAGCAAAACACCTGATGCATAGTTTGGTAAAATTAACATTGCTTGGACTCACCCACTGCCAATATTTTCCAGTTCAATGTATTTTATAATAGGATTTTCCATCTTCGCCATTCTCCCTGAGGGAAACAAAATGCAAGATGTTCACTTTAAAGCAGAGATCCCAGCTTCTAGGAGATACAAAAGGCAGCCCCACTGTCTGGGGCTCTGAGCCCTCCCTTTGTGGACAGCTGGCTAACAACAACAGGAACAGGAACTGGAACAACAAGAAAAGAACAGCAGGTCCACAGCACAAGTGGCTGGCACAGAGACTGATTTCTAGCATCCTTTGAAGTGAGAGACCTCTTGACAGCAGACACACAGGGAAGCACAGGGAGATACATTCAGAGACTGAGACCAGAAGAGAACACCTACCAAGGCAAGTAAGTTTGTCATCTAGAAACATTAAGGAGAGCTGGGACTAACAGTGCCTTTGTTTTCTTGGGAATAAACACTGTGAGATTTAGAAAAGGTTTCCTACTTGCTAAGATTAAATGCACCTGGACATCTAGAATCAATTCCTCTGAACAGATGTCAAGTTCAGAACAGGAGGAATTATTGCCAAGTGTTCCCATCTTTTCCAGCTTGCAGCAGTTTGCCAGAAGAATGCCTCTGCGTTTGTAAACCAGAGCAGCTCATGCTAGAAGCAATCCCGACGGGGCTTTCAGCGTCAGGGCCCTCACCCTTTATGAGCAGGCTGAGCTCAAAGACGCCCTTGCCCGTGCCCCGCGTGAAGAACCACGCCGCTTCTCTCCACCCCGACAGCGCGGATCAGTCGCTCCCATTGCACTCGCCCTCTCGGCACCGCACACGTCCCCATCCTCCCAACTCGGCACGGCGGGCATGGGCACAGAGGACAGCAGTGCTCCTCAGGCGCCCTGTGACACAGAGAGCTGCCCAGAGGAGATGCTGACCCTCTTGTGAGTCCGGGCCGTGCGACGCAGCAGCCGGCCCAGAGAAGGGGCTGCTGCCTCAGGCAGCTCCGCGCTGCAGCAGCCGGGCAGCAGCGGGACCCTCCCAGCTAAGGAAGGCTCCAGCCTCTGCACTCCCACCAGCCCTCAGGGGCAGGGCAGCGACCACAACAAGGCTGGCAAAGGCCAAGCATGAGCACTGACAGGCACTGACTGGAAGAAGCCAGAGGGAGCCTGAGCCCTGTACAAGCTGTTGCCCCCATTCAGGACACAATAGGATGGGCTTTGAGATCGGCCACACCGAGGCGCAGATCAGTGCCCTTTTTGTCCCAACAGGTGATGGTAGACACAGAATCCACTGGGCTCTCTTCTCAACCCTACCAGATCTTATCTGAGAGCACAGCACTGGCAGCTGTTAAGGGCAAGAAGCAGATTCATTGGGTTGTGCTGCAGAATCACAAAGGGCTTGATGTGTTCTCCTAGAGACTGATCTCAGCAGGGATTCTGCCAGTGGCTAGGACTCAAGCAGTCACAGCCTTCTGCTGATCCAGGAACAATCCCTGCTTCTGCCTTTGGCAGAGAGGGAAGCCCAGGCAAACTCCAGCCAGTCTAAGCTGCCCTCAGAGGCAGCAGGAACACCCAGAGCTCTCTCTTGCTGCCTCGGAGCAACGCCAGCACTTCTGTGACACTAAACCGAGGAGAACCCTTTGGTACAGCTATGCTGACACGTGCACACAATACACTGTCCCTCAGATAAGAAAGATACCAGACGTACTCAGTTGCTCCAGGGAGTCACCCGCCATCTCCTGTTGCTGAGCAGCAGCTGGGTCAGCACGGGAGGTGAACCAAGTGCTCAGGCTCCACTTCTTCAGCTGGAGAGCAAAGGCTCCTTGGGACGGCACTGCTGCTTCTGCAGCAGCTTCAGTGTCAGAGTCAGTGTAGATCTGAGACAAGAAATGAGTTTATGTCAGGAAGGTGTGGCAGAGATTGCCCTGAAATGCAAGAGAGATTGCCATTTGAAATGCAAGCCCTTAGGAAGCTGCTGTCAGCGACATGCAGAGCTCTTCAACTGGATTGCTTTGGATGTCCACTTGTGAAACCAAATGGTCAAAACCAAAGGCTGGTTTTACTCGAGGTCATAGCCAGTTTCTTGTTCTAAAGGATGACTGCAGCAACGACCCCTCCACTTCCTCCCAAAGACTCCTTTCCCCCTCCTAGGTCTGCAGATACATTTGCAGCTCCTCATTCTAATGTTCTACCTCCTGCCATGAAATTCTCTTTTTCTGCACCTTCCTCGGGAGGTGCTCATCCTGCAGCATCTCTGGATGGTTCAGTTCCTGGGCCTCATGCCAGCCTCGGGGCTCTTGGTTGCCCATCATTTGCTGGAACTCTCTGCAGGCTGCCAGGTAGGATGGCAACACTTCCACCTCAAGTCAAACAGAACAAAGCAGTCAGAGACTACAGCTTGTCCCCGTCAGCCAGGAGTCATCGACTGGGAAGAAAGTAAAGAAAAGGACAGGAGCAGATTCACAAGGGATACAGACAGCTTGTAGCTCGTATTCCAGATCTACGTGAGTGACCATGTTCACCTGCAAAAACACCTCAAGAAACAAGGTCACCTGGAAGAAGCCAGCAGGAGTTCATTCGGATGAGTGTTGGCTAAATGGCCAAGGGAGTAATGCCACTGTCTAGAGCATCAGCTGAGATTCAGCAGACCAGGAAGTGCCCTTCAGAGCAGCTCTGACAGAGGCCTCATCAGGATGGCCTCAGAGGCATCACCCACCCCCTGCTGCTCTGCACTGGAAAGGCAAGGAGGGCAGAAACCACCCCTTGGGTGACTGCAGTGGCTATTGCTGTTTCACTCACTTGCTTTTCTAGAGCCTTTTGTTCCTGAAGGAGGCGATTAATTTTCTCTTTGATGATTTTAATTTTTTCATCTAGCCTCTTCTTCCTTGCCTTGATCCTAGCCTCAGTTTCCTGCAGCTGTGCCTGCACCTGTTCATCAATTTTCTGTAAACAACAACGGAAAGGACTCTCTTTCATGCGTGGAGTGGCTGCCATTCCTTCATTCACCTGTTTTTGTTGATTGCCCCTCTGCATAGGGAGATTCTTCTCCTCTTGGATGTCTTCATTCCTCCTCTTTGCTGCCATGATGTCACTCTGAGCTTCAGGCAGCTCTGCTTGTGGCTCTGCCTTGATGTTCTGTACACACAAAAGCAGAGCAAGTGACTGAGAGCTGCCATCAAGATCAGCTTTTCCCTCTTTTAGCCTCAAAATCACATTTATTCAGCCCCTTCTTTCTGCTTCCCTCCCCAGCTCTGCTTCCACTGTAACCATCCTGTCCCGGTGCTGGTCTCTGCAGATTCCAAGGCTCTGTCCTTTCAGTGCCTGTGAGACTTCCTGGCCTCCTCAGTCCCAGGAGCTCTGGTTTATGCCCCTCTTCCTGCCCTTCCCTCTGTCCCCTGGCCAGTCAGGCTTACCTGGCCATTCTCCTGTGGCTCTTCCACCTGCTGCCTGAGCTGCTCTTCCTGCTCTCGGGCAGGGAACAGCTCTCCCTGAATCTGGCATGGCATCTCAGATAAGGCAGTCTGCTCCTGCTCTTTCTCTAGAAGCACCTGCACAGAAAGCAAGACAAGATGGGTTTCACCTTCCCGTACGACCTTTGTGGGCCAAGACTCAAAGACTGCTGGGCTCACACGCTCCCAAAGCACTGTGCTGCTGCTCTGCTGGGTCCTTCTCTGCCCGTGGGGAGGCACAGATTCCAAAGTGACCCTGGCCCTACAATCAGGGGCCATCTGGGGCTGAAGCTCCAACAGCCTCTCAGGCAGCTGACAGGGAAGGTGTGGCATTTCTCAAGGGTCTGGTGAGGGCCTCCCTCTGCTTCTGCCATGTCCTCTTTGTCTTTCAGTGGTGACTGACACCCCGCCCTGTCCCACAGCTCCATCCTGGCCCTGCAGGTGGCTTCCTGGGTGAGCTCACTCCTTGTGAGAGACACTTCTGGAGTTCACATTCCCTTCAGGCCTGCACCAGCATTCCTCCTTCCTGACATCTACACTCTTGTTAGAAAATGGGGTCATTCAGGAGATAAGCATGCATGCAAAGATCTCTGATGGAAGTCAGAGAACCTCTATGGCCATCTGAGTAAATGGAGGAGGACCAAGGTGTTTCTTCTCCCTCTTTTGTCAACTGAGAATTCTGACCAGCAGTAACAGAGTTTCTCATAAGGCCCCATTAACAAATGCACTTACACAGCCCTGGGGATGCCAGCGAAGGAAACCATGTGTCATGTAATGCATGTATGGGCAAAGTCACCAGACCCCAACTACAGCATGGGATAGTTCCACTCCCTTAGGACATGCAAAAATTTAAAGGATAAAAAGAAGGCTTCAGGTCAGAAAAGGCTGGAGTAGGGAAACATGAGGGGAAAAAACAACCATCTCTGGAGGGGGAAACATCTCTGCCTGCTCAGGATCAGTCAATGGAACTTGTCTCTACTCCTCTCCTGAAGGGATGCCTTTAGGTGAGCTTTGCATCTTCCACTGCTTTGGAGCAGAGCCAGGAAGATTCAAATAGATAGACAGACAGATCTCACTTTTATAATCTCTCTTTACTGTACTGTGGTATTTACATTCTTTGAACACAGAGAGATATAATTCTCTCTCCTAGGTTTTTTTTAAGGGGAGGTAGTGAGAAACTTAAGAGAAGAAGAGAAAACAATTATTATCTCTACTTGCTGTTCTTGTTGTTTAGTACATGTAGAATGTGTTCTAGTGATTGTTTACTGAAAGTGATTTGTTAATTGGATTTTAGTGATAGTTGTTTAGCTTGATTAGCCAATTAGATAAAAGCTGTGTCATGACTGTCTGGAGACAGTCACAAGTTTTTCTTTAGTAGCTTTTTAGTATAGTATCTCTTTAGTATAGTTTTAATATAGTACTAGTGTGATATAACATAGCTTAAGAAAGCATTTGTTTAACCTTCTAAATCATAGAGTCAAAGCACATTATTCACCACGTGGGGGTCACCCTGAATCAATACTGTCCTTTCTGTCACTACACACATCAACACTCGGTAGCAGTGCCCCGATCTGCAGCCATCCTGAACTTGCTCTCCTGTTGCTTCAGTAACCCACACTCTTGGGGAATCTGGAGCGTGTGGGTCCTTATGGAATGCAATCAGACCCAGAGCGTTGCACTGGGAACTGCACTCTTTGTGCATCTGTGCTCGGGCAAGTTCTTCTCTTGGACTCGAGCACACTGATGGTGCTAAAGTGGCTGGAATCAGAAATGCAGCCCAGCCCCTCCCAGCTCCTCTAATCTCTGAGCACCAGCTGGAATGCAAGGGCATTGATTTCCTGCTCAATTCCCAAATACAACACACACTGATTCCCTGGGCTGCCAAAAGACACGGGAGCCGTTAACCTGAAAGTGATGTGTTTCCGCCAGTGCTGGAAAAGGGCAGGAAAGATTGAGAAAAAGCTCCCTTGCTCCCTGGAGAAGGAGAAATTACACAAGGCTTCTCCTTCTAGCAAACAAACAAACAAATAAACAAACAAAATATGAAAGTGTTACCTACTCCAGTGTCTAAAGCACTTGGATGCAGTGAAGGGATGTTTGGCAGGGAAACAGCCCTTGTGCTGAGCATTGGATCTCTGGATCTAAGGCAGGGATCTATGGAAGTCTGCCTGAAGGTCCCTCATGAGCCCCCATTGTCCAGGCTAAAGCTCCCTCAGCACCTCCTCGCTGGCCTTGTGCTGCACCCCCTTGCCCAGCTCCCCTGTCCTTCTGTGCACGCGCTGCAGCCCCTCAAGGACTTTCTGCTTCCCAGGGCCCACAGCTGCACCCAGCACTGCAGCGGTGGCCGCAGCGCTGCCCAGCACAGGCCACGCTCGCTGCCCTGCTCCTGCTGCCCCCCTGCTGCTGACACGGCCACCGTGCCCTGGCCCTTCTTGGCCCCCTGGCCACACGCTGCCTCATCTTCAGCGGCTCAAGGCCGCCAGCCCTGCGTCCTTTTGGCCCACGCAGCTCCCCAGCCACAAAGGTGCCCATTTCACTTCAGATACAGCAGGCATCATTGCAAGGTGTACATCCTGGTTTTAGCATTACAAGACAGCAGTCAAGGACTTGCAGCTTTGCTCCCACTCTAGGCTCCAATGCAGTTTTCAAAGCAAACTACACAATAGAAGGTATCAACAGACACATGCAATGTCTGGTTTTTGCCTCAGAAGAAGGGTTCAGAACTACTCACTTTGTTTCTTTTGCCACACTAGACAAGAATGCCCCCCCCAGCTTCATGGACAACACAGTCATCTCCTTGCAGCTTATCAAAGACCAAGAAACAGGCAGACTCAGAGCACCTATCTGCTCTGCTACTGGCTGCTCTGCCTGAAGAGGCAGAAGAGCAACCTGACAACAAAGGCACCAAAATCCCTGACTTCAAGCAGCAGCTCTACATCCCCAGCGTGTCTCTGAAATAGTCCCAAGTAAGCACACCCAAGAAGTTTGTGGGGACAAAGCACCACAAAGAGCTTGTGTGGTCAGATCAGCATTTTTTTGTGCCTGCAGCTACTTGGCCAGTCTGTGCAGGGGGACAGGTCCCTCCACGCCACAGTGTCCCCTGTGTATCTGACAAGGCTGAGCACAGTGTCTTTGACATGCTCCCTGCTCTGGGATCAGGGAGCATCCATGCTCCAGGCTGGCCCCTGTCCAAATGCCAGGAAGCTGCTGCCTAAGCATGACAGATCAAAGCCCATTGTCCAGCTGTCACAGGCTGGGGGCAATCACCAGGTCCTGGCAGGACTCCAGCACTCAGCATCCTCAGCCAGCCACAGCAAGTGCCGGCTGGTCAGAAACTTGCAGCTCTGCCTTGCACCAAAGACAGCAGCACACACAACTGGCACTTACTGGCTCAGAATGGTCAGGCTGTGGTGTGACCACAGCTGGAGGCTGGCGCTCATCCACCTCATTTGCCTCCTCTTTGGCCTCCTTTCCATGAGCAGAGGGAGCCAGAGGAGAGACTGCTGTTGGTTCTGTGATCTGTGGACAGACAGCAGTGTGAGGGACAGAAAGTTACCTATAATTTATAACCTTATTTCTATTCAGCACTTTATTCTATTCAGCTCTATTTCTACAACCAGCTGTACTAAGGACAAATCAGAAACTTTGAGAACAATGGGATTCTAAGTCACTGTGACTGAATTTAAATGGGCTAATTCAACAGAATTGCTAATAGTTCTGAATTAGACATTATGCCCTGGCTACTATCAAGAAGCAACATTCTCTCTGCAAAATGAGCTTTTCATTCCTTGAAAGTTCTGAAATGGAAAATCAGGAAAAAGCCAGCAATGCCTTTGTTATTGCTGCTGCAGACATGGAAATGGATTTTCTTTCAGCCTACCCAGCTGGCCCTCTACACTCTGCTGCCACAGGCCAAGCTCACAGCTTGCTCTACAATTCTTAAACACCAGGAACATGAAATGTTCCTTTCTCACTCACCTCAGGATCAGCACCTCTGAATACACGGATCATGTGATCTGGAGTGGGCAAGGGAAAATGAACAAGGGCTGTGAGAAAACTGCCTGGGCTGCTGAATCCCACAGAAGAGAAGAAGTCAACCCAAACAGAGAGTATTTTTCTTTATCAACATCCCTCCACGTGACATACTTCTTTCACACAGCCAGCAAGAGATCAGGACAATAATCTTGGTTGTGCCTACACTTCGGCCTGTTTAGCCAGTAAATGAATACAAACGTGATCAAGAAAACGCAAATTGTTCTTCAACACTCAATGCTTCTGTTCTGTTCAACAGATAAAGCAGCTCTTGTTCTCTTGTCTTTCAGGTACTTTTTTAAAAAACAGAAGTTGCATGCACTAATTCCCATTAAGTTGCTGAAAACAGTCACCCAGAAAAGCTTCCCCAAAATCCCCCTGAGCTGTGGCAGTTCTACTGTGAAACAGCACAGCAGCAGCTCCAGGGCTCAGGAGCAGACACTCATGGCTTTAGAATTTGCACTTCACTGCAAAGGGAATCACTATTTTAGCACTCAGTCAAGGGTCAAAATAGACAGTCAAATCCTTTCATTACAAAATTTAGAATAAAAGAAGCTTTCCCTCAGTTCTGGGGAGAACTACAAAGTCTTTAGAAGGCCTTCTGAGAAGGCCTCCCAGTCTGCATTTTGGAAGTTGTCCTGCTTGATCCAGCAAACTGAGGAAATGACAGACTCTGCTGCCACAGACTCTCCCTGGAGGGAACGGAAGCCCTGCAGGTTCCCTTGCAAATGCTGCCCCTGTGGCTACAGGCACCCCCTTTTTAGCTGAACGCCCTGACAGGAGCTTTACCAAACCACTGGCATCCTAATGCTCTTTCTCTTTCAAAATCAACCCAGCCACTAAGAAAGAGCAGGAAGACATGCAAAAGCCAGGTTAGCTTACACCCTAACCTAAATAGAGTTGAAACCTCTACTTACTTGCCAGGCTAGTCATGAAATAGGCGGAATAAACAGTGCCATACATGGTGCAAACTGCAGCAGCGAGTTGCTCAATCATTGTAGCACTGTTGTTCAAGTTTACCCCAACACTACAAAAGCCAAGACTCCTGTCAGTGTGCAGCTACACACTGACAAAGGCCACAATCAGGAGGATGCTCCTGATCTCAGCAAGCCCTAGGGCTGCTCTGGCACTGAGGCCTTCCGTGCAACAAGGCAACCTTCTGATGTCACCACGACGATGTGGCAACCATGCCCTGATATCACAAAGCAAAGTATGACAAAGCAAAGCATCACAAAGCATGTTAGTCTGTGAATTTATGCAAAGCAGTAACCAACCTCCCCTACAGCAAACACAAAATGGCCTCGGAAGTTCTCCTCTGACACAAAGCAGCACAAACTCCCCCCATGGGCCAAACCCTGTTGTTGAAGGGATCCAAGAGGAACTCCAAGAGTGCCCCAAGCACCTACAGCCTGTACCCCAAGTGAGCATTCAGATGGGACCCAAGCAAAGGAAACCAGACCAAGAAAATGGCCCAAAGCATTGTCCAGAACCAGGAGAGAAAGCACTATTGGCATAGCAGCTGAAGTAATTCCTAACAAATCACCCCATATATCTGCATGTTTATTGGATGTTCCCAGGGCTGCTGTGTATGTACATCTCTTCCCCTGCTCTGCCTTTCTTCCCCTTTGGCAGCAGTGGAACTGGCAGCATCTGCCCGCCAGCAGCAGCTGCTCCAAGCTGGGAACGCGGCTGGCGGTGCTGATTTCCAGAGGCTCCTGTGTCCCAGGGAAGCCAAGGCAGGAGCAGCTGAACGGCGCTGGCGCTGCTGCTGCTCTGTGCCAGAGAGCCCCGGCTGGGCAGGGCACGGTGCCCACTGCGCTGCGGGCTCCTTCTCCTGCCAGAGCTGGGCACACCTGGGAGCAAGGCATGGCAACCTTTGGGCAAACCAAGGGGTTTCTGGGGCTGCACTGCTCTGCACACACCCAGCTCACCTGCAGCACAGAACCTTGGTCCCCCAAAAGGTAAACAAGATGGAAACAGCTGGAAAAGATCACATTTCAACCATTCTTTATGCTTCAATAGAAATGACCAAAATGAAAGTTACCGAGCAGGGCCCGATCCACACTGCCAGCTCAGTGTGAGAAAAGAGGCATTACTTTATTTCAGTGCTGGGTGCGTGGGGAATCACTTCCCTGAAACATGCACACCCACGTGTGTGTATCCATGGAACTAAGACATTCCTTTCATTACTTTTATTCATTACTTTGCTCAAACTCACAGGCTAAACATTCTCACAAAGTATTTGACATGTTTAAATCACTTCCCCAAAATTACTGACATTTAGAGTAGAGGTCTCTTGAGGGTCTCTGCTGGTCATGTGGTGAACATCCCATTCCTCAAATTCTCCTTCCATGGTTAAGAGCCTTCTTCTCCTTGAATGCATTGCAGCTACCTCCTCAGTAGGCCCACTGTCTTTATTCTCAAGGCTAAGATATCCACTTGCACACATTAACCACTGGTGTGAGGGAAGGTATGACTCAGCACCGCCTGTTAAAGCTTAACAAATTCACCATTTGTTGCAGGTAAACACTTCCCCAACGTCTCTCCTTCCTTCTCTGGGAATCAAACACAAGCATTTTGTGAGCACTGAGCCCAAGGCCGCCTCCAACCCTCCTGTCACCCACCAGCCCTTCTCTCTTCACAAACAGCAGGTCCAGCAGTGCCTTCCCTCACTGGCTCAGTCACCAGCTGTGTCAGAAGTTCTCTGTCACACACTCCAGGAACATCCTGGGCTGTTTGCTCTCCGCTGCACTCTGTTGCCAGCAGACATCCCCACCCTGTTCCATAGCCCTTGCAGAACCCTGCACCTGCTATCCCCGGGCACCTGGGAAGGGGAGGCAGTCACGGAAGAGATGCACCAGCTGCACCGGGCAGGAACCAAAACCCTCTCGCGGCACAGCTGCTGGCCTGTGTCTGGCACAGCTCCGGCTGCCCCACTCCTCATGGGCTTTTGGCTGGAAATGCAATTGCACTTTCTGCCTCATGTAGAAATACCAGGGCTGCACAAACAACGGCCAGCAGGCCACATCCCAAAGGCACTGCAGCATGGAGTTGAGAAGGAAGAAGACCCTTCCCCAATTCCTAACCATACCAAAAAATACCACCATAATTGGGACTTTTAATCTTCTGAATGCAGAGTTGATTCACAGGGTGACAAGGGAATCTTCCAATGGAGTTGAAGTGTGGTAGAGTTTTTATTCTGAGTCCTACTCAGACTGTTGATTTGAAAATTTATTTTAAAATATTTTTTAAAAGGCTGTGCAGTCATATGGTTTTGTTCTAATACCAAAATGGCTAGATTTAATTACATCCAAACTGATTAGTCTGTAAAAGCTTTCCTGCAGAATAGCCACTAAACAAGAAATGAAAATCTGTGGACTGTTGACTTTGCAAAATTCTACTAAATTTATCAGACAATGAGGCATTTTTAGTTAGATCATAGAGCAAATTAATTTCTATGGATAACTTGATTTGGATAAACCTGTTGATTTCAAATTAAAATTGCCAGCATGTACTAAGTGGAAATCTGAATACTCACTTCTATGAGGTCTGAATTATTAGATAGTCATTGTTCACCATAATAACAAAAATTAACATTCTGGCTATTTTTTTTACTTATCGTCAGCTCTTCAACACTCTTTGTAACATCAGAAAGAGAGTTTGTAGCAAGGTGAACCATGGGTTGGTGGAGCATTGCAGAAGGCTCCTGTGTCAGCACTAAATATTCACATTTACCATGGCATCACTCCTTGCCTTTAATTCCAAGCTACAGCTCAGTTCCTGCAGTATAGATTCACACTTGTAGTCTGTATTTGCAGCTGGTTCTTACTTCCCTGTCCAGAAAAAAATCATGCTTGGATCTCAAATCAAAATGAAACAAGGAGAGAGTCAGGTTCTGGATAGGTATAGCAAGAACTAAGAGATTCTTTTTGCAAATATGTTGAAAAGTTGTTTGTAGATACTGCAAAAATGGCAGATTAAAGACTTGCACTCTAACTTGCAAGCTGAGGTTTGCCTGTTATTTCTGGACTGATTTCTTGAGGCCAGACACTGAACCTAATCAGTAAGAAAATCAAAACCACAGGAGTAGTTTGGAGAATATTGTAAATTATTCTGTCATGATGCTTTTTGCCTAAAAGTTCTGGCCATCATCCGATTGGAGTAATTAGAGGAGATCGAAGCCATCATTCTGTGCCTGTGCACACAGTTCCTTCCCAGGAGCAATCCATGAAGCAACGCTGACGAATCCACACCAGCAGCTGTTGCCACACAGTCATGAAGCAGAGAATATGTATTTCTGCTACACTTGGACAGCTGAAGATGCCTCTGCTGAGCTAATTTTAGTGACTGCTCACCACAGATGAGACCTTGTGGTCAGTCTCCAACAAGTCAGGGCAGTTAATATTCTGCCTAAATGAAGTAAGTCTAGCAATACATAGGCCATGGAGCCTGAGGAAAGCCAGCAGCTGTGGGAGATTTAATTTGTTTCCGTATCTTTCTTTTTACTAATTTATTGCAGTCAATTATTTAAAGAATGGAAACTTTTGGCATACCATTGGCTGGAAGGTTGGTCAATCTTCCATTCATGACTCCTCTGAAAGCATCACCCCAGTGTTTTTATCAGTAACTCTTCCATTATTATGGCTCACACAGCATTTCATGCAGCTCTTCCTGGAGTCAGGGAAAGGCACCAGGAGAAGGGGGAGAAAGCTGTGTGCAGAGACTGTGTCAGATAAAGAGACATTTGTTTCCTCTTATTGGACTGAATGGCTGCAGGAACCTCGCTAGCACTGCTAGCACTGCTGGCAAGGTGGCCTTTTGCAGGGCTGGGCAGAGTTTGGGGCCCGGGGTCCCTCCTCTCCGTGGGACACCAGGGTAAGCAGCCCCTGTGCCAGCCAGGAGCAGAGGTTCTGTGACTCTGCCCTGGGCACAGGGACCTGCCACTGTCCTGAGCTCCTGCCGCGGGTCCTCTGGGGCAGGTCCTGCTCTGCAGGGATGATGGGCGCAGCTGGGGGGTGGCTGCAATGGGGGGTGGCTTCCAGTGTGCTCTGTTGGTCTGCCACACTGCAGCCAACAGAGCTTCTGGAAGGAGCCTCCTCTTGTGAGCTGCTGGAGCTGGAGCTGGCGCTGGCCACAGAGCCGCTGCTCTCATCCCTGACAGGACCAGAGCACAGCAGCCTCTGGGCCTCCTTGCTGCACAATGACAGTGAGGAGGCCATGGACCAGAGGGTCAGTATGAATGACTCAGTTTCCTGATAAACTGTGCTAAGAAAACCCTGCATCCCTCCTGCCAGATCTAAGACACTCCAAGAAATCTGTTGGCACATTGGGAACTCAGAATTGTTTGCATTTTGAACAATTGTCTTATGAGTGCTTTTGATTGTTTTTGTCATTTTGTGTTGATTCAGTTGATCCTTCAGAGAAGCTTTCCTAATAATATAAAACACGGGGAATTGTGGAGACCCTGGGGGGGCATTCCCTGGTCTAGGGAGACACGAGAAGCTTCCCTCAAAAAGCTGTTAGAGCCCATTGGCTCCTTCCCCTGTTCCTGTGTCTGCTCCTGTGTTCCTGAGCCACACCTTCCCTATTCCCTGAGTGCCCCCCTTATCTTTGTACTGCCCCGAGATCAGGGTCAGCCCCTAGGCCCCTGTGGAGACAAAGTGAGACCCTCTGTGCGTGGGTGCTGGGACCTGAACATCTCCCTGCACAGCTGAATAAAACATCTGTGGAGATGATGCAAAGGTCCTTTTTGCTTCTTTACCCTGGACTATGCTAGCAGCAATTCAGATTGCTACAGAGGACAAGCTGCAGTACTGGCACCAAGATTTTGGCAACTTGACCATAGGCACAGAGGGCGTGCAGGATGCTGCTCTATGAATTCTTTAACCAGCCATCTCTGGTGCTGGCATATTCCCTCCAGCTTCTGGTGCAGCCAGGGCCACCTTTGGTCCAGTAGATGACATTGTTATTTGAAAAATTCAGCCCACACCTTGGGCAGGAGGCCATCCACAGGCTCTGGTCCTGCAGCCCCTGCTCAGCTGGGGACAGTGTTCCCCATGGGGAAGATGGAGCAGCCATCTCAGGGTCTTGGGGGCTGTTTTCAGCAAGGTGGCCAGGCTCTCTCCCTGCTGGACTCTAGCAATTGTTTGGGGGAGCTGATGGCAAATTGTATGTAGTCCTGTTCATCCTACTCAGAAAACCTGACAGCTTCTATCATTCTTCTGCAGAGTGGGCACGCTGGATTTCTCTTTGCCCACTGCAGGATGCAGCCCAGGCAGAACTGGTGGTGACAGGGCAGAGAAAAATTCACATCCTTCTTAGTGACCTGGCAGATGGGGCAGCTCCATTCTGTCCCCATGGCCATGTCTGTCTGTCACAGCAGGAGGGAGGAGCTGAGGACCATGAGCTGCTCTCATTTGCAATCTTGCTTGGCGAGAGCCCAAGCTCAGCCAGAGGGCTCCAGGCTCTGTCAGTGCCCAAACATAAGCAGAAAGGGATGTTGTATCACAATCCATTCCTTGGTGAAGGAGGTCCATAGCAGCCTCAAGAGGCACCTCAGACACTCAAAAGTCAAGGCAGTGACATATGGACAGGACACAGATGGCAGTTCATGGCTGGGAGAGCATTCGTAGACATATCCAAGGACAAATTTCCCAGGAACGCCCCACAGCTCTGGGATCTGCCCATCAGCTCTGTCAGAGGCTTCAGCAGAACAACCAAAGTCCTAAAAAGCAGCTTCCAGACACTTTTCCTACCATCCTGCCTGAGTAGCCAGGTTGCTTGCTGCAAAACACTCTTTTTCTCCTCTTCCCCAATGCCTGTGGACACTTGCAGCCAAAATAAAAAGCTCCTGGCCCTCTGTGTGATGTGATAATACAGTTTTTATATTTCCATGCTGGGATGAAGGAAAGCTGTGCTGTGGGTCAGAAGAGGCCAGGACCCACTTGGCCTTCCTGCAGGCTGAGGCGGTCCCAGCAGACATCCTGCTGCTTTTTTGGGGAATGTGTGAGGTGGAGTGGAGGGGGTGACAGAGAGGCCGAGATTGTAGAGTGGAAACTCAGCTCCAGAGTGGCAGTGCAGACTCTCCCTGCTGAATGCCTGCTGGGGCTGACAAAGAAGGAAAATGCCCCAATAACAGCCCTGTGTCTCAGGGACAGGTACAGGGAGGTGACAAGAAACAGCAGCATGGCCCGGTCTCACAGCTTCTAGGAAGCAGTGACAGAGGGGCCTCATGGGCCAGAGATTTCAGAAAGGCTGTCTTCTTAAATGGCCACTCTGAAACCCCTCTCTTTGCCTCTTGGGTTTGTGAATGCTTTTGACAGCCACAGCATCCTGGGGCAACGCGTTCCACGATTTCATTAAATACTCCTTGAAAAGCTCCTCCCATTGTTCAACTGAGCTGCCAGCCTGGTCATTTCAGAGGCTGCTGCCTTGGTGGAGAGAAAAATCAATCTTCTGCCTTTCAGGGAGCTGAAGGAGAAGGGACTCTTCAGCATCCAACACCTGGCTGGGTCCCATTCAGAGGTCCTGCTTTGTAGACTTCGTGAGGTTTGCTTGGCACTTACCAGAGAGGTGAGAACATTGCTCTGAATTGTCTCCCATACTTCATACACAGTGTGTAGAGTAGGGATGAGCTTGTTCATCTCCATGTGTGCTCAGGGTCTGCCTTCATTTCTGGTTTTAGACCTGAGATTTCCAATGTCTCTCAGCTATCTGCAGGATCTGTGGGCACATGCAGCTGTATTTACTGGCAGGTCGGGTATCTGACACTCATCTTTGAGTGTGGTGCCTTTACAATGCAATGTGCAAATGCAGAAACTGAGACACTAATGCTGTTATTTGCCAGAGTCCCAATCTCTGCCCAAGTTGTAATTCAACACTGCGAATGAGTCTGTAGAGCTGAGCCTGTGTTTTCTGTTTCCTGGCTGAGTGCTTCAACTGCTGGTGTTGCTTTTTTGAACAGGAGCACCTGACTCTTTTATCTTTATCACTTGTGCCTTTCTGATTTGAAAGCAGCTCTTGCTTTGATTTTCCAGTAAAAGGGCCTAAAATAAAAGCTGTGGACATTTTGGAAGGGTTAAGTAGAACACTTAATGAAATTTTTATTTTAGGCCTGCAGTGAGCAGGTCTGAGGCCAGAAATTGGTGCCAGAGTAAGTGCCTTTCTGTGCTTGTGCTCTCCTGCTCTCCCTGTACTTGTATGTTCCTCTGGACACAGTGGGATGTGTTGTCATTTCCTGGGACTTCTGTTGAAGGCAACTGGTTTTCTTTCCAAGGTGATTCTTATATTTCCCCTCATGATTTCCCCAGGTGACCAACCTCCGTTCCAAGGTGTCCTACTCTGCCATTGTCACTCTGGGAGAGCTCTTTGTGACCTTGAAGAAGGACATGGACTCTGAGGTGGATGAGGTTGCTCGGGTCCTTCTCCAGATGGTGTCCAACTCCCCAGAATTTGTTCGGAAAGCAGCCAGTCAGACCCTGGGGATCATGGTGGAGAATGTGACTCCTGCACGAGCAATGACTGCTCTCATGGACATGGGAGTCAAGTAGGTTCTCCTTCTTTTAGTGATGTTCTTCACCTTCGTGTGCGTGGGAGGGAGAAGGGATGAGACAGAGAATGGGAATGGTGGGAGGGAAGGGTCCTGCATCCTGCATCTTGTGTGAACTCAGTGACTTGATTCTCTGACCAACCTCACTTGTCACCTATTTCTGCCCTCCTGCAGCCTATCAGTTCTCAGAATCACAGAACTGTAGAATATGGGGAGTTGGAAGGGGCCCATCAGGACCATTGAGTCCAGCTCCTGGCCTTGCCCAGAACAGCCCAAGGGTCACACCAAGTGCCTGGGATTGTTGTCCAAATGCTTCTTCACCCCTGTCAGGCTTGGTGCTGTGACCACTGCCCTGGGGAGCCTGTTCCAGTGCCCAACCACCCTCTGGGTGAAAAACCCTTTTTCCTGATATCCAAAGTAAAGCTCCTCTGACTCAGCTTCCTGCTGCTCCCTGGAGTTCTCCCAGCCTGTCAGATTTTCCTAGATGTGGTGATCAGTGGGGAAGTGAAAGTGCCTGCAAAGGCCAAGGATAGAGCCTTGTGCTTTTGTGGGAAGAGGGACAATTGCAATTGCAGCTGTGAGCAGTGTTTGGTATTTCACAGCACTAACCACAGAGGCCCTGGGAAAACCATGGCTCCTCATGATGCCATTAACTTGAGAAATGAGGAGGGTCCTTGCTGGGGCGTGGAGCACATGGGGGACAATCTGCTGGGTGTGGCCCAGCCTGCACAGCAGGTGCAGCTCCTGCCAAAGGAGCCTTGTATGACTGTCCTGGCCTTAGAGCTCTACTTTCTATTCAAACTGATGTTTCATGTTAGCCTTGAGATGATGAATCACTTTACAGGCACCTTCACAGGCTGACTGCCATGGGACAGCTGAAGCAAATGCTGCCTTAAATGTTGGTGCTGGGCCTGATAGTTCCCAAGAGACACTCTCTAGAACAGGACAACCTGGCTAAACTGCCTGCCACCCTTTCCTCAGCTTTGGAATAGGGTAAAACATTCAGATGGATCCGTTGCCAAGCCCCACAGAAAAAACAGGCTGCATTGCTGGATATTCTGCAACTTCATGGCCCACAATGTGTTTTCCCTGCATTTGTTGTTTTCCAAAGGTCTGCAGATTTGGGGATAAATGGGTGGAAAGAGCCTCAATCCTGCTGCAGCTCTGTGTACTGGGTGCCCTCTGATGGTCAGCATGAATTGTCCTTAATCTCTAAATTATTCATATGTCATCTATTTCTTGAATCTTTCTCCGAGTAAATACTGTGAAAGAAATTGAGTATCAGACAGTGCAGGGAGACTGAATTCCTCCCTCTTCCGTGCAGGCAGGCCTTGTGTGCAATGCTAACTTTGTGTTTACCTGAGGACAGAACCTTCTGCAGGTGTCTGAAGGTGCAGGGAGAGCCCAGGCTCCTTCCCCCAGCAAGGGCAGGGAGCAGGCTCTGGCCAAGGCCTGTGCTGCTGCTGCTCCTGGTCCCTGTGGCCCAGGGTTTGCTCTCTCCTCCCCAGCAGCCGCCCCACCCCGGTGCGGCAGTGTGCGGCCCAACTCCTCCTGTCCCTGATGCAGACAATTGGAGTCACCAAGCTCGCAGGCACAGCCTGGGCTGAGAGGCTGGCACACGTGGCAGGGAAGCTTGCTCAGGACTGTCACAAGGACACAAGGTAATGATCTTCATTTCACCTCCTAAAACAGGAAAACCCTTTTGTGTCTGGCTATAAAGGTGAAACCACACAAGAGTGGAAACTAAAGGGAATATGAAGTTACCTCACGGTGTGAATAAGGGTCACAGAATCATGGAATATGCTGAGTTGGAAGGGACCCATCAGGGTCATGGAGTCCATCCCCTGGCCATGTGCAGTGACCCCAAGAGTCACTCCATGTGCTTGAGAGCATTGTCCAAACACTTCCTGAGCTCTGTCAGCCTTGGTGCTGTGACCACTGCTCTGGGCTGCCTGGGCAAATGGCTGTATTGGGAAACCTGAGGTTGGCCAGCAAAAAGGAGCATTGCCAACTTTTTCCTGTGGCTTGAAGGATTCTTTACTGAGATCAAAAGAGCTCAGATCAGCCAGTCCAACAGTCTTGTTTGGCCTTAGGTGCACAACACAAAGCCAAAGTGTTGGCTAATGTTCATCACTGAAGGATCCCAAAAATCCATTTCTCATTAACTTCAGACTTTCCTAGAAATATTTCAGGGGTCTTTAGCCAACATATTCAGTCTTTCTAAACCTGTTCTGCAGATTTCTAGAATGCTGTTATCAGTGCCTCAGTGAGCTCCACATTTCTTCTTGAAGAAAACTGTGGTTTCCTAGTGGCAAAATCAACCAAACCACCAAAATCCCCTTCCTTTGGTGATGAAATTCCCATGAATAGCTGCCAAGAACACCAGAGCAACTAGCTGCCCCTGTGCATACACATAGTATAGAATAATCAAGAGGATGCATGAGGTGTTTTGTCCTGGCTTCCCTGCCAGTTAAAGAAAGGCAAATTATTGTGCAATGGCAGCAAGACACTGCTAAGAGGCTCTGACAACAAAGCAGATGTGTTTTGCTTGTTCCCTGGGATCCTTTGATGCCACAGAAGCACACCCCCAGTTTCAGAGTGAAATGGTATTTTTCTGTTGCCCCACATTCTCCTCCTGCCTCTTGTGTTCAGCTGACAGCACTGTGCAGTGTCAAGTGAGGTAAATCTCCCTCTTTGCTGAGTAGGTAATGCCTTCTCATGCAGGGATTACACCTGATGAGTTTAAGGTATCAGCCTCTTCTGTTAACACTCTTCCTGTGTTTGTTCACTTTTTTTTTCATTTCCTTCCTGCCTTCCTTCCTTAGGCATTATGGACAGGAGATGGTGAAGATGTTGCTCACTCATCAACAATTTAAAATGCTTCTGGAACAATCTCTTTCCCCCCGTGACCTGGAAGATATTCTGACAAGAATTAAGAAGGAAGTAAGTGCTTGGCAGGAGAAATGTCTCCTTTGTGCAAGTATTGCCACTGCTAATATGAGATCAAACATACCCAATCTGTCTTTAGCTCATTCCTCTTCTGCTGAATCATTTTGCTCCTGGGAATGAGTTGTTGATCCTCAGCCTGTTCATCAGCAGGCCACAAAGGAACTGATATTATTAGGGAAAAAGTGGGGTTCTGAATATTTTCAATATCAGTCACAAAGAGGGAAGGGAAAGAGGAGAAAATGGGTTTACATTTAAGAGTAACCCCCACCATGCTCCCCTACTCTGCCCCCTGTAAAGCAATTAAGTGAGAATTGTGCTTCTGAAGATAACAGAGTCTTTGCAAAGGACACTGGAAGTAGTAGCACCAAGAAAATTTCCAAATTTACAAAAGATGTCCAAGTCAATCCTAGTTACTACAATGACTGTCTGTCTTTTGGGAATGCTGCCCTGCTGTCAAGCCCTGTAGAGCTGGAAGAAGCTTGGTGAATTCAGCAGCATCCAGTGGAAAATCCTTTGTTTGTTTGATGGGGGGGATTTTATTTTTTTTATCGACATTACAGAAGGGAGCCTGCCTTTGAGCAGGCACAGGGAGAGTGAGTGTTGAACCAAATCAACTTCCAACACAATGGGCCAACCCCCAAAGAGTCCAGTTTGTTCTGCTGCTTCCTTCACAAACACTCCTTGCCTGCCCGTTTGCATTATTCCCATTTATGCTCAAGACTAAGGAATTTGGGATTTTAGACTGCTGCTCAGTCTGGTAGCACCCATAACCTGCCTTGGGCTATTGAAAACAAAGAGTTGGCATCACTCAATCTCTGCTCTGTTTCCATCTGTAAGTTAGGAAATGTTTCCCTAAGCCTTGGTAGCAGTGATCCTGGTTCTAACTTGTGTTTTCAAGAGGGAATTTCCTGTTTTATATTCTAAAGATGGATGGGGTTTCTCTATGTCTTTGTAGGGCATGGCAAACCAGAAGGCTGAAGGCCCATCTGTCAAGGAGCCAGTGAAGGAGAGGAACGGTGGCTCAAAGAAGCCCCAGGCCACATTGTCTTCTAGCAAACGGTACTGAGCACTTTTGTCAGATGAGACAAAGCACATGACAAGCTTTACATGTCTCTTCCTCAGGAAAATCTTCCTGGAAGACATGACCAGTGCCACAGATTGTTTCCTTTCCCTACAAATGCTCTAGGATAAAAAATGTCGACTTCTGCATTGTGCTGAACACAACTTCTCTGGAGGGGTTTCCACAAAAATGGAGAGACAAAAAGACACCCATTGGTTGCAGCTCAGACGATGCAGTGCAGTGGCAAGGGCAGTGTTGTGGAGGCTGGGAGAGGGCCAAGTTTCTGCTGCCTGACTTGGGACAAGTAAATTCAACCAGGGCTTTTTTTCCATCTGAGTGGAGTCTTTTTCAGATGGGTGTTTTGATGAGAAATCTCAGTCTGGATGCAAGATGCCATTCCACAAAGATGCAGTTCTCATCCATGTGGTTTGGCCTGGCTGAATCATGGTTTTCTTACCCTCAAACAGTACCAAGTTTGAGTAGTAAGGAGCAAGGCAATTTCTGAACAACTTCAGTCAACAGGTGTCTGAATGTGCACTTTTTGTCTTGATATTCCTGTCCTTCATGTAACTTGCTTGATGGACAGCATGTTTGGTTTATTTCCCCCTGTGCTGAAATCATCATTTAAGACAGGAATTTGCTCCTTGCTGTCTCTTCATGCCACTGGCAGAGCTACTTGTACCTGTTCTCCTCTGATAGCAGAGGGGATTTCTTTAGCTCTGTCCTGCTCAGCAGTGGCAGGAAAGTGACCACATGCCTCAGTAGCACAGCTAGCATCTTCCTGTGCTCATGGAAGAGACAGGTTGATCAGGGGAATTGTTCCCAGTGGGGTTGTTAAGCTGTGCATCTAGTCTCTAGGGAAGCAAATGAAATGTGAGTGTAGTTCTGGCATGTCAGGCTTCTGTTTTTATCTCTGTTACTGATTTTCTGAATCCTTCAAATATGGCCCTGTTTATCTGTTCAGATGCATCTGAGCTGCTTTTCCAGATTGTCATGCCTGGTTGTAGAGACACTTCTCCAGAGTGATGAGTTTCCTTATTGTAAGACACACACGTCCCATATGAGGAGGCATTTAAACTTGGAAGTAGTGTCTCTCTTTCTCCACAAAGCAATGTGACCTGTGTGCCCTGGCAGCCATCTGAAGATAGATCAGATGCATCTCATCCTTGGTTTTCCTGAGTGAGCAGTGCTGAGAATGTCACTTGCAGATTGTCTGCCATAATGATTGTCATGAGGTCCACGTTGTTCTTCAGAGCCTCATGATTTTCCAGCTTGAAATCACATAATTGGGAAAGCTGCTCAAGATGTTTTGCTCACAATTAACTGAAGGTATTGTCTGTGGCTGCATCTCTCTCCATAGAGAGCAGCAGGCACAACTTTCCCAGGCATTGTCCTGGGGAAGGCTGTGAGAAGATCAGAGAAAAGAATGAGAAACAATTCTTATCTGCACTTGCTGCACCTCTTGTTGTGAACATGTGGAATGTGTTATGGAGATTTGTTTACCAAAGGGTAGTTTCTTAATTGGCCACTTAATTAGTCAATTGGATTCAATTGACTAATCTGGTCTGTCTGTATCAGACTGTCTGTAAGGGCAATGAGTTTCAGTATAGTATAGTATAGTATAGTATAGTATAGTATAGTATAGTATAGTATAGTATAGTATAGTATAGTATAGTACAGTATAATAAAGTGATTGATCAGCCTCAGCCTTCTGGAATCATGGAGGCAATGCTAATTATTTCCTTGATGGGGATGCCATGCTGTGATAATGATCACCACCAGGTCCTCATTTGGTTTTATTTTCCAGGGTGAAATCTCCCTCTGATGGACACCTCCTACACCGTGCAAAAGCCCAGGTCACGTCACCTCCAGCTGTGGAAGAAACGGAGCTGCTCCAGAAGCTTTACCATCTCCTGGAAGCCAAGGGGTTTCAGACAAGGACGGAAGGAGTGGAACTCCTCCAAGACCTGTGCAGAACAAACCCCCAGCTCATCTCCACTAACATTGTCCAAGTATGTAGGGTATCTTCACTGCTCCTTTCCTTTAGCTCCTTTCCTAAGCCTGTAGCAGCAAAGTTAATTCAGTGTGTCTTGGCACTCTGTCCTGGCTGTTTGGGACATGCTGGTCCCTCTTACCCAGACAAATGTAATTCAGGTCCAGGCTTCAGGACAAGTTATTTCAGTCCAGCTGTATTTGTCTGGCAGGTGCCTATTGATGCTGTTCATCAGATGATGGCAGAATTTTCTGCTGGTGTAACTGCTGCTCTCTCCTACTCCCAGTTGGGTGAAGTGAAGGGAATCCAGCCCCTGAAAGCAAGGCAATTGTTCTCTAGACCAAAAATGGGTTTGCATAGGGAAGAGAGGTATCAGGCTTGGTTGATTTAAACCCAGTTGTTTTTTTTAAAGAATACTTCTGTAAACTCCATTTTGTCTTACACAGGCACAGCTCTGGCTACTCATTTCCACCCTTGTTCCTATTCCTCTTGGTAAAGACAGTACTCACCCTTCTTGGGGGTCTTTTTTACTCTTTGGAAAAGGAGGAAAACAGCGAAGGACTCATCTCTGCCTTCTCCTCCCAGTAGCTGCTTTTTCCCTTTTTCCAGGAAAAGGTGCCTGACAATGAGGCTGTCAAGGGACTGAGCCTGCTCTAATGAGAGCTGTACAGCACATGACATTTCAGAAGTCCACCTGTTACTTAGAGAAATGGTCTGGATGCTGGAAGAGTTGATCAGAGCCCTGCTCTTCTCCAGACACAGGCTCTGAGACAAACAAAAGAAAACACAGATCTCCTCCAGCCATAGTTTTGGCAAAATCATAACTGCCCTCAGGACTTGAGGCAACTGTATAGAAAACCAGGCATTGTAAACATCTGCTTCCATTCAAAGCAAAGGTACTCTTTAGCATTAATCAATGGAATTGATTTAATGATTTAGAGATGGAGAGAAATGCCATAGGAACTATTCTGTCCCCAGCCAAACCTCCTAAAAACAGAAGAAAATCTTTCAACCAGCATGAGGTTGGGCCACCATTCCAGTGAGTGGCCCACAGGAAAACAGTGCAATTGTGCAAGCGAGTGTTGGCCTGAGAGAAAGGATCACTTTCATCTTTGACATTGCTGACTGCTACAGCCACTCTTCAAACAAGGACATTTGAATCCAGCTTTCACGTTGCTTGTTCTCTTCACAGATTTTTGATTATTTTGTCCTGAGAATATCTGACAGCCACAAGAAAGTGAAGCAGAGGGCGCTGGACGTGCTGGCTGAAATCACAGGAGCCCTGAAAGATGCCCTGAACCCGGTGATCATTGGTTTGGTGGAAGGAATAACAAAGAACCTGAATTCAAAGGATGCCAGGGTTCGTGGGGCAGCTGTGAAAGCACTGGAAGAATCCATTGCTCATTTGGGTAAGGCTGAGCCCTGGCAGGGACTCTCCTCAACTTTGTCTCTGTCTCTCCTGCACAAGAGAGCGCTGAGTGCCTTGACAGCTGCTCTTGTCTGTGGAACACTGCAGCTGACACCCACCAGAAGCTGTGCAGCTGCAGTCCTTATGCACCATCCCCAACAGGCTGGAATGTGATCAGCATTTCCCAACAGTCCCAGGAGCCCTTGGCTCTGTGCTGCTTGTCTGAAGAGCAAGTCCTGGGCTACAGCTTTGCTGCAGTTCAGAGGCAAAGGGGGTTTGGAGTTTGCTTAGGCCCTGTCTGACTTCCCAAATGAACAGCTTTGCTGTTGGCATGAAGGGACACTGACCCATCAGAGCTTCTGCAGAGCAGCCACCTGCAAGGCTCTACATTAGAGGCATCAGCTGCCTATTTTCCACTTTTCTTCTTTGTCTTCTATTTTCAAAGGGGAACTTATGATTTTCCAAGTTCATTTCTTTAGAACAAACAGGTATAAACCCAGCTGTCAATGATGCCTTGCTCCACATGTTGTTTTGCATGGAGCAAGATGGCCACAGCAATTAACTACATAGGCAAGGGCTGCTCTAAATTCCTCTGCCACACAGATTTATGTCAGCTCTGAGAATGCTGCACTGGGGAAATATGCCTGGAAAAAGGAGTGTTGAAGAGGCAGGTCTTCAAGGGGAGTTTGCACTTTCTCCTCTCCAGTTGCTCTGTGAACTCAGGAGCTGCCTGACTCAGTGCCTTTCTGTGACCCAAGTATGGGCTTCTTCCTTTTTGCTCTGGGATGCAAAACCTTTTCACTGCTTCCATGTGACTGAACTCTTGAGGTCCCTGATGTGAAATGGTTTAACACAGCTCCTGCTACTGCAGACAAGTTTGCATTTACAAATGTGAAAGGAGAGCTTTTCTTTTGGAATTTAAAACCCTGCCAAGGAGGCTGGAAGGAATGAAGAAAAGGATTCAAAACCCAGCAGAAATGTACTTGATTTTATAAAAGGGCAGGTTGGCCCTGCCCTTTGCCTCCCCACTGTCCTTTCTCCTATGACCTGAGAAAAGTGAGCAGAACCATGTGTTTCCCTTGTAGATCAAGTGTCACTGCTGAAAGAGTTCAGCTACCAATGGAATCACCTGAGTGGCCAAGCTCTGCTGGATGTCACCGAGCGTATCACAGGTATGGCCTCCCCTTCTAAGCCAAGAGCTCTGCCCAGGGAGTATTGACAGGGAATGCCTGTGAACAGACAGCAGAGCAGCTCCTCCACATCAGGAGGTGCTGAGCTTGTCCCTGCTGCCCAATAGCCCAGGCAGGTGGATTTGGCAGGTTTGCCCTGGCTGCTGCAGAGCTGGACAGCATCTGAGATGGGGGCAGCGCTCGGCCTCAGGGCTGAGCTCTCACTGAGGCATCTCAGAACCACCTCCAGCAAAGGGAGGGGCTACAAATACCCCAGCTGGCTCCTCTCTGGGAAGCTCAGGGACATCTGTGATCTTTGAGGGGAAATGGTGGCAAATGCTCTTTCAGGGCATCAGTTTGTTTTGTCCTCACGGAATTCTTGTTTTTCTCTTGGAAAGTTTTGAGGCTGAACCGTGCAGAGCCTGGGGGTCACAGCTTAGGTCAAAACTCAACAGAGGCATCAGAGGCACGGGTTTAGTGCAAGGCAGCCTCTGGGGCACAGGGACAGAAGCAGAGGGCTGAGGCTCCCTGCCTGTGCTGTCCAAGTGGCCTTGGACTGAGCCTTTCAGGGTGTGCAAACAGTGTCTGCCTGTGCCAGCACTGTCCAAAATGCTACAAATGCAGCTGATAATTGATTCCTCAGAGGAGCTTGCTATGTCAGCAACAGCCAAGGAATGGAAAAAGGATAATCTCAATATATA
The DNA here is from genome assembly GCF_023055355.1 of Agelaius tricolor. Taxonomy (NCBI): domain Eukaryota; kingdom Metazoa; phylum Chordata; class Aves; order Passeriformes; family Icteridae; genus Agelaius; species Agelaius tricolor. The sequence goes on from NW_027269308.1 coordinate 3,284,991, forward strand.
GAAGACAATTGATAGCCTTGCTTTACCTGGGGCTAAATCCACTGCTAATGATGCCAGCATCTTTGAATGCAAGGTTTAATACACTTTGTGCCTTCATTAGGAATCTCAAAAGGGCATGTTCAGCAATTGGGAACGTCAAAAGCCCTTTAAAGAGCATTTGAATAAAGTAGATCTCCAGCAATAGGGAATTTAGTTTAGCAGTTCTTTTGATCTCTTTTTCAAATAAAGGAATTAACCATAAATTAGGAGTACTTTAGAAAGAGCAGATGTTCTCTCTGAGATTTAGTAGGAACAGACAGCTGTTCCTCACGTTCAGTAGTCACCAATGTCTTTAATTACATTTAAACTCAAATGAATTCCCATTTTAAAATGGGTACCATAACCCTTTCCTGCTTAGCAGAATTGGTTTTGGGTACTTGCAGGAGCTCTTTCAATGTTGATGACTGCTGGTGGATTAACAGCATTGAGAAAATGAAGTCTCTTCCACTACAGAATATTAAATGGCTGCTAGATAACATTTTGTCTGATCAGGAAATAAGAATGGTCTCCAGAGCATTTCAGGTTTTGATCTCTCAGCCAAATCTGCCATGCAAGAAGCCTGTTGGTAGTAACTTTTTGTCTGTGTTTGATACAGTTCAGTTCAGAAAATGGGCAGAGAGATTTCAGAGACAATATGAGAAAACACTCGTGTTTTGGCTACATTTCAGTCCCCTGTGTAGCATTTTTCTCTCTCTATGCCCCTACTCCAGTGGACATTATAAGAAAAAATGCCATTAACATTGGGAGGGGAAGTGGCATTAAAATGTGGAGATGCCCAAATGCCAGGGCAATGGGGTCTGGGTAATTCTCTAAGACACCCTGAGGTTTGAAACAGCTCTTTGTAGGAAGCCCCAAAAGCATTCTGCCAAAGACACCAGCTGGTCCCTGATGTTTCTCATCCAGCTGTCAGGCAGCAGCCATCTCTGGTGGGCTGGAGTTTTGAGGTGTGTTCTAATCCTGCCCTTTGCTGTGTGCCACTGAGCCAAGGGAAGAGCCAGATTAGGCATTTGGCACTTGACATCAAAGGTACAAAAGTGGAATCATCCCTTTTATTAGAAATCTCTCCATTTCCTCTCTGTGGTGCAGTTCCAAATCTTCAGGGTGGGGTTAGACAACTTCTTAATGGAAATAGATGGCAGTTGGACATTTCATTCATTGTTCATGCAGAAAGAGATTGTGAAATAATTTAGTAAAGGTGCAAAGTCTGCCACAGGAACAAGGCTCTGGTTGGAGCAATTAGTCCTGAGGGGTTGGTGGTTCTGTTTCCAGGATGATCAGCTGCTTTGCCCGTTTCTGGATCAAGGGGCTCTGTGTGCTGTTTTGCTGACCTTGGCCAGAGAGGCTTGCCAGAAGCAAAAGCAGAGGTAGATGCTTGTTTGCATTGAGGTTGTGGCTAAGGAGCTGTGTCTCTGTCCCGGCAGTGCTTGTGCAGTGGGTCCATGCCAGGAGCCCTGCAGTCGTCCAGCGCGACGCCCTGCCCGTGCTCTGGTCCTTCCTGGAGAACAAGGCGCTGCCCGTGCGGAGCGCCAATGTCCGCACCGTGGCCACCAAGCTCGCCTCTGCCCTCTACAAGGTGATGGGCACCCAGCTGAAGAAATGTGCTGCCAGCAAGCCTGCACACGTGCGGGAAAACCTCTCCAAAATGCTGGGCTGGTGAGGGCGAGATGTTCTCCAGAAAGCTGAGGAAGCGCTGAGTTGGACACCTCTGGATTTGCCTTTTTAGCTGTGCCAAAAATGACAAATTCCAAAGGAAGGGTTTGCATCTGCCCCCGCTCTCTCCATTGCCCTTCCTGGTCATGGCATGGGGGGCCTGGAGCAGCTCCAGATGGAGGACAAGGTGAAGGGAACCATGGCTCAGCCTCACACAGAGGTGAGGGGGGAGCTGGGCCAGTCTCTGTTGGGAGGAAGGGTCTTGTGGCAGCGCAGAGAGGCTGTGCACATTGCCAGGGAACAGCTGTGCCCTGCATGTGCCCTGCAAGGAGCTGTGCTGCTGCCAGTGCCCCTGGAGCTGCAGGGCTGCTGAGCTGTGGGGCAGGCAGAGGAGCAGGAGGGTGCATGTGCAGCTGAGCCATTCCTGGAGAGCACAGGGCTCTGGGCTCCCTGCTGTCCCAGGGCAGCCCAGAGGCCAGGCTGTGCCTGTGCTAGCTCTGGGCAAGTGGCTCAGGGTTTTGCCCTGGCCTGCCTCAAGTGTCTGCCAGCAGGAGCATGTTTCCCTGTGCAGCTGTTTAGAAGTTTGCAGGAAATGTGTCCCATGAAATATGGAGCTTCAGCTGCTTTAGGTTTGCATGGTGGCCTCTGTTAAACTTTGTGTCTCCATTTTGCAGATCTGGCTGGTTACAGTCTTACCGAGAAGTTTTCTCGGGACACTTCCGATGTTCCCTCACCCACAAAGTCCTCGCCTCCCGTCCAGAAGAGCTCTCTTTCCTCCAAGCTGAGGAAGAAGCTGCCACCTGTATGAAGAGTGTTTGAAGAACAGGATTGATGCCTTAGGCTTCGTAGTTAAAGCTGTACATATGTTCTGATCTTTAGATGTAGTTTTGAACTAATGTGGTTTGATTCTGTCTTTAAAATTTGATGACATATTTTTAATTCTATACATTTTCTTTTGATGATGAAAAAAAAGTAAATAAATAAATAAATAAAATTTAAATAAACCAAAAGGAGTATGTGAGACCAGGACCTGCTAGCCTAGAGATTATGGGAGTGCAGCTCACTCAATGTGCCAGTGTCTCACCACATCCTTTCCTCATTGGGCCTCTCCTCTTCCTCTTTGGCCGTGTTTTCTTTGTGTCATTTGTGCTGCTCTTTGTTACTTGGCATTACAACAGGGTCACCTGTTGACCTGTTTGGGGGACAATGGATCCAAAAGATCCTGTCTAGTCAAAGGTTTTCTACCTAGGTGTGTTCTGGGCTCACCAAAGGCCTGAGCAAAGAAACCAAGAGAAGTGTGCCCAAATGCCAAAGCTTTGCTCCTTTGCAATCTCCCACAGATCTGGCTCACAGGTGTCTTCAATCACAATTCCATAGGTAAGAAGAGGTCATGTATTTCTGAGGGAAACTCCTTGACACCAAACCAACCTGAGTTGTCAAACAGCAGACCTGATGTTTCGAGTCATGGCCCAAAGGGGAAACCTTTCAGTGTGTTTGGTCCAGGCTGGGTTGTGCTCGAGGCAAAGGTGTGTCAGTGTGTTGGATAATACTCTTTTCTTGACCTAGAGATGGGGACACTGAGAGGTGTTTTAAAAACTTGTATTCCATTTTCAGTCTCATGAGAAGGGTGAGACAATACAGATGTTATAATTCACACCATCACAATCACAAGCCGACTATTTCCTAATTACAATACATTATAAGTGTTTCTTGGTCTATCAGACTTTTGCCATGCCATGTTGTAGATGCCTTAAAGCCAATTATTTAAAACTACCCCTTGTGGGTCCCTCTACAATGCATCTTTCATAGCTCTATTTTTCCAAAGTCTTATTTGCAAGGCCATCTTTTGAAACTTTTTTCCAGCTCCATTCCTCTCTCAACAATATCTGTCCTATTCCATGGCATTTTTAAGTTAGCATTTCTTGTCTCAAGGTTTATAAACAGATTCATACTGTGTGGGCCTTTTATTAGGCCCTGAAAACTTTCTACAAATCCATTTCCCACATCAGTGCACTTGGCTCCTTCTCTGCTCATTGTGCCTGGCAAGCACAGGAGCCCAGAGCTCCTGCAGAACCCATCACAGCACTCAGTGGGAGCAAACTTGTGTCCAGTCCTCACCTGGAGCTGTGGTGCCCAGCATTCCACCTCACTGGAATGAGGAACTGTTCCTGCTCTTTCAGAAGGAGCTAAGGAGGTTTGGCCTTCAGATCAGCTCCTTCCCAGCTCTTGATTTGCTGCCCTGGGGGAGCTGCTGCTTGGGGCAGCACTTGTTTCACAGCTGACAGCCCTGCTCTGCTGGCCTGCAGCCATTGCAGGAGCTTTTGCTGGTGACATTGAACGTTTCAGATCTTCTTAAGGAAAACTCAGGGCAGAACTTGTCAAAAGAGCATTGCCTGGATGATGATTTTAACATTAGATCTTTCCTCCACCCAGTGCTCATGTCCATGGGCCTGTGACCCCGAGTGGGTGCTGCCTCCTGAAATCCCAAACGGGGCAGGATGTCTCCCAGCTCCAACCTGCCTGCTCCAGGGGCAGTGTGCTCCGCTGGTGACGGGCACTGGCAGGGGCTGTCCCTGCAGGTCTGTGCAGCAGCAGGGCACCCCCCAGCTCGCCATCCCCACCTGGGGCAGGGGCACGGCTCTGGACAACCCGGGGACATTCTGCTGAGGAGGTGTCCCTGCAGGGGATGGGGTCCCAGGAGCTGGGTGATGTTGTCCTTCTCCCCTGTTTATACACAACTGCAATGGGGTCCACGATGGGGAGGGGATTCCTGACCAATGGGGGGGGTCCTGGTGTGGTTACACCCATCAACATGGGGGGAAGGGGGGAGACGAGAGCAATGGAGGGCACAGAAAAGGGAGGAGGAGAGGTGGGGAGGTGGCCACTTTGGGGTGTAAGGGCAGGAAAACTTGGAAATGGAGGCAAGAAAATGGTGGGGCTGGATACATTGCTGGCACTGTTTAGTGGGGAATCAACAGGAGGGGGAAGTGGGTAAAGGGGCACAGGAGGGAGGATGAGGGGAAGGTCCAGGGCAGCAGACGCTTTGCTGTCCAGGCAAAGGGAGAGAGGAGATCGGGAGGCGTCAGGGGATCGATAGCAACCCTGGGCCAAGTGACAACGACTGCCAGCCCATTGCCCCTCAGGTGAGGAAGGGTTTTGGGTACATGGGGACAGGAAGAAGGGGAAGTGGTTTTGAACTGGGGATCAAAACCTTTTCCTGAATTTTCCCCCGATTGTTTAACTGAATCATAAATAGAATGAAAATAAGGATAAATGGCAAAGAGGATAAAACTTCCCCACTTAAAAATTTCCCTCCATTTGTAAAACAAATAACTTGATCCCAACCACATCCAAAACTCAAGCAATAAAACTGATTCCCTCATAACATTCACAAAGTATTTGGAAAGAAAATGAACAAAAGCTTTCCAATTTCCCTTAAAAAAACAATTTCTCCAATCAACAAGGGCACCCACAACTTTGGAATAGATGTGTCTTTGAGGAGGACTCAGCTTAGGATGACTAAGGTTGTTGTCCATCTTCAGACTTTGTTCCCACACCCAGCAGAACAAGGAAAATGAAAAAACAGAAGACCCTCATATATATATATATATCTCTAACTTACAGTTGCTCTTTGGGCCATTGCCCATCGGGTCAATGAAAATCTGCTGGGCAGGTGCTCAGCCCCTCAATTGGCCTCTGCTACTCCGGGAGCTCTTTGGCCTCTTCAGTCTTCGGAGGGTCCCGGTCGCCCTTCGGACAGCCCCCACTAAAACGTGAGGGCTTCTCCTGGGGAAAGCGGCTGCGCCAACAGCGACTTTTGTCCTGCAGTGGGAGGCTGCAGGAGACACTTCTTCAGGGATCTCTTTGCAGAGGCCGCACGCTGGGCGCCACAGGTTGTGGCAGGTGGTGCTCAGAGCGCTGCAACCTTCCCAAAGAAACTTCTTGAAGAAGACACCTCGGGGCACAGGCAATGTCTGTGCTCATGCCGAGGGATTTCAGCTCTTCTGTGATCCCGGCGACGCAGGAGGAGAGACGGGGTCTTGGTGTGGGGTTCCAAGGAGAACCTTTCCTGAGCTTCATCCTCAAAAGGGTCCAGGGACAAAAAGCCACTCAGGCAGGGAAAGCAGGGCTTTATATTGGGGTCTCGAAGGGCAGGACAGAACACTAGAGTGAATGGGATCAGGGCACAGGGGCAGAGCAAAGGGGAAGGACCAATGGATTGCAAGGGATCAACATAAAGCAACAAAGGATTTTGGGGGTGAACTTTTTGCTCTCCCTAACCAGAGGTTATGGCTTAGGGGTTGGTCCTCCAGGGGAGTAGAGCAGGCTTTTCCTTGGCCAGTTCTCCAGCCTCTCTCTCCTTCAGTGATCTCCTAAAGCTGCAACATCCCAATGCCTGCAGACTCTGTGAGTACTACTCTGGGTATTTCTGGTGCAGGGGAGGTGAAATGCTCATGAAGCTCTGATGTACTGAGGGGCTCTGATCAATCACAGAATATTCCCAAGACAAGGATTTTGATAAAAATGAGGAAATTTCCTAAGACTTTGTATTCAGTTTCCTACTATTGGAGAATGGCAGGGAGGGGGGGATAACTATTAAAGGATGATTATGGATTTTGACAAGTGCCTGAGACACCTGAACTGTTACTTTTAGTGATCAATAGGTTCACAGGAGATCCCTAATGTGCTTTCAGCCACTCCTCTGCCCATGGCCAGCACCAGCATCACCTTTGCTGGACCCATGAGATTCAGTCTGAGCTGTCCTTTCTCCAAGCTGCAAACAGAACCTGCCCCCAGCCCATGCCCTGCAAACAGGCTGTAGGGGCACAGGGAGTGCACAGAGATTTGGGGTCTGTGAGTGCTGGTGTGGAGAGATCGGGCACAGGGAAACACCTGCAGGAGGAAAGTCTCCAGGAAACAGAGACAAGATCAGGGAAGGAGAGAAAACAAAACCCAGCAATGCTGTGGCAGGCTAAGATAAGAGATGTCCACAGGATCCCCTCCAGTGCAGCCTCTCCCTCTGAACAAGCCCCCTCCCTCCTGTGCCCCAGCCAAGCCTCTGCCCTCAGGGCCGGGGCTCCAAGGCGTGCAGCCCCTCCTGTGCAGGCAGAGCTGCAGCAGAGCCGTGGGGCAGCTCTGCAGCCCCGGGCCCAGGTCCCTCTGCAGGGCACAGGGCTGGGAGCAGCTGCCTGGCCCTGGGGGCTCTGGAGGGGGCACAGCTGGCTCAGGGTGACGCTGTCCCCAGGGCCCGGCTCTGGGCAATGCTGTCAGGGCAGCCAGGGAAGGAGCTGCATCTCCCACAATCCAATGCCATCAGAAGGACACTTGGGAGTCTCCCTGAGATTTCAGTCCAAGCTGGGAGCTCCAAACCAGGGTGCAAACCTGTCCTAGAGCATCTCTGAGTCATGAGCTTGATGGGGAAAGGCAGAGGTGTTCTGACTCTGAAAATGCTGCTGGGTTGGTGAAATGAGCAATGCAAGTCCTTGGCTACAAATGTGCAGCTGGGCTGGGGTGGATCCATCTGCTCTCAGCAGTACCTGGTGACATTTTAGGGGAAGCATGGGAAGGTGATCACCCTCCACCTGAGACAGGTTAAAGCCCAGAGAAACTCTGAACAGGTCACAATGACAGACCATCTCTCCTCAGTCTCCACTCATCACTCTGCCTCACAGAACTTGCTCTGTTCTCCCTGAGTGCAGCAGAAATGCTGAGGGCTTCTGATATCCAAAAACACCAGAAGAGATGTGGGGAAGCTTATAAGAAAAACCCCAGAACTCTTGAACACAAAAGGATGTCTCTGTGTGTGTTTTGGGGAGAGTGTATGGGAAATGGCTTTGATTTTGGTTACAGGGATCTCCTCTAACTCTTCACTGTCCTTTCTCCATGAACAGGTCCCCGTGGCCAGCCCCAGCAAATGTCCAACAGCAGCTCCATCAGGCACTTCCTCCTGCTGGCATTGGCAGACACGCGGCAGCTGCAGCTCCTGCACTTCTGCCTCTTGCTGGGCATCTCCCTGGCTGCCCTCCTGGCCAACGGCCTCATCATCAGCGCCGTAGCCTGCGGCCACCACCTGCACACGCCCATGTTCTTCTTCCTGCTCAGCCTGGCCCTCAGCGACCTGGGCTCCATCTGCACCACTGTCCCCAAAGCCATGCACAATTCCCTCCGGGACACCAGCACCATCTCCTACTCAGCATGTGCTGCTCAGCTCTTTTTCTTTCTGTTCTTTATCACAGCAGGGTATTCACTGCTGACCATCATGTGCTACGACCCCTACGTGTCCATCTGCAAACCCCTGCACTACGGGACCCTCCTGGGCAGCAGAGCTTGTGCCCACATAGCAGCAGCTGCCTGGGCCTGTGCCTTTCTCCATGCTCTCATGCACACAGCCAATACATTTTCCCTGCCCCTGTGCCATGGCAATGCCCTGGGCCAGTTCTTCTGTGAGGTGCCACAGATCCTCAGGCTCTCCTGCTCACACTCCAACACTCTCAGGGAAGTTGGACTCATCACATTTAGTGCCTCTTTGGTATTTGGTTGGTTTGTGCTCATTGTTTTCTCCTATGTGCAGATCTTCAGGGCTGTGCTGAGGATCCCCTCTGAGCAGGGACAGCACAAAGCCTTTTCCACCTGCCTCCCTCACCTGGCCGTGCTCTCCCTGTTTGTCAGCACTGGCATATTTGCTCAGTTGAAGCCCCCCTCCATGTCCTCCCCATCCCTGGATCTGGCCCTGTCAGTTCTGTACTCAGTGGTGCCTCCAGCCCTGAACCCCCTCATCTACAGCCTGAGGAACCAGGAGCTCAAGGCTGCAGTGTGGAGACTGATGACTGGATGCTTTCAGGAACATTAATCTGCTTGCCAATTTCAGCAAATCACTTGTAATTAAAGTCATCTTTAATACTTCTTGTTGGTTTCAGTTTGGCAGTTCTTTGTTTTAGTTTTTTTCATATTGTCCACAAAGAAATGTCATTGTTTGTGCCGTTTCTCATTTTTTTTCTCTCCATCTTCCCTGTGGCCACAGACTGTGTCAATGAGCTCTTGGTGCCTTTAAAGAAACTAAAGCATCTCCCAGCAGAGTTTTCTGCAGAGATGCCCTTTTGTTGCCTTCTCTGGAGCTGCAGCAGCAATGTCTGTGTGCAGAGCGGGGGCAGATCAGGGCTGGCCCAGCAGCTGTGCCCAGCAGCAGCAGCAGCAGCACTTGGTGTTGCCAGTGCTGCTGCCGTGGCCCTGCCCCGCTGCCCTGGTGGCCCTGGTGTTGCTGCAGGGCCTGAGTGCTCTCGGGGCCGGGCACAGCCCTGGGGGTGGCAGTGCCGGGGCTGCAGCAGGGACAGGCCATGGGCACTGCTGGGGCAGCGCTGAACGCCTCAGCCCAGGCCCTGGGGGCTCCAGGCTCCTTGCCCAGGCTCTCTCAAGAACACGGCCAGGCCAATGCTCAGCACAGAAACCCCCGTGAGCAGCCCCAGGCTGGCTGTGGGCAGGCTGGGGGCAAACAGCACGGCTGGGGCTCTGCAAGGGCCCTGGGGCAGACGGGAAGGAGCAGCAGAGCAGGGGCTGATCCATGCCCAGTGCGCTGCACAGCCCAGGGCAGCGTCCCAGAGCGTCCTCATGCAGCTGCCAACAACATCCCCCCTCTGCAGCCCTGGCCTCTCCCCCAGCTCACACAGGTGCCCCATCCTTGCAGGCACAGACACGGCAGCACTGGCTCAGCAGCCCCTGCTTGCATTGCCCACAGCAGGGGCAGCACCCCCATGCTGTTGCTGTGGGGACATGAACCTGAGGGAGCACAAATGCCATCAGCCCTGGGGCCAGCAAGGGCTGGGGGACACCAGGGAAACCACTCAGCTTTGTCCTGGCCTCTGCAGTCAGCCAGAAAGTTTGTTCCCATCAGCTGGGAGTTTCCTGTGCCACTGCAGACGCTGTTGCTCAGAGCCAGGGCTGCCTGGCAGCCACCCCCAAACTGCCCTGAGCATTTCCTTTGCTTCACCTTTGCTTTCTTTCCTCTTCCTGATACAAATGTCTTCCCATTGCCCACCCCCGTTCCCTCCCCTGCAAACAGCCCATCCCTGGTTGCCCTTTCCTCTCTGGCCCCACTGCCCATTGCAGTTCCTGACTTGGCCCCATGGGAACATCCCTTGGGCAGCAGGATCATCCTACAAGTGCTGCAGGAATTGTCTGCAGGCTCCTGCAGTGCCTGCTGCTGCTCCCTTGCCAGAGGCACCCCAGGCCAGGGGGCACATCTGGGCTGCTGTGTCTGCCTCTGGGGCTCCCTGTTCTGGGCAGTGAGGAGGAGCTGCACAGGCTCTGCACGACTGACAGGATGGGCTTTGGGGCTGCCAGGAGAAGCTGAGGGCCCTGGGCTGCTGGAGCTCCTCAAGAGGAGACCCAGGGCTCATCCTGCAGCTGCTCCAAGGGTTCTTTCAGAGAATCCCAGAATCAGCAAGGCTGGAACAGGCCATGGAGATCATCAAGTCCAACCTGTGCCCTGACACTGCCTTGTCTCCCCTGGGCCTCCTCTTCTCCAGGATAAACAAGCCCAGCTCCCTCAGCTGCTCCTCAAAGCTCTTGTGTTCCAGACCCCTCCCCAGCCTTGTTGCCCTTCTCTGGACACGCTCCAGCCCCTCCATGTCCTTCCTAAATTGGGGGCCCAGAACTGCAAACAGCACTCGAGGTGCTGCCCAAGCAGTGCTGAGCACAGGGGAACAATCCCTGCCCTGCTCCTGCTGCCCACACCATTCCTGAGCCAGGCCAGGAGCCATTGGCCTTCTTGGCCACCTGGGCACACGGCTGGCTCATGTCCAGCCTGCTGTCCATCTGTCCCTGCAGGTCCCTTTCTGCCTGGCTGCTCTCCAGCCCCTCTGGCACCTTGTTGAGGGAGGGAGGCAGGGAGGGAACGGGTCCAGATTCAATCCTTCCTGAAATGTGGTGTTTGCTGGCACTGCCAGTTCCCAGATCTTGATATTTCCATATTCTTGCACAGCCCAAGTCCAGCAATTTGCTGGCACAGAAAGCCACAATCAGGCAATTTCCTGATGCCAATACAGGCGCCCAGACCTGGTGTTTACTGCCACTGCCAGTGCTCAGATCTGGTATTTCCCTGTTCTGGCAGAGCCAAGTCCAGCAGTTTTCTGGCACAGAAAGCCAAATTCTGGCAATTTCCTGCTACCATCATTGGCAATGCCAAGATCTGGTGTTTGCTGGCACCACCAGTGCCCAGTTGCGGGAATTTCCCAGCTGGCACAGCCCGAGTCCAGTAATTTTCTGGCACAGAAAGCCAAAACCTTGCAAATACCTGGTGCTGGCCCCACCCAGAGCTGGTGTTTGCCGGCACTGCCAGTGCCCAGATCCAGCAGTTCCCCAGTGGCAGCACAGCCCAAGTCCAGCAGTTTGCTGGCACAGAAAGACAAAACCCAGTAATTTCCTGGAACCAGGACTGTCACTGCTCAGATCTGGAGTTTCCCAGAATCGCCAGTGCCCAGATCCAGAAATTTTGTGGTTCCGGTGCAGCCCAAGTCCAGCAATTTGCTGGCAAAGAAAGCCAAAACCAAGCAAATACCTGGTACCTACAGCAACCCAATCTTGTGTTTGCTGACACCACAAGTGCCCAGATCCAGAATTTTTCAGATGCCCGCACAGCATAATTCCAGCAATATGCTGGCACAGAAAGTTCACATTTGGCAATTTCCCGGTGCTGGCACATTCCCCACCCAGATCTGGTGTGCGCTGGCACTGCCGGTGCCCACATCTGGCAATTTCCCTCTTCTGGCACCGCCCATGTCCAGAATTTGCTGGTAAAGAAAGCTAAAACCTGGCAATTTCCCCTTGCCAGTACCGCCCAATCTGGGGTTTGCTGGCAGCAGGACCCCAGGAAAGAAGGAAGGAAAGAAGGAAGGCAAAGAAGAAGGCATCCAGATCCAGTCCTTCCTGGAGCCTGGAGCCTGAAATGGGCTGTTTGCTGGCACTGCCAGTGCCCAGATCTGGAAATTTCCCCATTCTGGCATAGCCCAAATGCAGCAATTTGCTGGCACAGAAATCCAAAAGCCATGGCAGCTTCCTGCTACTGGGTCTGGCACCACCCACATCTTGTGTTTCCTGCACCAGAACCCAGATTTGGAAATTTCCCGATGCCAGCAGAGCCCAAATCTGGCAGATTTCTGTCGCTGGCAACGACACCACCCAGATCTGGTGTTTGCTGGCAGTGCCAATGCCCAGATCTGAAAACTTCCTGGTGCTGGCACAGCCCAAGTCCAGTGATTTGCTGGCACAGAAAGACAAAATTTGGAAAGTTGCAGGTTCTGGCTCCAGCACCATCCAGATCTGGTGTTTGCTGGGACTGACAGTGCCCAGATTTGGAAATATCCTGGTGCCTTCACAGCCCAGGTCTAGCAATTTGGTTTTAGCTAGCTGGGGCAGAGAAGTTCCTTTGGACTGTGACTTTCCTTTTTCTTGGAACTGTTTAAACCTGCTCTGGACTGAAAACCCAGAAAAACACCGGCAGCTCACACCTGTGGCCCACCGAGCTCTGGGACACTGCATTCCAGCACCAAAGAGACTTAGAAGAGACCGAGTGAGCCAACTACAAGCCACAAAAAGGACTTTCTGAATTTGCCATCTCTTCAGCACTGTCAGAGGTTTCATTTAATATTATTCATTTTTCATCCTTGTGAATACTTTACTTGTTAAATAAACTGGGTTTTTTTCACTTTTCTTGAGGGAAGTCTTTTCCTGAACTAGTAGGGGGAGGGGCCGCTTGAACTTGCTTTCTAGATGGACCCTTTTGGAGGTTTCCTCCCAAAATTTGCCCTAAACCAGCACAAACAGTCACAATGAAAACTTCACCAGTGGCACAACTCCCCAGCCCACCAGGAAAAGAAAGGACATGTAAAGTTCTCCAAACATTTGTCCTGCTTTGCTGCAAAAGTCAGGCTGCACACATTGTGCAGTGTGGAAAGCCAAGAGAAGCTGCAGCTGGTGGCAAATCTTGTGACAGAAGCTCAACCTTGCTCTCCAGGAGAGGTTTGTGAGAAGAGCAGACAGGAGAAGATTCCTGGAATACTGAAACAGCTTTCCAGAAGTGAAATGAAAATGAAAGAAACAATCCAAGATGTTTTCCTCTATTTATTTCTATGCTCCCCTTTTCCATGTAATTCCAGATGCACCTCACCTCTAAGATCGGTGACTTAGTGATTTTTAGACACTCTAAAACACCATGAGCCACACACAGTTTTCCTTCCCCTGTTTTTACGGGAAAGCAACACTGGAAGCGTAAGTGCAGTGCTGGGGTCAGGTAGGAATCCTACACCAAGGGAAGGTGGCCCGACAGTGTTTGACCCTCATCCAGGCCAATGCAGAGCAGCAAGCGAGGGGATTGCTGTGCCAGTGTGCAGGAGTCAGGGCTCTGCATCTGGGCTCACCGCTGCAAAGTTCCCGTGTTTGGACAGACTCAGGGGCTGCCCCCGGGGCGCGCGGGGCTCGAACGTGGGGCTCGTGGGGCGAGAGGGGAACGGACACGGGGACGAACGGCCCCGGTGCTTCAGTTGCAGCGGCGGCAGCGGCGGCAGCAGCAGCGGCGGCAGCAGCAGCGGAAGCGGAAGCAAAAGCAGATAGACAAGAAAAATCTTTCTGTTTCTCTATTTCTTTCTCTTTCTTTCTCTTTCTCTCCCTTTCCCGCTGTCGGGCACCCTTCTCTCGGGGTCCCTTGCCCGGCGTCCCTCTCCTCTCCCTGCCTCCCTCTCCCCTGCCGGGCCGGGCCATGCCCCCGGCCCGCCCCCGGCCCCGGGCGGGGCTGCCCCGTGCCCGGCCCCGGCCGTCCCGCCGCGCTCTCGCCTCCGCCCGGCTCTGGCCGTACTGGCGGTGGCGCTGCTGGGCGGGCATCAGTTCCTGGTGCGCGGGCGGCATCGCCGCCCTTCGGCTCCGCCTGGCCCGAGCCCGGCCCCGGACCCGAGGCAGGGTCCAGTCCCGACCCCGGCCCCGACCCCGGCCCCGGCCCCGGCTCCTCCCGGGGCCCGCGGAGGACACAGGCGGCGCGGCCGCTCCCGCCGCCTCCGCTGCGGCTTCCCCGGCCCGAGCTCCGCCGCTCGGCAGCGCGGCCGCCGGCCCCGAGCCTCCCGTGCCGCGTTCCAAAGAGCGAACGCCTGGACATGGCCGGCCCGGGGCGGCTGAGGGGCGCTCGGGGGCCGTTGCTGGCCCCGGGCCGAGCGCTGACAGCCGCGTCCCGCCCGCAGGGAAGGCGCACCAGGCCCTGCAGGAGCGGCACCGGCGGGGTTCGCTGCTGGGGCGCGGGCCAGGCACAGCCATGGAGCACAGAGCCTCGAGAGTGCCCAAGCTGGCCTGCGTGGAGGAGGAGGAGGAAGAAGGCCCTGGAGCTATCCCAGCACGGGAGACTGAAGAGGTGGTGCCATTCCATCCACCGCAGGAGGGTGAGTGGCAGGGCTGGAACCTCCAGCCAACTTGGCCCCATGCCGTCCCATGCCATGCCATGCCATGCCATGCCATGCCATGCCATGCCATGCCATGCCATGCCATGCCATGCCATTCCCTGGGGAAATGCCCACGGACAGGACGGAAGAGGGGCCGGGCAGACACCCCGCAGTGGCCGTGCTCCATCCCCCTGGAGCATCCTGGGGCTCTCCCTGCCTGGGCAGCGCAGGGCTGGGCTGTGTTCTCCGGCCTCTCCCGCAGCCCCTCAGCTCTGGCTGCGCTCGCTCTTTGCCAGATGCAGCCCTGGAGCGCACACAAGAGCAGGAACGCACCCGAGGCCGCTTCCGAAGAACAGCGCAGGTACCTGCAGCCACCCCCAGCTGGGCTGGGCCTGCTGTCCCTGCTCAGCCCAGCCCTGTGTGTGGAGCACTCCATGCAATATCCCTGGCTTCTTGCCCTTCTACAGATGGTTGGCGACTTCATCAGGAGCATTCGTCAGGAAGAGAGCAGCACCATGGGCACTGGGCTCAGAGCTCACTCGGAGCTCCTCAATCATGAGACCAGTGCCGCCCTGCTGGATTTGCTCCTGGAGAAGGGGGCTGCCAGGCCAGAGCAAGTAAGCAGCCTGGGGCCAGGCTTCAGTTCCCCCATGAGTCCCGTGGCTTCCCCAGCCACGCCTGCTGGTCCCTGGGAGCCTTTGAGGCCATGGCAGTGCCCTGGCAAGGGAAGCATTCTCTGGGGACCCTGGGGACATTACTCCCTCTGGCAGCTTTCCAAGTCTCCCCGTGCCTTCTCCAGGTGCCTGCCACGGTGAGGTACATTCACCGATGGCTCAAGGCCAATGATTCTGCCGAGCACAGGCTGGACAAGGCCCTGCTGAATGTCACCAAAGCACACCCGGATGACACAGTCCTGACGCTGCTGCGTGTGGCCCCTTCCTGTGACAGGTATGGGGCCCACCTGCCCAGAGGGCTCAGGCCTCCCCAGCTCATCACCCTGTACCGCCTGTCCCAGGTGTCTGACCAACAGAGAGTTCCAGGGCCCTCTGGCTGCTGCCTTTCCCAGCCCTGGCACGTCAGCCCCCGAGCCTGCTGCCAATGTTCCCTTGCCGCCCCTCAGGGCTCTGTCCCCACAGGGCTGGGCTGCCTGGCTGCTGCTGGCGAGTGGCAATGGGCAGAGGCAGAGCTGGTGGTCAGCCCGGGCCCCTAGGGATGCCCAGGCCACGGTGCTGTGTCTGAGATCCCCCTGAGACAGAGCTCTAACCCCGCAGAGCTGCCATCTCCATGTGGAAGACCATCATGTGCTCGTCCAGGACTGCAGAGCCAGTGCAGCTGATACTCCTGGATGTGCTGGGGAGCTGGCCAGAGCGCAGCACGTGCACCTCCGATGGGGACAAAACGGGTGTCTTTGGCCTGGCTGTGAGTTTCTGCAAGTGGCCTTTGCTGGCCACAAGGCCGCCTCTCCAGCAGCTCTCCATCCTCCTTCCTCCACTGCATCTCCCTGCCTCAGGCGCTGGCCTGAAACCTGGCCCAGGGGCAGCTTCAGGCCCACCAGGGCCCGTGCTCGCCCTGCCAAGGTCTCTCCGGGCCTCTCCCTGCCATGCTCGGGCCCTGCCACACAGACACCTCGGCACTGAGCGCTGTCTCGGGGGGCTTTGTCCCTTGCAGGCAACCGTGGTGATGTGGAAGATCCTCCAGGAGCCCCCTGTCCCACGTGTAGTGGAGCCGTATTTTCCCCACCTTTTTGTGCATCTGCTCTTCCAAGTGTTCTTCAGCACAGAAGAGATGCCAGAGGAGGTTGAAACCTTCTGGAAGGGATGCCAGGAAGAGCACGGCCTTGCCACCAGCCCCAACAGGTGCTCCATGCCAGTCCTCCTGTCCCTGCCACATGGCCCGCAAAGGAGCCAGTGCTGCCAGTGTGACCTGGGCTTTGCTGTGCACACAGGTTTGCAGTGCAGACCCTGAAGTCCCTGCTCTGCCTTCTCCAGTGTGAGCACGTGGTGGTGTCAATGGAAGGCAAGCGTGGCTGGGACACGCTGCTCTGCATTGATACCCACCACTGTGCCGTGGCTCTGCTGGCCGGGTGAGACCCCCTTGTCCCCATTGCTCCCAGCATTTGCGCCCTGTGCCCGGGCTGTCCCACACAGTCCCCATGGGCCAAAGGGATGAGGGACAGCCAAGCAGGCTGGAAAAAGGCTGGGAAAGGAGGGTGCCCAGGAGTGGCCACATCTCAAAGGGCCCAGGTCCCCTGGCAGGGTGGTGGGGAAAGACAAGAACTGTGTGAGTCAGTGCTGGGAGAGGCTTCCCCCCTGGCTCAGGGTCTTAGTGCCATTTTCCACCTTCCAGGGAGATGTGCCATGCATCCAGGCCCTTGTGTATAAGGATCTTAGACTGCCTCCTTGAGATGCTCAGCAAAAAGAGGCCATACTGGGATTTCCTTGCTCTGGCATTCCTTGCAGAGGTGAGCCTGAAGGCCAGCATGACCTGGCTGAGCTGCCTCCCAGCTCTCTGCCCTCTCGTCGCCGCAGCCGCCTGGGACGGTGCCCGCGCCCTGTGCTGCTGCCTGGGCCCAGCCCTGTGCGGCTCCGGGCTCCTGCCGGCCGGCTCCCCCGTCACTGGCCTGTGCCTTTCAGGGCCTCGAGTGCCTGGACTTGAGGGAATGCAGGGACAGCATCATGGATGTCTTGCCAAGGCACCTGCGGAGGGAGCGCGCAGACACTGGCAGCCAGCATCTCAGGGACCATTCCCCGCTGGTGAGAAGGGGGCAGTGGCGGAAGCCGTGCAGGCAGCGTGGGGCTGGGCAACGCAGTTGCTTGGCCCTGCCTGGGCTTTGGGCACTGGGGCAGCTGCTCCCAGCTCTCGTCCCTCCCGCTTCAGCTGCCCGAGTGCTTCAGGACAGGCCTTTGGCCTCTGGGCCCTGCGGCAGCAGGGTGGCCTTTCACAAACTTGCCTTCCGCACAGGCTGAAAGAAGGCGGAGCCTGACTGAAAGGCTCATGGAGTTCCTGCTCTGGATGACCACCAGGATACTGGGCTATCTCTTCCTGGATGATGGTGCCAGGATACCCAGCCCCGTGGCCCTGGACCTGGCTAAGCTGTTCCTGCCACTCTTTGACAACGTAAGGCTCTGTGCCCCCAGCCACAGCCACTGGCTGCTGCCTGGACACTCGGTGCCCTGTGGAGATGCAGGCCTGCACCAAATGTGGGCCAGAATCAGCTGATGCTGAGCTCTTGCTGCCTTCCTGTTCTACAGGGCGATTGCCAGGTGCAGCAGCTCTCCATGATTCTCTTTCACACCTTGATGTCTGCTGTAGAAGAAGAAGGAAAAAAGCCCCTGATGACACAAGTGTGTCAGAGCCTGCTCCCACTCTTCTTCCATTGCCATGATGAGAATCTGCGTGTGGCACAGGTGAGGACTCATGGGCTGCTGCTGTCCCCCTGGCAGGGGGCTCGGCTGCCTCCTGCCCTGCGCCTGCTGGACTGCAGCCTCCTCCAGGCTGCGGCTCCTGTGCCCTGGGCTGTGGGGCCATCTCCACGTCTCTGCTGCTCTCCAGACTTCTCAGGGAACGCTGCTTTGTGCGGTCAAGTTCCTGAAAAGGAAGGATCTTGAAAAAACTGTGAAGAAAGAGAAACTCTCGAAGTTCACTGAGCTCCTGGTAAGGATGGCCTGCAAGCCCCAGCCTCAGGCTGGAGAAGGCCCCTGAGGGCGGTGCTCAGGGTGCGGGGCGGGCAGCTGTGTCCCCGCCCGCTGCTGCAGCCAGAGGCCGCACAGGCTCTGCTCCAGGCTCCCGTGGGCCTGAGCCGGGTGCCCATGGAGCCCCGGCCCGGCGGGGCTGTGGGCCGGCACCGCGGCTCCCCGGGCAGCAGCCGGCCCGCTGCCCCCTGCCCCCGGAACCCTTGGCCGGCGGCTGCTGGCCGCGCCTCAGGCCTGTGCGGGCAGGGGAGGCCGGGGCTGGGCGCAGGCAGCGCCCGGCCCAGAGGCTGAGCCCGCGCCAACCCTTCCCTCCTGCCGCTCTCTGCAGCTGGCAGAGGACAGGAGCCGAGCGGCCGAGCACGTGCGCCGGGCCCTGCGCTACCTGGAGAGCCCACAGAAGCCCCTGCGAGAGGCGGCCATCAGGTTCATGGGTGAGCCACGAGCCCGGGCTCCCTCCCCGGCCCGCCGCAGCTCGGCCCTGGCCCCGCCTGCTGCCCCGGCAGCGCCAGCCGGGCCCGGCGCCGTGGAGCCCCGCCTGGCCTGGGCATTGCTGCTGCCGCCCTCTGGCAGCCGTGCCCTGGGGCGGCAGCGTGCGCCAAGGGCCGGGCTGAGCCCTGCCGGGCCAGCAGCCCGTGTGGCCACAGCGCCGGCAGCGCCGCTGGCAGGGAGCTGTGCCGCTGGCGCCGTGACAGGCTCTGTGTTCACAGGCATGGCCGGGCGGCGCCTGAGGGGGCAGCAGCGAGAGCTGCAGCTGATCTGCAGAGGTGAGTGAGGGCAGCGGGCTGGCAGCGCGGGCTGCCGGGGGGAGAGCTGCAAGCCCTGCCCTGGCTGCGGAGGGCTCTGCTCCCGTGGCCAGAGCACACTGAGCTTTCAGGGCCACGTGGGCCATTGGTGGCCAGCAGCTTCGGCCTGATCCCCTTGCTCCCTGCTCCCTCCTGCCCATGGCAAGAGCCGGCTGCGATGGCCCTTGCAGGGGGCTCTCCTGGGCTCCCCGCAGATCCGGCTCTGACCGTGGCTCTGTTCCTCTTTCTTGCAGCCCTGGAACGCCGGACGAAGGACAGGAGCAGTGCCGTGTCAGCGCTGGCACTTGAAACACTGCATGTCCTCCGGGCAATACAGCGTGGGCGATATTCCACCATGCAGAGGCTGCAAGATCAGCTGCGCAGGGCATGGAGGACTCGGCCTCGCCTGTCGGGGCTCGGCTGCCTGCTCTGCCGGATGACTGAGGAGGAGAGCTGATCTGGGAGGCTTTCTTTGCTGGGGCAACCTGAGCCAGGGGTAATTTTCCTTTTCTTCAAGATTTTTCTTTTCTTCTTTTCCATTTTTTGTCTATATTGTAAGTAAATAAATTCTAGAGTATATTATAATTATATATATTATTATATACTATAGATTACTGTAAATACCTCAATTCTAGAATGTGTTATGATATACAGACTGCCAGGAGCTTTTCTTTGCTGCCCAGGGTGTGCAGGGCAAGAGGCAGGAAAGGGTGAAAAGGGTGCTTGTGCTCAGCAGCACAGCAGGCTGAGGGGTGGTGGGGCCCTGAAGGGGAAAGGGTGCTTGTGCTCATCCAGCTGCCCAGCGTGCAGTGGGCCAGGGGAAATGGCCAGAAGCCCCTTGGCCTGTGGTGGTTCTGCTGAAGCCTTTGTGGTGCCGCCAGAGCAGCTGGGCAGGGCCGGAGCTGCGGGGATCCCTGCCAGAGCGGTGCCTGGAGATGGCCACAAGCCCTGTGCCAGGCAGGAAGCGCCATCCGTGTCCTCCTGCCCGTGTGCTGCTGGCTGCCTTGCTGAGGGCTCCCAGGTGCCTCTGGATGGGGCTGCTCTGGAGCTGCTGCCAGGCAGCTTGGCCGGGCTGGGGCAGAGCCTGAGGGGCTGGGGCGCTGGCAAGCCCTGAGCAATTGGCTGTCAGAGGCCACAAGCAGCCCTTGTTTGCTTTGGGATCACCATGATTTTGGGGGAGGCAGTACAGGGGGGAAGAGAGAAAGAGTGGGCTTCCCTCAGCCATGGCTGGGTTTTTCCCCACCATGTAGGAGTTGGGCCTTCCTCAAGGCCCTGACAGAGATAAGAGTTTTTACTGTTTTTCTTGTTTTGCCTTTTTGTCTCTAATCTCTTTTCAATAATGTGTTGTTTATTTTTCCAGAGGAAGCGTTCGAGGTGGTCCAGTGTGGATGGGGAAGTGCTTGGGAGCAGCTGTGGCGTGGATGGGCCGTGCCCTTGGAGAAGGCTGAGGCCATGGTTTGGGAGCAGCTTTTCTTGCAGCCGTGGGTGGTGTGAGGTGGGTCCCTGTGTGCTTGGCAGGGTGGGATCAGAGCTTTTGGGAGATGGCAGCGAGCACAGGAGCATCCTGCTCTGGGCAGCTGCTGAGCGCTGGATGTGCCGTGGCTGGCTGCAGGCTGGGCACATGTCCTGCCCTCCTGCTCTGCTGCCAAAGGCAGCAGGGATGGGCAGCTCTGGGCACAGCTCTGGGCACAGCCAGCATGGCCTGGGCACCGCAGGCCTTGGCACAAGGGCACAGGAGCCCTCAGCTGACGGGTGGTTTCTGCTTTCTCTCCTTGCAGCCGGGCTCTGCGAGTGCTGAGGCTGCTCTGGGCTCTGCCAGGGCTCTGCTGGGCTCTGCCCTGGGCCCAGCTGGGATGGCTCTGCCCTCACATTGCTCTGACAGCTTTGCATCAGACGAGCCCGTTGCGAGCACAGCGCCTGAGCTTTCTGCTTTGGCAGGTGAGTGAGACTCTGCTGCAGGCCCAGAGATTGCAGCTGGGGACACACATCCAACTGGCAAGGACCCAAACTCTCCACAGTCCCAGCTGAATGCCTGGATCTGCCCAGGGTGTTTTGTCTGTCCCATTCTTTCTTCTTGACTGGCTGGAATTGTGCAATTGCACTTTCTTCTTCCTCTAGAAGTGCCACGAGTGGGCCAAAGCTGGCGAGTGGGCCGTGCTCCTGAGGCCGTGCAGTCTGGAGCTGATGGATGGAGAATTGCCCTTCTGCACTGCCAAACCAGAGCAAAAAGCTCTCAGTGGGACTTTGTGACTCTAAGAAATCCCTGGCAGTTTCAAAGGGAATGTGCAGCTCATTCCCAGGCTGAGAAGGAAGGTCATCTTCTCAAGGATTTGGGCTTTGACAGAGTTTAGATTCCCAATCCTGCTTGGAGCTGGCAGGGCACAAAGCAATTTCTTCTTCCTTCACACCAATTTCACCACAATTCAAAATTACAGTATTGGAAACAAACCCCAAAATCTTTTTTAAAAAGGTTACTGAGGTCAGTAAGATGGATCCATGCCATTACCACATTTACAAAATAAATACCTGAGTTCTCTTTTTAAGAAAGATCAGTTACCTCTTAATCCAAAGTTATGCACTATTTTTCTTTACACACTTGGGTTTTGTTTTTATCTTTCACATTCTCTTCTGTGTTTTTATTAAATTCTTTGTCTTTCTTTTTTTTTTTTAACAGAAAACATGTCCTACAAAAGGAATGTCCTTTGCTCCTGGTTCCCGTGTGGAGCAGCTCCCTTCCTGCTGGCTGAGCTGCTCAGGCAGAGCCCGGCAGCTCCTGGCCCTGCAGGGCTGAGGCTTTTCCCGTTACTGGGCACAGACTGATGGAGCAGCACTGCTGAACACGGGCACACAGAGGGACCAGCAGCAGCTGCCTTTGGCCACCTGAGGCTCCGAGGCCCAAACTCTGAGCAGCCAGGGCTGGAAGAGACTGGCAGGATCTGATCCCTGACTCTGGGCCAGGGCTGCACAAATGACCCCACAGCAGCAGCAGCAGCAGCAGATGGAGCTGACTTTCAGCACAGCCCCTGCCCCTGTTCCCTCCCGTGTGCAGCGGTGTCACAGCAGCCTGAGGCACCTGGGAGCCCCCAGTGCCAGCAGGGACTTGAGATGGCAGCCCTGGGCTCCTGGAGGCTGTGCAAGGAACGGAGCTGGGCACTCCCTGTCCATGGGGAGCTTGCAGATGGAAAAGGCTGCTGTGCCCAGGCAGCTCCAAGGGCACAGAAAGGAGGGTCTGGAGCACTGGATCTGTGCCAGTGCCACAGTCCTGGGCAGCAGCCAGCGGGCCCTGGGGGAACAGAGGGCACAGCAAGAGGGACAGAAGCAGGCAAGGTCAGAGACTGGGAAGAGCCAGGCCCGGGAGCAGGAACAGCTGCTCCATTGCACTCTTGGAGAAAGCTCTTGGCTGGTTCCAAGTGCTGAAAGGCGTGAAGGGCAGAGAGGAGGCCACAGCAAACAATGCTCCTGTTTGCACAGCCTCCCCTCTGTGTGTCCCAGAAGGAATTGGATGGACTGTGTTCTTCTCTCCGAGTCGTCTCGTTCAGCATGAGCAGCTCAGCACCAGGAGCTGAAGGAGCTGAAGCCTCAGGCCACAGGAGCTGGGCAAGAGGGAACTTTTGGAGCAAAGTAATGCTGCTAAAATAGCCTCAGCTGAATGCAGTGGATAGAATCATGGAATCACAGAATCCTTTCTGTTGGAAAAGCCCTCTGAGCTCACCCAGTGCAGCCGCTCACCCAGCAGTGCCAAGCCCAGCACTAAAGCACGTCCCTGAAGTGCCAAGGCCTGGACAGCAGCCCTGAGTGAGGCCTGGACAGCAGGCCCTGAGCCAAAGGTGGCCTCTGGAGGAACCTTCCAAGCAAAGGTTATCTTTGTATCTGCTCCCTAATGAAATATGCATGGTCATTAGCACTGTGATAGATGCAGCCACTCCTTAGTGAAACATGTATTGACCTTTGTGTATTTAGAAGCCAGACAAGGCCATGAAATCTGACATCTGGCCTTGTTTGGGGCTGTATGGTCAAAGTCAGCTCCCTTGGTTCCTCCTTGAGCCCTGGCCAGGCTTTGGGAGGGGCCCAAGAGGAGGATGAAACCAGATGTTGCCACACTAGCAGTGCTGTCAGTTTGTTCATGCAGCACTGTCAGAGCTGGGCCCTCTCCCAGCGGGCTTGGAGCCTCAGCTGGGGCTGGAGGCACCTGCAGGAATTGCCAGTGCCCAGGAGTGGCTCTGCAGCCCTTGGCTGTGACAGCTTCCCCAGCTGCTGTGTGCATCTGGGGGATGGGAAAGGCTGAGGGTAAATGCTGCTGGATCTTTCTTAATCACTGCAGGCAATCTTTGGTGGGGATGATTGGGTGCATTGCTGAGCTGCTCCTTTTGTGATTCTTTGCTGCTCTGAACTGCAGGAAATGACACTGATTCCTTCAGTTGGAGTCTGTGTCTTTGGTGCTGACTTTGCCCACTGGTGAAACAAAACTGGCACAGTCTGGCCAGATCCCAACAAAATGTCACTTGTTCAATATAAATGTGAGGAATCAGTGCCATCAGAAATTCCCAGATGGGAAGCCCTTCCCTGGAGTTCCCTGGCTCTGGAGTGGGCTGAGGTCGGAGCCCCGTGGGAGCACTGGGGCAGTCAGGTAAAAGAAGCTGCAGCCCTGGATGGCTTCAAATGCATCCAAAAGTTGCATATGGAAAAGGAAAAGACCTTGTGGGTTTGGGCAGACAAAGATGAATTTGTTGAGAGTACATAGGAAACAGTACCTTCAGAAGGAACAATTATTGTTGGAATGCTCCCACATGAAGCAACAGAAGAAGGTTTTTTTCTTGAGCTCAGATGCATTTGTGCAAGTGAAATATTGATATATTGTATCATTATACACGTATTTATAGTATAAGACATTAATATATATATATTTATATATGTATTTATATATTTTTAATATGTATCTATATTTCAATATGTCTATATCAATATCTACATAAAAAATAGGAATAATATGAAATAGTGCTGACATTACTAATTTGGTAGCTTTGGCTGCTCAGGGATGTAACTCTAAATACCCTACAGAACAGGATTGGCCAGGACCCTAATGTCAGTGGTCAACATTGTGAGATTGTATACAATGAAAAAAGGAGGAAGGGAGGAAATTGGCGATTTTTACAGGGTGTGCTGATACTGTGATGCAGAATGCTTTGTCTGTTCCTGTGAAAAATACAGTGATTAAGCCTGCAGGGTTTTTCATGTACCAGACTATCCACAAGCTGCAGGATTGGTTGCACGGGTGAAGGGGTTGTTAAAAGAGCAGTTGAACAAATGAGGAGATGGGAACCTTTTCCCATGGAGAACCCATCTCCCAGATGTGCCCCATGCCCTCAACAATGGCCCACTGGGGAAATGGAAACCCCCTGGCTGTGCACGGCTGCCCCCAGTTTGCAAATCCAACCATGGGCAGTGAGACTTGGGCTGCCTGGGAAATTGTTCTGGCTGTGATGGCCCCTGGCAGGGCCAGCCCAGAGGCTGCAGGGCTGGGCCTTCATGCATTGGAATTAATTAGGATAAATTCAAAGCAAATGAGAGCTATCAATTCTGCAACAGGAATTCAGATTCCTCCAGGACACTTTGCTTTGGTAACTGCTTCCTTGGAGCTTGGCCTTGCAAAGTGTTCCTGTCACGGCAGGAGGAATTGATGCAGAATATCCAGGAGAAATTACAGTAATTCTGTTAAACAATAGTGAACAAGATTGGATTATTCAACCCCATGACAGGGTAGCACAATTATCAATATTGCAATTTTAAGAACGATTGTGAAAAAAGGAGATCCAGCTCCAGTCACCACCGTTTGTGGAGATAAAGGGTTTGGATCCAGCAGCCCTAATAATGGAGCCAGAGTGTGGGTCCGGAGGCCAAATGGCCCTCCCGAGGCAGCTGAAGGAGCAGCTCCTGGGAAAGACAACTGAGTCCTGAAACCTGGGCAGGAACAATGGGGATGTGTCCCTGCAGCCAAGGATTGTGTGTGAGAACAAGTAGATCTGACAGGATATTGTTTTACACATCCTGCCAGACCAGATCTGCCTGTTTGCCCCAAGGGCCCCTTTGGGAAATGCTCTGATCCACGGGGCTCCATGTGAAGGCTGCTGTGACACCGAGGGACTTGCACAGGAATTGCATCCAGGAGCCCGGGTGCCCCTCAGGGACTGGGACCCAGCCCCTTCCAGCCAGAGGGGAAAGGGCCCCCCCAAGCCTTGTTGGCCACAGACAACATGGTAAAGCTGAACAGCAAAGGGCCTGGGGGCATTATTCTGGAATTAAAAAGGTGCCAGCTCCATGGACCACAGAATTCTTGTTCCTAATGTGAATGAGACTGAGAAAAAAGAATGAAGAACGGTGTCACTAAAGTACTACTGATGTCTGTAAGGTGTACCTTGATAGTCAGCCAGAATCTTTGTCTGCCACAAACACCTCTAGTGTTTCACCAAGGGGTTAGTCATCAAAATGTAATGATGAGTTATGAAAATGTAAAGATCAGGGTAGGCAAAGTGCTGCATGTCACCAATTGCTGGGTGTGTTCTCAGCTGGAGTTGGCAGGAATGGGGCTCCCTTGGAGGGCCCACCCTGTGGGGTGGCCAGAACTCTGTCCATGGGCTCTGACTCGTCACTGTCAGGGAAGGGACAGTTAAAGAGAACACAGGAATACAATGATCACTTGGACAGGATTCCCTAAGATTTGCCTTCAGGAGAAACCAAAGCCTGTTCTAGTTCCAGAGGCCACAGTGTGAGAGGATTTCTGTGCTTTTGCATCACTGCCAATGTCAGTAGAACTTGGGCTGCTGGAGCTGCTCGGTGTCAGTGTCACACCACTCTTGGCTGCAGGGTCACCATTTTGGGTCCTTCAGCAACAACCACAAGGAAGAGTTGGGGCCCAGAGAACATTTTCCCCCCAAGGAATGCCTTGGCCTTCAGCAAGCAAAAGATTCTGGTTCATCCTGTGGCCCATGTGTGCTGCCCCATCGTGTGGAGTTGACAGGAATAAGCTGAATGGATGATTAGGAGAAGTAGCAAATGATGCTGTTAAAATGTCCAATAGCACATCCTGTGAGCTCCAACAAACACAACTGGGGACTCCACAGAACCCCATGGCCTTGGATGATCTGCCTGCTGGCCAAGGAGGAGCCTGGGCTCTCATGGGACAGGAATGTTGCACTGCTCTCAGGGATGGGTTTGAAGGCCAGCAGTCAGCAATCACCTTGACACAAAGAGCAGTAGAAGAGTGGCAGAAAGAAGAAAATTCTTCTTGCTGGGATTGGCTTCATGGCTGCCAAAGTGGAGGCTGCTGTGACATGCATTTGTGGCAGTGCCTGTCATCATTGCAGCGTGTGCACTTGGTGTGCACTCTGACATTCCATGTTAGAGTTGTTGTGATGCTTTGTGCTGGGAAGTGGAGTATTGGGACTTGTCTTAAAAGAGGCAGTCTCTAGAAAAGAGAGGCATTTGATAAATAACAGAGAATACCAGCAACTATTTAGGCATGTTTCAAAAGGAACGTGAATAGCTCAGAGTAATGCAATTAAACAGCACTTAATTGAAGCACAAGAGGAGATGCCTTTATGCCTAATGTCTCAATCTAAACTGTGTTATTGAAAGAATGGTTAGGAAGGTTGTAGTTCATTGTAGGTCCCAGGACTGATCAAAGTCCCAAGGCCTGAACAGGCCCTGAGGCAAAGTTCACCTCTAGAGGAACCTTCCAACCAAATGTTGTATTTGTATCCACTCCTTAAGGAAGCATTATTAACAACATGATCAGTGCATGTGTTCCTTGATAAAACATGGATTTATCTTTCTGTATTGAGAAACCAGCCCCGGCCCCATCTGGCCTTGTTTGGGGCTGAAGGATCAAAGTCAACTCCCTTGGTTCCTCCTTGAGCCCTGGCCAGGCTTTGGGAGGAACCAATGAGGAGAATGAAACCAGATGTTGCCACAGTAGCAGTGATGTCAGCTTGTTTGTTTAACAGTGGAAAAGCTGTGTCCTCTCCCAGCGGGCCTGGAGCCTCCTTGCCTGCAGAGGTGGCGGCACCTGCAGGAATTCCCAGTGTCTGGGAGTGGCTCTGCAGTCCTTGGCTTCCCCAGCTGATGTGTGGGTCTGGGTGATGGTAAAATCTGAGGGGAACTGCTGACGGATCTTTCTTTAATCACTGCAGGCAATCTTTGGTAGTCATGACTGGATGGATTGCTGAGCTTCTTTTGTAATTCTTTCCTAATGATGATGTGCTTTGCTGAGCTTATCCTTTTGTAATTCTTTGCAGCTGTGCATGATATAAATGACACAATTCCTTAAGTTGGTGTCTGTGTCTTTGGTAGTGACCCTGCCCACTGGTGAAACAGGGCCCCCTCTTGCCTAAGTGTTACCTGGGAAGGCAAAAGCCCTCGCTCCAAAATTCCCCCCTTCCTCCTTGTTCCCCCCCTTCATACCCTGAGCATGATGTCCTGTGGTCTGGGCTGTGCCCGGGGTCAGTTGGGGTCACCTGTCCTGGCTGTGTCCCCTGCCAAGCTCCCCCGCAGCCCCAGCCCCTCCCCAGCGTGGCTGGACGAGGGGCAGGACAGGCCTTGGCTGTGCTGCAGCTCAGCAAGAACAAAACCATCTCTGCGTGCTCAGCGCTGTGCTCAGCACCCGGCCCAGCAGTGTCTCAGTGCCAGGGGCTGTGCCCTCAGTGCCTGCCAGGGCTTTCCATGGCAACTGCCAGGCCAGGCGACCCAGGTGTCCCCCCAGTGACGGTTGCCATGGAAACAGTGCCCAGCCCTGCCCCTTTCTGTCTGGCTGACCTGGCCTTTGGCCCTGGCAGTGCCCTTGGCTGCTGGTTCCTGGTGCCCGAGCGGCCAGCGTGGCACAGGGCAGGTGGCCATGGCACAGCCCCCAGCAAGGGATCCCCTCTGGCTCTGGGCACTGACAGCAGCCCTGAGCAAGGGGCCCAGGGCAGCTTTCCATGGCCACCAACCATCACAACGGGTGCGGGCATTGGTTGCCATGGCACCTGGTGGCACCAACGAGTGTCACTGCAATTGTACCTGGAACAGCCCTGGCACTGCTTTGTCCTGAGGGTTGCCATGGCAGCTGAGGGCAGCAACAGCTGGGGCTCTGCAAGGGCCCTGGGGCAGACGGGAAGGAGCAGCAGACCCGGGGCTCATCCATCCCCAGTGCGCTGCACAGCCCAGGGCAGCGTCCCAGAGCCTCCTCATGCAGCTGCCAACAACATCCCCCCTCTGCAGCCCTGGCCTCTCCCCCAGCTCACACCCGTGCCCCATCCTTGCAGGCACAGACATGGCAGCACTGCCTCAGCAGCCCCTGCTTGCATTGCCCACAGCAGGGGGAGCACCCCCATGCTGTTGCTGTGGGGACATGAACCTGAGGGAGCACAAATGCCATCAGCCCTGGGGCCAGCAAGGGCTGGGGGACACCAGGGAAACAACTCAGCTTTGTCCTGGCCTCTGCAGTCAGCCAGAAAGTTTGTTCCCATCAGCTGGGAGTTTCCTGTGCCACTGCAGACGCTGTTGCTCAGAGCCAGGGCTGCCTGGCAGCCACCCCCAAACTGCCCTGAGCATTTCCTTGGCTTCACCTTTGCTTTCTTTCCTCTTCCTGATACAAATGTCTTCCCATTGCCCACCCCCGTTCCCTCCCCTGCAAACAGCCCATCCCTGGTTGCCCTTTCCTCTCTGGCCCCACTGCCCATTGCAGTTCCTGACTTGGCCCCATGGGAACGTCCCTTGGGCAGCAGGATCATCCTACAAGTGCTGCAGGAATTGTCTGCAGGCTCCTGCAGTGCCTGCTGCTGCTCCCTTGCCAGAGGCAGCCCAGGCCAGGGGGGCACATCTGGGCTGCTGTGTCTGCCTCTGGGGCTCCCTGTTCTGGGCAGTGAGAGGAGCTGCAGAGGCTCTGCACGACTGACAGGATGGGCTTTGGGGCTGCCAGGAGAAGCTGAGGGACCTGGGCTGCTGGAGCTCCTCAAGAGGAGGCCCAGGGCTCATCCTGCAGCTGCTCCAAGGGTTCTTTCAGAGAATCCCAGAATCAGCAAAGCTGGAACAGGCCATGGAGATCATCAAGTCCAACCTGTGCCCTGACACGGCCTTGTCTCCCCTGGGCCTCCTCTTCTCCAGGATAAACAAGCCCAGCTCCCTCAGCTGCTCCTCAAAGCTCTTGTGTTCCAGACCCCTCCCCAGCCTTGTTGCCCTTCTCTGGACACGCTCCAGCCCCTCCATGTCCTTCCTAAATTGGGGGCCCAGAACTGCAAACAGCACTCGAGGTGCTGCCCAAGCAGTGCTGAGCACAGGGGAACAATCCCTGCCCTGCTCCTGCTGCCCACACCATTCCTGAGCCAGGCCAGGAGCCATTGGCCTTCTTGGCCACCTGGGCACACGGCTGGCTCATGTCCAGCCTGCTGTCCATCTGTCCCTGCAGGTCCCTTTCTGCCTGGCTGCTCTCCAGCCCCTCTGTCCCCAGCCTGTAGAGCTGCAGGGGTTGTTGTGGCCAAAGTGCAGGACCCGGCACTTGGACTTGTTCAACCTCACCTTGTTGGATTTGGGCCCTGCTTCCAGCCTGTCCAGGGCCCTGTGCAGAGCCCTCCTACCCTCCAGCAGATCCACACTCACACCCAGCTTGCTGTCATCTGCAAATTTGGTGATTTTCTATTCTTTTTCACACATGTGGTAATCATTTCCCCAAAATCATTAACATATTTCCCCTCCTCTTAACCCATGTGTTCTTCTGTCTTGGGGGTTTCTCTGCTGGTCCCTGGTGCTCGTGGAGCCCAATGTTCCCGTGGGCCTGGCTGAGCTGGCAGGACACTGAGGTTGCTGAACTTCCAGTTCCCCTTCTCACACAATGGGCATTGTGTGCTCTCCACAGGCCTGGGGTTGTGGAGAACAAGCTCCAGGGGTCAGCTCAGCTGGTGGAGACAATTTATCATCTGGTAACATGAGGTCACAGAGTGGGCTGTGACATCACAGAGTGGATCATGTGAGGTCATCGAGCAGCTGTGGCATCATAGACTGCATCTGTGACATCACAGAGCAGGCTGTGACATCACAGGGCAGAGGTCTGACATCACAGGGCAGACTATGACATCACAGAGTTGGCTGTGACATCAGAGAGCAGCTCTGTGACATCGGAGAATGATCTGTGACATCCCAGAGGGGCTGTGTGACATTAGAGAATGGGCTGTGACATCACAGAGGAGGCTGTGACATCCCAGAGGGGCTGTGTGACATTACAGAATGGGCTGTGACATCACAGAGGAGGCTGTGACATCCCAGAGGGGCTGTGTGACATCCCAGCAGGGCTGTGTCAGGTCACTGGGTTGCTCACTCTGCCCCAGCTCCCCCTCACCGTTTCTCCCAACAAGTCCAATGCTGTCCATGCCCAGCAGGGTCCCTGTCCCCCGGGATCCCCCCGGCCCACCTGGAGCCACAGCCTCCACCAAAGGATGTTCCACAGGATCCACCCCAGAGCCTGACAGGGGACAAGGGGCCAGGGCTGTGTGACCAGGACATCAAGGACGGGGATTCTCCAGGTCACTGTGGCCTGGGTTGGGTTGCCCAGTGTTGTAGTGCGTTTTTATATTTTGTAATACTTTGAAGTAGTTTTGTTTTGTATTCCCATATTTTTCCCAAATGGTTTATCCCAGACTGTACCCCCCTCCCTTTACCTGTGTAATTCCTCTCCCAGGATGAGATCATCCCCAAACCCCCACCCTGGCTCTCTGTCAATCACTCAGCATCCCATCCCCCCCATCCAGAAGTTTCGGTCCAAGTTGTCGAGTGATTAGCCAGAGGCCAGGGGTCAGCCCCCCAAGCCCTGCCCTATACGCTGTCCTATATGTCTATCCCCCAGCACCCATCTCCCAGAGATACTTATTGGTTGGTAAAATGTTATCTACTTTTGGTTTCCACCTCCCTTTAAATGTAACCTTGGGACATCTCCCGGGGCTCTCGGCAGGAGGCTCCCTGAGGTGCAGGAGCTCCTTCGGGACTCCTAATAAAACCTTGGATTAACCCCTGCTAAGAGTCGGCCCTTTCTCTTCTACCGATGTCTCTGCTGTCTCTGCTGCAGCGAAGGCAACCAGCCTAAGTGCCCTCAGCACCCTCGGGGCACAGAGAGTGTCTCCCTGCTGTCGGCCGTGTCGGGGCTGCCTTCCCTGGTGTCTGCCGACTCGGGACTGGCCCAGGGGCTTTGAGAGGCTTGCAGAGAGACCGAGACAGCCCAGGGCAGGAAAGATGTCTGGCAGCTGGAGCAGGGCCTGGGAAGGGCCTCCAAGGTGGGGCTGGAGCCCTTGGGCTGTGAGCAGAGGCTGAGGGAGCTGGGCTTGTCCAGCCTGGAGCAGGGAAGGCTGAGGGGCTCCTCATCCCAGCCTGGCAGTGCCAGCGAGGAGGGGATGGAGAACACAGAGCCAGGCTCTTCACAGGGGGGCTGGTGGGAGACAAAAGCCAATGGGTGGGAGGGGAAAGAGGGGAGATCAGCCAGGGCATGAGGAGATGAAATGAGTCAGGCTGCTTTCAGCATTTCCTCAACACCAAGAACAGCCTGACCTCCCTTCTCCATCCACCACTGGCAGCTTTGCAAATCAGGAATTGTTGGAGCTGTTGTGCCCCCACACCAGGATGAGCATCCTGATACAAGAACTTAATTGTGTTTATATCTATTACCACATTTGTCTAAAATTAATTTTAGTATGGAAATCACCTGTGGAGGGTGCACTCATCAGACACTGCTGGGACATTGCACATAGCTCAGGGATGAGCGTGATTGTTATTAAATTGTGTCCTGTTCAACTATGGTCTGCTGGCCATGAAGAGAAACTTTCTGTGCCTCTGAGTCCCACCAGTTCCTGGTCCCTCCAAGGACACAAACCTGATGAGTTGTGGTTCCCACTCCAATGGTGGCACTTGGACCTTGCTCCATAGCCAGAGCAGAGCTCCCTTGTCCCAGAAAGTGCCTGGCAAAGGAGGGATGAAGGAAACAGGACAAGCTGTGGGGATCAGGTGCAGGGCACAGCCAGGGAAATTAATGACTTTTGCATTTTACAGAGCTGTGCCTCCCCTTGGCTTTGCTGGCTGACAATAAATGAACATCCCTCTGGTCTCTGGCAGCTCCTTCTCCAAGGAAAGCAGGGGGGAACTGGAGCCAAGGAGCTGAAACCTGCAGGTGCAGCCTGGGCTGGAGGGAGCTCAGATTTGCACAAGGCTGCTCTGAGTGCCAGGGCTTGGATGGGGGAAATGGTGGGATGGGGGTAGGGACAGAGTCTGATTGATTGTCAGACATAAAGGGTCTTGATTTTCATATCTATTCCAACTGCATGAGGAGGTACTTGGATTCAGGATCAATTGGAGATTGCACATATCAATGAATTAACAGGAAAACCTAAACAGGACCAAAAAATATTGCCTCACTGTCTTTGTAAATATAATATATTCACTTTGAATGCAGTTCTGAAATCTGTCCCATTAACCATGAAAGATTTGGAAATGTAAATCAGATTATTCCCAGAGGCTCAGCTTGTTAAGGTGTGCTGAATGTTAATGAGCTCTGGGGCACTGAATTCCTGAACTGAAGAGCTGAAGGCTGAACAAGCCTCTGGAGAAGTAAAATTCAGCAGCAGCCTCCAAGTTTTTAGAGTGTGTGGAGGACAACTTTTTGTCACAGCTGGTGAGTGAGCCCAGCAGGGGAGGGACTATGCTGGACCTGTTGTTTGGGATCAGAGATGGCCTGGGGGGAGATGTGGTGGTTGGAGGCCGCTTGGGGCACAGTGAGCATGAAATTATAGAGTTCCCAATATTTGTGAAATCAGGAGGAACATCTATAAGACTCTTACATTGGACTTCTGGAGGGCAGAATTTGGCCTGATTAGGAGACTTATTCAGAGAGTTCCTTGGGAAGCAGCCCTTAAAAACAAAGGAGTTTGGGAAGGGTGGGTGTGCTTCAAAACAGAGATCTTGTGGGAACAGGAACAGACTGTCCCTGTGTGCTGAAAGAAGAGTTGATGAGGCAAACGTCCAGCCTGGATGGGCAAGGAGGTTTTGATGGAACATAGGAATAAAAAGAGGATGTATCATCTTTGGAAGGAGGGTCAGGTCTCTCAGCAAGTATTTAAGGGGGTTGCTAGGGCACGTAGGAAAGAAATTAGGGAGGCCAAAGCTCAGTATGAACTTAACTTGGGACATTTTGTAAGGGATAATAAAAAATGTTTTTACAAATATATTAATGGCAAAAGGAAGGGTAGGACCAACCCTTGTTCTTTATTAGATGTGGGAGGGGACTTAGTAACCGCAGATGAGGAGAAGGCAGAGGTGCTTAACACCTTCTTTGCCTCAGTCTTTAGTGGGAAGGCTTGCCTACAGGATAACTGTCCTCTTGGGTTGGTAGACAGTGTCAGAGAGCAGAATGATCTGCCCGGGCCAGGGGCTGCACTGCCAGCCCAGAGCCACGTGGGGATCGCCCGGTACCGGCAGGGCAGCAGGGAAACCGGCACTGGGGCAGCAGAAATGGGCAATACGAGAGCTGGGGGTGCTCCAGAAGCCTGGACATGTTGGGAGCATGGACAGGGGGGACCCATGGATACCCCAGGAGCCTGAAACAGGGACCCCGGACAGTGCTGACCCCTGGGACGCCTGTGATGCCAAAGTGGGGAGCCCAGAGAAGGGGAACCTGCGGGATTGCCAGGAGCCCCAGAGCCCAGAGAGGGGAACACCAATACAAACTTGAACTGGAGCAACCCAGACAGGGGGGGCCTCCAGGAGCCCAAAGTGGAGAGACCAGAGATGGGAAACTGAGGGCTGGGTGTTTTTGCTGCATCTTGGTCATTTGTGTATTTTGGGGGACTGAATCTTGGTGCTTTGGAGGTTTATATGGGTGGCAGATTCCCAGTGAATTCTAGGGATGGGCTTGGGCAGTAGGAACCCGCTAACCCAATGTGCTCATCCATTGTATTTTTCCCCAAACCAGGATTTCTCTTTCCCAAACCTTGGCTGGATGGAGAAGGAGGCTGTGAGGAAGAGGAAGATGTTCCAGGACACGCAGGCAGGTGAGGAGGAAGTCAGTGCCCCTTTCCCCCTCTCTCCTGCTCCATCTCCCAGCCCAGCACGGGCCCTGGCTGCAGCACAATCCTGCTGCCGATGCCGTCCTGTAGCCAGGGACACATTGGGAGGATCTCCTTCCCTCTGGCATGGAGGCAAATCCCATCCTCTCCTTGTCCTTCCTCCCCCAGACCAGGAGCTGAGGATGGAGACCAGGGAGGACAAATCCTCATGGTATAATCTCATGGAAGAGGCTGTTTTGAGTGACTCCACAGCACAGGAATGCAAGAGAGCAGAAAATCCCTGCAGATCCCACACAAGGAGGGGCTGCAAGCCCAGCCCAGGGTGCTCTGAGGAGGAAAGAGCCACCCTGTGCCAGGAAGGTGGACAGAGCTTCAGCCAGAGCTCGGAGCTGGTGGCCCATGAGCAGCTTGGAGTGTGGGAAGAGCTTCAGACAGAGCAACAGCCTGATCTGCCACCAGATGATCCACACTGGGGAATGGCCTTAGGAGTGTGGCAAGCGTGGCAAGTGTGGAAAGGGCTTCAGCTGCAGCTCCACCCTCATCATCCACCAGTGCATCCACACTTGGCAGAGGCCCTACTAGCGTCCTGAGTGTCTGAAGAGGTTTCAGAGCAGCTCCCATCTCCTCCTGCACCAGGGGATTCACACTGAGGAGAGGCCCTTCCGCTGCCCTGACTGTGGGAAGGGATTCAAGCACAACTCCACCCTCGTCAGGCACCGGCGCATCCACACCGGGGAGAGGCCCTACAAGTGCTCTGAGTGTGGGAAGAGCTTCAGCCAGAGCTCTCACTTGAACAAACACCAACAGAGGCACCGGTAAGGGAAGCCCTGGAATGACTCAACTGAAGGAGGAGCTTCATGCACTGCTCCAGCTTCATCCCCTATTGGAGGACGCACGTTGGGAAGAGCTCTGGTGATCCATGTTCCCTGTGATCCATGCTGGGAAGACACCTGTCCCTTTTCCTGCCCCTGCCAGTGTCATGATGGGAGATGGAAGAACATGAGGGTCTGGCCATGGCCGTGTCATTACGGTCACTCCCACCTCAGGTCATTGCCAGGGGCAGGAAAGGGACTCTCTCTCTCCCTGACAAGAAAGGTGTCCTTTCCAGGGAATACGTGGCCGGGAAGAGCCAGTCGCTGGTGATGTAGTTTTCCCTGTAAATAGATTTTCTTATCCCTTCTGTTACCAATATTATTTCTGTTCCTTTTGTTCTTTATCTCGTTGCTGTTCCCAGGAAATTGTTCTTATCCCAGCCTGGGATCTTTGTCTTTTGTGCTTTCCATGGGAGGTGGGAGGGCAGCGAGGGCAGCGCGGTTTTAGCGGGAGCAGGAATTTGAGGAATCCCATTCCTGAACCCCAGCAGGTGGAAACCGAGCATCCCAGCTGGTGCCAGCCCTGGTGGCCATGGCAGCAGCCTTGGGAGCGGGTCCCTGGCTGGGGCTGTGGGAACCTCTTCCCTCTGGTGCCCAGGGACAGGAGTGGAGGGAGCGGCTGCAGCTGAGTCGGGGCAGGCTCAGGTTGGATGTCAGGAAAAGGTTTTTGCCCAGAGGCTGCTGGGGCCGTGGCCAGGCTCCCCAGGGAAGGGTCCCAGCTCCAGGGCTCTCTGAGCTGCAGCAGCGTTTGGCCAGCGCTGCCAGGCCCAGGCTGGCATTGTTGGAGTGTCCTGTGCAGGGCCAGCAGTTGGACTGGAGGATCCTGATGGGTCCCTCCCAGCTCAGCCAATTCTGTGCTTCTGGGATCCCATGAGCCTGGGGATGGGACTGCCAATGGTTGCCATGGCAATGGGCTCTGGGTGCAGGCCTGAGCTGGTGTCCATGGCAACCATCCCTGGCATGGGGTCTCCATGGAGCTGCTGAGGGACTGAGCATAGCAACAGGGAGCTGGTGATGGTTGCCATGGAAACTGACCATAGCAACAGGGAGATGGGGATGGTTGCCATGGAAACTGGCAATAGCAACAAGGGGCTGCTGATGGTTGCCATGGAAACTGACAATAGCAACAAGGGGCTGCTGATGGTTGCCATGGAAACTGACTGTGATAACAAGGAGATGGGGATTGTTGCCATGGAAACTGACCATAGCAACAGGGGGTGGGCATGGTTCCATGGAAACTGACCATAGTAACAGGGAGATGGGGATGGTTGCCATGGAAACTGACCACAGCAACAGGGGCCTGGGGATGGTTGCCATGGAAACTGACCATAGCAACAGGGGGCTGGGGATGGTTGCCATGGAAACTGACCATAGCAACAGGGGCTGGGGATGGTTGCCATGCAATGGTGATGGTTGCCCGTGGCGCTGCTGCCATTCTCTGCTGCTGCTGGGGCACTCGGGGCTCTGGCTGAGCAGCAAAGGTGACCCTGAGCCAGGAGCTTTCCTTGCCTGCAGCAAAGCCTCGGCACGCAAAGCCCTTCCTGGGGCTCTGCCCTGTGCCAGCAGGGATTGTGTCAGCGGAGCTGACCCGAAATTTCTTCTCCCAGGCAGCTTTAGGACACACAACATGGAAAAGCCAGAGGCCACTCTCAGCTCTGTGCAGTCCTCCAGCAGAATCTGGAGTGTGAAGCAGCCTGGGAACAGGGTTTAGTGTCAGGGGAGGGGAACTCAGAGCCCTTTCCTGCCCTGTGGGCTGAGGCTCTGCATTTCCAATGGCCCTGCAGCTGCCAAAGGGGCCTTTTTGGCTCAGCTGAGAACAGTTCTGCTGAGAGCCTGTCCTTAACCTGCTTTTCCTGCAAATGTGCCCAATCAATTCTCTTTTTTTGCAGCCCCAGGTCTTGTGTGAGTGCAAGTGTGACAACTGAAGGATGGAACAGCTCTACTGGGGGGGAGTTCTCTTTTTCTTGATTGGTTTTTTTGTTTATTTGGTTGGTTTGGCTTGATTTAGTTTTTTATCCTTTGTTCTGTTTTGGTTGGTTTGTTTGTGTTGTTGTTTTGGGTTGGTTGTTTGGTTAGGGTGCTGGGGTTTCTTTTGTTTTCATATGGTTTTGTTTGGTTTTTTGTTGGTTTTTCATTTTTTGTGGTTTTTTTAAATTATTTTTTGGTTTATATGGTTTTGGAGTTTTTTTTAATTATCTCTTCCTAGAAGCTCTGGGCAGAGCTCTGTGACTGTGTCTGACACTTGTCTGTGGCACTGTGCAGGTGGCCAGGGGGACCTTCCCCGAGCTGTGTGCAGAGGAATCCACATCAGCCCAGGCCGGGGTGGGCAGTGGCCGCTCAGTTCCATGGACTGGACGCGGCTCTGGACGCTTCCCTTGGAGCGACTGCAGGGAGGGAACGCTGGGGCTGTCACCAATGGGGTGTCACACACAGGGGACACTGGGGCTGTCACCAATGGGGTGTCACACACAGGGACACTGGGGCTGTCACTGCTGGGGTGTCACACACAGGGGACACTGGGGCTGTCACTGCTGGGGTGTCACACACAGGGACACTGGGGCTGTCACTGCTGGGGTGTCACACACAGGGGACGCTGGGGCTGTCACCAATGGGGTGTCACACACAGGGGACACTGGGGCTGTCACCAATGGGGTGTCACACACAGGGCAACGCTGGGGCTGCCCCACTTCTGCCCTGTCCCCAACAGCTCTGCCAGCACCTTGAGGGAACACAAAGGTTGAGCCAAAGGATGAGAATTGCAGAAGGGGCTGAGCTGGGAGGGACCCAATGGGATCATCAAATCCCAGAATCACAGAATCAGAGAATTACTGGGTTGGAAGAGACCTTCAAGAGCATCGAGTCCCACCCATGCCCGAACACTTCAACTGAACCATGACACTGAGTGCCACATCCAGCCTTTTTTAAACACATCCAGAGATGGTGACTATTACCTCCCCAGGCAAACCAATCCAGGACTTTATCACACATTCTGTGAAAACCCTTCTTCCTAATATCCAACCTATATTTCCCTTGGTGCAGCTTAAGATTGTGTGCTCTGCATCTGTCAGTTGCTGCCTGGAGAAAGAGACTGACCCCCACCTGACTACAACCTCCTTTCAGGAAGGTGGAGAGAGTGGTAAGGTCACCTCTGAGTCTCCTTTTCTCCAGACTGAACAACCCCAGCTCCCTCTCCTCACAGGATTTGTGTTCCAGACCCCTCACCAGCCTTGTTGCCCTTCTCTGGACACGCTCCAGCCCCTCCATGTCCCTCCTAAGTTGGGGCACCCACAACTGGACACAGCACTCAAGGTACGGTGCCAGTACAGGGCAAGAAGGCCAAGTACACCAGAGCCGGGTACAGGTGGAGAATGATCTCCCTGCTCCTGCTGGCCACACTGTTCCTGATCCACACCAGGAGCCCTTGGCCCTCTTGGCCACCAGGGCACTCTGCTGGCTCATGTTCAGCTGGCTGCCAACCAGCACCCCCAGGTCCCTTTCTGCCTGGGCACTGTCCAGCCACACCGTCCCCAGCCTCTGGCCTTGCAGGGGTTATTGTGGCCAAAATGCAGGACTCGCCACTTGGACTTAATTAACTTCATCTCATTGGACTCTGCCCATCCCTCCAACCATTCCAGGTCTCCGTGCAGAGCCCTCCTACCTTCCAGGAGATGGACACACGCTCCCAGCTTAGTGTCATCTGCAGATTTACTAATGAAAGACTCAAGCCCCTCATCCATGGTGTCAATAGAAATATTGAACAGAGCTGGCCCCAGCACAGAGCCCTGAGGGACACCACTGGTGCCTGGCCCCAGCTGGATGCAGCACCGCTCACCACCACTCTCTGGGCCCAGCCAGCCAGTTCTGAACCCAGCACAGAGTGCTCCTATCCCAGCCCTGGGCTGCAGCTTTTCCAGGAGTGTGCTGGGGGACACAGTGCCAAAGGCCTTGCTGGAGTCCAGGCACACAACACCCACAGCCTTTCCTGCATCCACCAGGAGGCTCACCTGGTCATAGAAGGAGACCAGCTTGCTCAAACACGACCTACCCCTCCTAAACCCCTGCTGGCTGGCTCTGATCCCCTGGCCATCCTGGAAGTGCTGGCTGATGACACTCACTAGAAACTGTTCCATTGCCTTACCGGGTACTGAGGTCAGGCTGCCTGGCCTATAATTACCAGGATCCTCCTTCCCACCCTTGTTGTGAATGGGTGTCACATTGGGCAGCTTCCAGTCATCTGGAACCTCACCAGGGAGCCAGGACTGCTGGTAAATGATGGAGACTGGCTTGGCAAGCTCAGCTGCCAGGTCCCTCATCACCCTGGGGTGGATCCCATCTGCTCCCAGGGATCTGTGAACATCCAAGCAGCTCAGCAGTTCTCTGACTGCCTCCTCCTGGATAACAGGGGCCCATTCTGCTCCCTGATGCTCCTCTATGATGCTGTAGCTGCTCAATGACCTCACACAACAAACTCTGGGATGTCATAGCCCAATCTGTGATCTCACAGAACCCACTCTGTGCTGTCGCACAGCCCCTTGCTGACATCCCAGCTGCTCTGTGCCTCTGTGACACAGCCACAGAGGTGCCACTGTGACACAGCCCCCTCTGGGACATCCCACAGCCCCTGCCAGTGCTGAGCCCCTGGGAGCTCTGTCTGTGCCCTGCTGGTTTCCCTGAGGGGCCCTGGCAGTGCCCCAGCCCTGCTGGGCTGTGCACAGGAGCTGCTCCTGGCCAGAGCTGTCTCTCTGCAGCTCTGCTGCCCTTGCCAGGAGCTGCCTCTGGGCCAGGAGCCCGGCCCAGCTCAGCAGCACAGACACAGCACCAGGACTTGAATGACCCTCTGGGGCTTTGGTGCTCTTTGCATCAGAGCCAGTCCCTCAGAGTGGGCTCAAAGACTTCTCAAGAACTCAAAGGGAGATTGAAATACTGAAGTTTCTTGTACTTTAAATAGAACCCTGTGAGGGACAGGACTGAGAAAGTGTCCCCAGGTTCCAGGGAAAGCAGAACAGCGGAGGCAGTGATGGCAGCTGGGGACAAGCAAGGCAAAGGTGTCTCTGGTGCTGAGCAAACCTGGATGTGTTTCAGGAATGCAAAGGGCCAAGGCCTGAGCCCCAGCCCTGGCCAGGCAGATCCTGTCCCTCCCTCCTTGCTCAGGCTCTTCCCGGGATGGGCACTGGCATGTGGGGATGGGCAATGCCAAGGGCAGGAGCATGGGGCGGCCCCTGCCAGGCTGCTGAGCAGGGACAAGGAGGCCATGAGGCCCCAGGCCTGCAAGGGTCACTTGTCCCCTCCTCACGGCTCAGGCCCAGGGCCAGCAGCCATGGCCAAGGTGCTGCCCAAGTTGGCTCTGGCAGGGCTGTCTTGCAGCTGCTGCCCATCCCTGTGCCCTGTGCAGCCCAGGCTGTCCTACGGTGTCCCTGCCCTGGCCTCTGTCCCTGCAGGCTCTCGGCATCCCCCGGCTGCCCCACCTGGCTGGGCCCTTCCTTTGCTGGCAGCTCTGCCTCCTGCCTGCCCCTGCCTGCCCACACAAAGCCTTGGGCTGCTCCAGGCTCCTGCTGGCGACGTGCTGCACCACAGCCCTGCCCTGGCAGGGAAATTCCTTTCTCCTGGTGCCACTCTGGGCCTCCCCAGCTGCCCTTGTGCTGCATTCTGCCCCAGCGAGGGGCACAACAACTCCCCTGGCCCCGGAGTCTCAGACCTCAGGCAGCCACCGGTGACCAACAGGGACAGGAATGCAACAGGACGGGTGCAGCTTTAGCAAAATCCAGGACCCTTTATTGTGCCAGGGAACAAGACAAGAAATGAGGGGCAGGGGTCGGGTCATGGGTTTTACATGACAGGCTAGGGGTGGAGTTTAGGGTCAGGGTCCAATAGCAGGAGGAGCAGGGGACTGCAATGGGGTGGATCAAGGAGCAAACCAATGGAAAAAAATAAGGTGGGGACACTGCAGTAGAATTTAAAGCAATGAGGGCACAGGAAAGGAAGAACATTCTGGGGCCATTCCTGTTTTGACCAGATGGGGTGGAGTGTCTTTTCCCGGGCTTGCAGGGCCACGCCCCACAGGTGGAGGGGTGGAATCTCCATTAAATCACGCCCCTCGCCCGATGCTCTCTGTCTGGGTAGAATCCCCACCGCCTGGGGCGGGGGCACTCCACACCCTTGGTGCCATTCTTTCTTTCTCTGCCTGTTTCATACAATGAAGAAAAACTCCAGCATCTGTGGAACCACCCTCCAATTCCTTTCAGGCTACTCCTGTCCTCAGTCTGCACACAAGTGAGCCCAGAGCCATTAGCCTCTACATCCTGGTTATGTGATGAGGCCTCCCAACCCCATCTTGGGAGATTTTTGGGTCCTCAACGTGGTCTTTGAAAATGGAAACAGTAGTCAAAGTTATTTTCTCACAGATCTTGCAATGACAGAACAAGGGTCAATATCTTTGTTACAGATCAGTAATGCCATGGTGGACTCTCCCAAGTAAGGGGCAAATATTAAGTATATGTTAAGAGAAGTTTTGCAGCTGTAGAGTTATGTTTTCCCTCTCCCTTGCATTGTTATCACAGGGTGGCCTCAGTAGCTGGGGCACTTGGGAGGGTCGGCTTGTTACTATGGCAGCACCTGACCTCCAATCCAGCTGTGAGAAAGTGATCTGAGCACCACTGTGAAATAAACACAGGCAGGAGACTTTTCTCCTTTTTAATGCCTTTATTACAAGTGATGAGCTCTGGGGGGAGAGCTGACAGGTTCACGCTCATGTTGCCACTGCTCCCAGTGGTGACTTGGAGGAGGAGGAAGAGTGCAGCTTTGTCCACTGGTCTGTGGCCAGAGCTGGGGATTCTGTCCTCATGGGAGCATCAGGAATAATCCCTTGTTCACTTTTTCAGTTTGACTCCCAGGCTCCTGCCTCTAGCTGAGGTCCTTCCTTGGCGAGGGCAAGGGGCAAAGAAAGGGTCTCAGCATTTCTGCAGGCTCTGGGCTTTGTTCCTCACATCCAGACATCACTTTGATCTCTTAATTCTGTGTTGGCTCGTTGTTTTTGGGGTCTTTTGGTAAGTTTGGAGGGGTGGCTTTCCCGTGGCAGACTGGCTCCAAGGTCATTTGCATGCCCTCCCATGTCCCCCCGCCATGTCATCCACCTGGCAGCAGTCAGGGTGGTACTGACAAAAGGAGTAGGTAACTAAAAGGACTGGTGATTACAATAACAAACAGTTAGAACTCCACCCT
Source organism: Agelaius tricolor (assembly GCF_023055355.1). Classification (NCBI taxonomy): domain Eukaryota; kingdom Metazoa; phylum Chordata; class Aves; order Passeriformes; family Icteridae; genus Agelaius; species Agelaius tricolor. The sequence continues at coordinate 3,326,731 of NW_027269308.1, forward strand.
GGCAGCAACAGGTCCAACCTGTTCACTCTGCCACCTTTTAAAAAAAATTGGCAGCTTTTTCTACTTGTAACAGTCCCCCCTCTTTTTCTTTGGGCTTAAACTTAAGCTTGCATCAACTTGCAATTTCTGACTCATGAGCACAGAATTTCCTTAATTTTTTGTATTGATTATAAATTTCTTGAACACTCTGATAATCATGGCTCCTTAACTTTGTTCCCTTTCCTGGTTTCTTCAGGTTAACTTTTTTAGAGATCTTTAGGTTGGTCTGCCTGGCAGATACTACCATTTTAATGAAGCAGGGAAGTAAGCATAGTAAAAAGAGCAAACCAGCAAGTGTACACACAGTGAAGAAAGCTACTTTTTTCCACCAATCTCCTTTGAAAGTCCATAGGTTATTCCAGCAACTGGAATCAAGTGTAGGAGTCCGTTCTTGGTTACTTACACATGCTAGTTTTTTATCTTGTTCGAGAGGTTTCTAATGATTGCTCTCTTCATCTTTAATACTGCCTGAAGCCTGATGATTCTGTTTAACATAGATATCGGGGCCCGATAACCCCAGGACCCATCTTGAGCCCAGGTGGCTGGGCCATAAGTCTTGATAATTTTTCTTGGGGTCCAAACCTGGCTCTTAGAATCTTGGATTCTCCCAATTTCTATTGCATTTTGCCTCTTCTGTTTGGTTTCTCTTAAATCATTGTGTATAGGAACTCCTAAACTTGATCCCGTTTCTTTGGGTAATAAGAAGAAAGCTGGTTTTATCATTCTAGCGGTGCAGCTGCCAGACCAGCTTCTCGGCAATTTAGTGCATTCTATAGTACTATAGATCAAAAACAGGTGTTTAGGGGCTCCCCAAAAATGTGGTTTTAGTTTCTGTTGGACATTCCCAATATTTAGAAATGTCTTTCATTCTCCAAAAGGGGTTTATCCCTTCTTCAATACATTCATAAAATTCATATGCTTCATGGTAGATACACTTGTTCTTTTCTTTCCTTTCAACAGAGCAAAATCTATTTGGATCTCCTGAGATCCACCAGGTAGCAGAGTTCTTTACTGCTAGATACCTTTTACAGACCATTCTTTTGACTGGCCTGTTGGACCCTTTAATACTAAATTCTGAGTTATTCCGTATCCAATTTAAGATTTCTAATAGCCTTAGATTAATTTTTTCCCATGGCCAAATTTCAGTCATCTGGGTACAAACTCCACAATCGGTTAAATTTAGTTTGTGGCTGCCTCTTTCTACTGAATCTATGAAAAGGTTCTTACCTCGGGGTATCTCTAAATGATCTTGTTTTCTTATTGCTTTTACTAACTCTTTCTCTTTGACCAGATCTACCAGCCTTGCTGCAGCAGCATCACATTCAAAGCGCAACCAGGCTTCTCCTACAGGGCACTGTCCCAGGAGTTGCTGCCTAAAAGTGGCGGTATTCTGGGCTATCCAATACATTCTCTTATCTTCTTGACAAAAGACCAACTGGGAGAGGTTAACACAATAAGGGTTAGAATTGATGGACTCTAGACAAGGAGCTCACTTCCTCCTCATAGAGGGGTTGGTAGCACTCACTGCACGGCTCTCCTGGGCTCCCCAGAGCTCCACCAGCAATTAGAGCCATCATTACTACCCTTCCCAAGGGTCCGGTATGGGTCATCTTGCACAGCCTGCCCACCCGGCCTTGCCTCTTGGGGACTTTGCTGAGAAGAAGCTTCCAAGCTCTTTAGAGTCCCTTCTGTGATAAACGAGTCCACTGGATTTAAGGATCATATAATTATTTTTATTATTATACAAGCGAGAATAAGCAAAGTTCAGTGCTGGGCGGCCGGGAGTCTCCTCTAGGCTGGCACCGTTCCTATCCCCAAAGTTCACCTTTTATTGCCTTCTTCTCCCGGGTCCAGGGATGACGTGGTCTGTCTTTTGCGCTTGCTCGTTCAGTTGCTAGGGGGTCTTTTTCTGCCTTCTGGTGGTCGTGGGATGAAGGCTCCAAGTCTTCCTCTTTAACCGCTGAGTGAACTTTCCCTTATAAGGCATATCTAGACAGTGGAATTTTCAGAACACTGTACTATTCCTGCAAGCCTAAGCAATTCTTGCGAGTTTCAGGATTGTTGTTACAGCCTTCCTCTGTGACCTCTGGGTGAACTTTTCCTTATAAGGTATATCTTTACCATGGAATTCCCAAAGCACTATACGATTCCTGCAAGCCAAGCAACCGTATGTGGCTGCACATTTAAGAATCAAGCGGTTTTAGCTATTTAGTCATTGCTTTTATATTGTATAATTATTTAGCTATTGATTTAATTAATGAACAAACGTATTGCTACTTATTACAGTCAGCATGATCCTCTGTGCTCACACAGATGCTCCAGGAGGAAGACCTCAAGATACCCAGCGCCATTGCCCTGAAGCTGGCTGAGCCACTCCTGCCACGCTTGGAGAATGTAAGGCTCTGTGCCCCCAGCCACGGGCACTGGACGCTGCCCAGAAATGTTGTGCCTTGTGCACTTTTGTGTGGGAACTCAGCACATCGTTCCCGATGTCCAGAGATGCCAGGAGAACCCTTGGGGGTCTCGAAAATCCTGGAATGTTGCCAAGAGTGTTTGGTGGCTTGATTTTGATCCATCCACAGAAGTAACAAGAGTTTGAGGACAAGAGAATCACTTTAGAGTAAAAGGCGTAAAAGAGACACATTTAGAGGGTGAAATACAGACTTTAAGGTTTTTGGTACAGGGGGGTTATGGAGACAAGATGGAGGGATCAGGGTGTGTCTCGTCCTTCTTCTTTCTTCTTCTTGTCCTCCATCTCCTGTGATGATGTTGGCACTTTGGGATTGGTTTATGGTGAAGGTGCACTTGCTAACATGGGTGAAAAGCATTGGGAAATAAAGGTAAATATAGTGTACGTAGATTTTAGTATAAAAAGACATGACCGCCCCGTGGGTGGTCAGAGAGTGCCTGTGACTGCTTGCAGATCAGACCTCTGTTGGGCAGACAGAAAATTTTGTAGATAAGAAATAATAAACAATCCGAAGATCGAAAAGCTGAAGAGTCCAGACTCGTCCTTTGAAACGCATGCCACCCAAGAACCACTCTACCCGTGTCGGGGCAGAGACAGACAGCCGAACCCGACACTTTTGGGCCTCTTCCCTGATGGGCCTGGAATAGTTGGTGCTGAGGTCTTTTCCTTTCCTCCAGGACAACAGCCACGTGCAGCTGCTCTCCATTCAGCTCTTCTGCAAAGTGATGGAGCTGGTAGTGGAAGAGGGGGAAAAGCCTCTCACGAGAATTGTGAGCCAGAGCCTCCTCCCTCTCTTCTTGTGTTGGCACGATGAGAACCAGCGTGTGGGAAAAGTCAGGAGGAGAGACCCTTTGTCATCATGGAAGAAGAGAAGAAACCTGAGTCGATGACAAGTGGGGAGATGTTGGGGCCCGAGAGCTTGGCCTGAGGGAAGAGGCCACAAGCTGTGAATTCTCCCAGTCGGTGCAAGCAATGGCAGCGAAGGAAGCGTCCCCACGCAGAGCAAGGAGTGCCCACAAGCTGCACCAGTGGAAGGCGGCTGTGAGGGTGCTGTGGGGAGATGGGGCACAGCAACAGCCCTGCCAGTGGCAACAAAGGGCAACAGTCCAGGAGCTGCCCCCAATGGAAAAGGAGGTGACTGAGCCAGAGCTGAGCCAGCGAGGGGAAGGAAGTGTGAACAGCCGGGAGAAGCAGGCACATTCTCCTGCCCCCAGGGAGGAGGTGCCATCAGCAGGGACACAGAGCCCAGTCCCTGCTCCAGACAGCCCCTGCTGCCCCCCAGCCCCTCACCCAGCCCACTGGGAGCCCAAAGCCCCAGTGAGCAGCTGGAAGAGGCAGAGCAGGGCTCAGTGCTGGCAGAGAAGGAGAGTGAGGAGGGCACCTCAGCTGGCAGTGATGAAGACTGGGAATTCTACAGCCAGACTGAGCTGTCCCAAGAGTGCCAAGGTGAGGCAGAGCCAGAGCTGTCCCAAGGAGAGTTCAGCAGCTCCCAAGACCTCTCCAGCTGGGAAGACTGCAGCGAACCAGAGCTCAGAGAACTCTGAGGCAATTCCACGGAGGAAGAGAGCAGCAGCACAGACCTGCCACAGGACTGCTGTGAAGGTAACAGCCTCTTCAGCTTTGGGCCCATTCCCTTGCTGTGGGAGGAAGAGGAGGACGACAGCTGGCATTAAGTCTACGTCCAGGAGCTGTACGAAGGAGAAGGCAGGGCCCAAAGGCTGGCAGGTCTGGCGGCAGATGGGCTGCCACTGCCCGTCCCTCAGCAGGTCTGGGTTGAGGGGCAGGCAGCGGAGTCCCTGTGTGCCTCGCTTCCCTGGCTGTGCAGCGAAGGCTCCGTGGGCCAGCAGGGGCCCGAGGCAGGGCCACAGAGCCCGGGGCCTGCCCCGCAGAGCCCTGGCGGTGCCTCAGCTGGCCAGCCGGGAGCACAGGCCCGCAGGCAGCAGCGGCTGCCCCAGGCAAACGGCCCGGCCGCCTCAGGCAGGCACTGCGGGCGCTGCGGGCGCTGCTCTGCTGGCCCTGCCTGGCGCGGCAGCTGCAGGAGCAGCGCCCGTGGCCCTGCCCAGCCCGGGCCGGCCGATGGCGGCTGCTCCCTGCGCGGGGCCCCAGGGAGCCACACGGGCGGCCTCGGCCTGGACATGGCCCCGCAGCCTCAGCTGCCCCGGCCAACCTGGAGCATCTCCCCAGCACCCACAGTCACTGCTGGGGCCAGCCCTAAACAGCACGCGTGGCACACGATTGGTGCCAGAGCGCTCAGCAGGGAATCCCAGAGTCATCGAGGTGGGAGGAGACCCTGATGCTCACCCAGTGCGACCGGCACCCTGGCAGCACCATCACCACTGCAAAACCACATCCCCAAGGGCCACATCCACACAACTCCTCAATGCCTCAGAGACAGCGACTCCACCGCCTCCTTGGGCAGCTTCTTCCAATGCCTCACCCCTCTGTCAGAGAAAAATTCCTTCTGATATTGAATCCGAACCTCCCCTGGTGCCATCAAAGGCCATTTCCTCTCATCTTGAAAGGATTCCACGCTGGTCCTTTGGGATTATATCCCTGAAGAATGGGCATAGATGGGAGCTGTTGCTCCATGGATGTGACTGCAGGACTTTGATTCACACCATTCCTTCAAAACAAATTAAAGCTGAGTTTAAGAAATAGTAGTAGTAAAAAAAAAAAAAAAAAAAAAAAAAAAAACCTTAGATGAAAAGTATTTTAAAAATTAAAAAAAGAATAGGAATAAGAAGATGAAGAAGAAGAAATAGTAGTAGTAAATTTAGTAAGAATAATAAGAATGAAAATAGGAATAAGATGAAGAGGATGATGAACAACTAGTAATTAATATCAGAATATTAAAAAAATAAGAATGACATAGTAAGTAAGCATAACAAGTGAATAAGATTACTTAGAAGGAGAAGAAGAAGAATATTTTAAAGAAGAAGAAAGAATACTAGCAGCAATTAAGAAGAAGAAGAAGGGGAAGAAGAAGATGAGAAAGAAGAAGAGAAAGAAGAAATAATAATAAGATGAAGGATATTAAATCAAAATGCACATCTACATGTCTTCTAGAATCCCAGAATGCAGGAAAGGACCTTAAAAATATCTACTTCCAACTGATCATCCTCTGAGCTCTCTCTCTCTTTCGTACTTCGATCTCCCTAGCTCCCATTTCTTGTTCAATAAAATTCATGTCCTAAACAATCTGGTTTTGTTCTCCTATGGTCTCATTTGTGCCTTTACTGGGGCAGAGGCGCCTCTCCCTCATGGCACCTTAAGCCTGGATGGAAGCATGGGCAGGTTCCTTCCAGCCACAAGCATTCCAGCATTCTGTCAGGGACTCCCTTCCCTTCTTCCCTCTGCTTCCAGCTGCAGAATGTGCAGCAAAGCCGCCTTTGCTGTCTGCTCAGGGAGCCCAGCCAGCTGCTGGAGCTTGACCCTGCCCCTGCACAGCTCCCTTGGGAGGCACGGCAGGAGCAGCACCCTGGCAGCCTCAGCAATTGCCCTCTGACAGCTCTGGCACACACTGCAATGGGCTGCAATTCCAGCTGCCAGCGAGGAAAAGATGGTCCTGCCCTTCAAGGCAAAATTCTGAAGGGGCCAAGGCACAAACGGAGCGAGATCTTACAAAGACATTTCACTGCCAGCCTCCATAACTTCATCCAGGGCTGTTTGAGCACCTGGATTGGGAAGGAAAAAAAAGAAAAATCAGGGGAGGGTCTTTGGCTGGGAGCTGCCACAGGTAAAGAGAGACACTGGAAGGGAAAAGGAGCAGACAAAGGAAGGCAGGAGAGAAAGCAGGACACAAATGGCAACCAGCCGAGAAGGTGGCACTCTGGAAACCAAACCTGCACTTAGGGAAAGGAAGAATTCTGAAACTTTATTTACTATGCTTGTCTGAGCAACCTGTGCCAGGACTTCACCACCCTGACAGGGAAGAAGTATTTTCTGTACCAAACCTGAATTGCATCCCTGTCACAGGGACATTTTATGAAAAATCCTTTCCTTAGAATTTTTTTCTCCTGAGAAGCTGAGAGGCCTCAGGAACAAAATGTAAACAATGGTTATCTGCTGCTGTGGAATGCAACAGGTGCATCTGTGATTGGTCTCATGTGGTTGTTTCTAATTAATGGCCATCACAGTCAGCTGGCTCAGACTCTCTGTCTGAGACACAAGCCTTTGTTATTCAATCCATTTCTATTCTATTCTCAGCTAGCCTTCTGATGAAATCCTTTCTTCTATTCTTTTAGTATAGTTTTAATATCATATATATCATAAAATAATAAATCAAGCCTTCTGAAACATGGAGTCAGATCTTCGTCTCTTCCCTCATCCTAAGACCCCTGCGAACACCGTCACAATTTGTGATTTGTGACCTCGAGTGACTGAAGAATTCCTCATTTGGTGAGACCCCAGAGGAGCACTGCTACACTGGCTAAACCCCGAGTGTGTGGCATTGATGGTCACCACACAAGTGACTACAGAATTGGATTCTAGCCAGGAGCTGAAGAACTGAAGATCCTGAATTTGGACAGAGTTCACAGCAAGGCTGACCACAAAGAGAACCTTTTGAAAAGTGTCCCAGATGTAATGAGTTAATGTCTTAGTTTGTTCATCAAGTTGCTAAAAAGACTATAAAAAGGGGAAAAGCCAATAATAGAAAAACGGCAAGGATAGATGTAACCAGCTAATATGTTGCAAGATGAATATAACGGGCTAATATATTGCAAAATAACTGTCATAAGGCTTAAACCGCAAAATGTCAGAAGCTAATATGTTGAAAGGCTAAATAAGCAATGTGTAGCTAGATGTAGCTATATGCCTATATATGGTAAAGGCTATTGTAAGACCTTGAGGAAGAGGATGGGAGCCTTCATCCAGACGACCACCAGAAGGCAGAATAAGACCCCCCACCAACTCTCGGCACAGACGCAGAGAACACTGGAAGGACACCCAACAACAACAGATAAAAAGGAGGACTGAACTGCCGGGCGGTGTGGGCCGATGGTGGAGCGGTGACTCCCCAGCTACACCCAGTGCTCCCAGTGGGTGCAAGCCTTTTGTTGGCTTCACCCAGTGCTGTAATTTGCCTGTTATCGCTTGCTTTATCAATTAATAAATTACACTTTATTTGGACTCACTTGTCAGTGATTGGTTCCTCACTGCAACTTAAAACACTAGATACAGATAAAATACTCTGGTGATCTTATCACACCCTGTTCTCAAACTTTTGGCACCAGCTTCTACTCTGGAACACCATGACTTCCTTGTAATCTGAAAGAGGGAACAAATCAAACCTCAAAAGCTGGTCCTACCTTGAAAACCAGTGTTCCTCCCACCAGAAACTTCTTTTCCTGTTGTGACAGATGAGTAATGTGATGATTGACTCTCACAATTAATAGACAAATATCATGTATATAACTTAAGGAAAGTTTTATAGATTTATAGTTATGCTGCACCCCATGCCCTGGTTATCCAGGGAAAACTGGGGCTGGGACATCTGGGAGGGCTGGCTTGTCACTATGGCGACACCTGAGCCCCAATCAGAATTTGAGGAAGAGATCTCCACCACTGGACAGCGAAGAAGGGGTTGATGGACAGAACTTTGGGAGGGCTTAAAGGGTTAAAAAGGGAAAGCCTCCAGCGTGAGGGGGCTGAGCACATGGCGAGGAAAATCTTTTGCTGCCGGTGCTGTAACCTTTTTTCTTTATTCAGTTTTCTGTTGTATTTTTGATAAGGTTTAATAAACCTTCCTAAACTATGAAAAGTGAGTAGCTATTTCTCACACTGTGGTCTGCAACCCTCACTCTTTACTACAATAAAATGTTTGTTTTAATTAGGTTTACATCAGTTCCATACGCTTTTATGAGCTTTTATGCCTTTTTATCTATATATGTTTAAGACCACTATCTGCTTATTGCAACATTCCAGGAATCCCTTTTGACTCTTCTCTCCATATTCCTGCAGAAGGTCAGGTCACTGTGGGTTTTCCACCAATAAAAATCCAGGTTGTTCAGATCCTAGGTGTGACGGGCAGGCACAGTTTCCCTGCTGACACAGGGACTGAAGACAAACCCCTCTGTTGTCACTGAAAACAAAAGAAAGGAGGAAGTTTCTGCCCATTGCAAAGTCCCCGTTTGCCCTGAAGGACTCTTCCTCTTCTTTCTCAGCAGCAGCTCAGCAGCCGGACGCCAAGAAGGACAAGAGAGGGAGGGGTGGTTGATTTGTGTGACAATTTAACAGCACTTGCACACAAGAGCTGAGTTTGTCAGCAACATCTCTGCAGAGGCAAGTCCTTGCTGAGGATGCAGAGCTGTGTCACTTGTGTTTAGTTTGCATCGAGTTAATGGCACGGTGGCTTTTCATGCTGCAGGTGTGGCCCCTGTGACAGCAGCCTGTTCATCCTTCAGGGGGTTTGCACCCACAGGGACAGTGCTGCTCCTGCCAGCACACCCCAGTTTGTCCTCATGCCAAAAAGCCCAGGCAGAACTTACTTCTTAAAGGAACGTTTTCCTTTTGCTCTCAAACCAAAGATTTCGATGTAATGGTATAATAGAAACCAATCTTTTCCCCTGTTGTCTGTTGGGACAGGAGGAAAATCCTATCACATCCAGATAGCAAGGCACTGTTTTCAGTTCCACTCTGGAAATGACTTGCAGGAGCAAGTGAATAAAATTCTCTGCTGGAACAGTGAAGTCCTGCCACTCTAAATCAGTGTGGTGCCTGAAGGGTTTTGTAGCAGGTTTGCACCTAAGTTGATGCTCAAGAAGTTTATGAGGTCCAACATAGACCTAAGGTTTGCACAGCAGAGTTTAGGCTGACAGCTAAGGGAGCATAAATTAAATGGTCTTTCCAAGCCAGAAGGCTGATGAGAATTGTTGGTATTTGTGCTCTCCTTCCTTGTTTAAAGGATAGCAACATATTTGATGAGATTTTGGCATTGCAGCTAAAGATCATGGCCAGATGAAGTCACCTAAGTGGTTGTTGTGCATTTCTAATTGTGGAGCTCAATAATCAGTGTAACTGCTTCTGGTAATCTGGCTCCAGTCTCGCACAGAGCATTGCTGGTTGGTCACTCTTATCTCCACAGCCCAGCAGAGATCCTGTTTTTGATGGCTCTCACTGCTCCCAAGGCCCCAGGGACCAGCCACTGGCTCTCCTCCTTCTGCTTTCCCTTCCAGGATCAGAGATTTCCTGCTGCTTCCTCCACGTCTGAGACAACTGGAGGAGATGAGGGGCTGAGGATGTGGCTTCTGACAGAGAGTTGATAACGCTCAGCTGAGGATTTTATTCTCCTGCCACTAAGCTGTCAGGCTGCTGCTGAAATTCCTCCTGCTTGGAAAGGGCTGGTGTGAGCAGCAGGAATTGTTGCTGGCTGGAACTTTTCCAAGAGCTGGACAAAAGAAGCATTTTGTGGAAGGCCACCAGCTGCCCTTGGTCAGCAGCACAAGGTGTGAGGTGCCCTTGGAAGGCCATCCCTGCACAAGGACAGCCTGGCCTTCTCCAGTGCCCAGAGCACCTTCCAGGCTTTTGGGCTGGCCTCGTCCCTCACCCTGGAGAAACAGGTTGCTGTTGGAACTCTCCTATCCACAGTTTCTGGCTGGATTGCCGTGTCTTACCACAGACAGCCCTGGAGACACCAGTACACACTCCATCTGCAATAAAAGGGGACTTTGTTCCAGCTTTTCCCTTGGCCCAGCATGCAGCAAGCCCACCTGGGCCTCATTCAGCTCTGTGTGGGCTGGTAGTCAGCTTCTGCTGGGAATTTAAAGCTTTTACCCTACTTTCCACAGCAAATAGTGGAGCAAACCCAGCCGCACCAACCCCCAAATTTCACTCTAAAAACCACAAGTTTCATTTTCCTCTATTCAAGCCTTGAAGAAAACAAACTTCACTTGAGTGAGCTGGAGGCACAGTGTCCTCCAGGATCATTCTTGAGTAGGACAATATTGCAGGGGAAGACTGGCAAACCCAGAGGTTACTGGTGCTTAGGAAGCTTTGCAAAACCTTCCCACGTGCGGTGCTCTTGCAGCCTCCAGAGCTCCTGGAGCCCTCACTCAGCTCAGGCACAGTTGGGACAGGAGGGGATGGTTCCGTCTGTCAGATGTGGGGACAGGAGGAGGGAAGACTTTGCAAACGCTGCCACGAGGGCAGGGCTGTTTTCATTGATGGTGCCAAGTGGTAGTACACCATCTTTGATTAAATGTGAGGTGCTGAAGGGCAAAAATTCTCAGTGCTAAGAAGAGAATGTCTCCACTCACACAGCAAGGTAAGTGAAGGGGAAAGTGCAATCTGTATTTCATGGGAGGTGTTCAGTTTTTAACAAAACATTTTTGCAGAAGACGTGCCCAGGCAGGGGTGATTCAGAGCATTTTATCAGCCTCACAGAGTGTCCCCATATCTGCTTGGCCACATTTTCTCTCTTTTTTCATTGTGAATGATTTCTCCTGCCAGGGTTGCTCCTGCTTGGAGTTCTGCTCTCAGTGGAGCCCCGGAATTTTCTCAGCAGGCCTCTGCAGCGAGTTCTGAGCCAAGGTGGGGCTCTGCTGCCAGCCCAAATCTGCGCTTCCCCTGCCCAGCCTGAGTGCAGGTGGGGCATGTGCTGGGCATGGCTGGAGACTTGCATGGCCAAAATCCTCCAGCATTTCCATCTGCTCATGGCTTTGGGTAGCACAAATCACACAACACCCATGGCAGCTGACAAATGGCATTTCTTGCAGATTGCTACAGCCGCACTGCTGATCCACAAATACACGAGAATCAATTTCAGCTGAAAAATGTCATTTATTACAAAGTGCTACACCCACGCTGACAATACAGAACTATACAAATCTCAATTTAGGTTAAAAACAGGAATTTATTCTATTATTACAACCTTTCTATGTAATAATATACAAATACCAACTTCAGTTACTTTATTGCCAACCTCCACAACAACGCACTATACACAAAGATCAATTAGGTGTTTAACAACTTAATTTATTACATATTACTACAAGAATTAAGCCCATCCAGGAATACAAAAATATCTCTGTAGATATGTAAATAGAATTACATTCAGAAACAGATAAGTATGCATTTTAAAATAGACCTATATACCTATACAAATACCAATATTCCTATTTTAAAAGCCATATAACAAAAATTGTATCAAAAGAGATACCTACACAACTTTACCCACAGGAAATAAACACAGATATAACAATATCCATGTCTACATAGATAAATTGATACACATATATGTAATTTCAAATATATATATATATATACACATAGCATACATTGATAACAAAATAAATATACATAAATATAAGAATATACACATGGAAAAAAACACATACAAATAGCAGCCCACATATAGAAAAACACATATAATAAACTGTGGCTACGTTCAAGTCTGTGTATCTTTAAACAGCACTCGAAGCAGAGGGACCCCAGCTGCCCCATCTTCAAAGCCTCTCGCTCGGTCTCCTCCTCCCGTGCAGAGCAGCTCTCCTGGACAGCGACAGCAGATGGAACACCTGGCAAGCAAAGGGAACACGGAGTGAGTATGGGGACGTTTCCCTTGGCAGCAGCTGCACTTCCATCAGGGAAGAGGAAATGTCAGAGCCTCCCAGGGGGGTCAGAAAGAGAAAGCAGCCGAGCGGGCCAGGCTGTGGTGAGCGCAGCCGCGGCGGGACTGTCCCGCAGCCCCGGCAGCCCGGCAGAGCCGGCACAGCTCCCGGCCCTGCCGGCACAGCTGCCTTGCCCAAGGACAGCCCCTGTGCCGGCCGGGGCAGCTGCGCTGAGCAGCCCCAGCACGGGCAGGGCCCGCTCCTGCCCCGCCGGGCAGTGCCCACGGCCACAGCCCACGGCACCCTCAGCCCCACCTGCCTCCCCGGGCCTGTGGCCTCACCCGGGCTCTCTCCAGGCTGGCAGCAGCAGGTCCCCGTTCACTGCTCTTGCTGCTGGCCTTCAGCTCCTCCCTGCTGGCTCCCGTCAGTCTCCGGCTGTCCTCAAGGTCTTCATGGCAGCTGTGGCAAAAGTGGAGGCTCTGGAATTGCTTCCAAGGCCTGGCAGAGCTGCAGTCCCGGAGCCCTCTGTGCTCCCTGCTGGCCCCCTCCATCCCCTCAGCCCCGCCATGCTCTCGGTGAAGCCCCAGCCCCCTTCAGTTTCTTCAGCCCCTCCCAGTCCTCTCACCCCCCTCAGTCCCTTCTGACCCATCCCGTCCCCTGAGACCCACCACCCTGCCAGCCTGTGCCACTTGCCTGTCACCTCAGTGCCACCATGGCCCTCGGCTGCCCCACAGCCCTCAGCCCCAGCAGCAGCTCAGGGTCACCGTCCCTTCAGCGCCCCCTGAGCCCCCTCTGTCTCACCGTCCTTCAGCAGCTCCTCAGGGGACAGTGCCTGGGGCCAGCGGCAGCTCCCACCGCTCCAGGGACAGCCGGGGCTGGAAGTGCTGCTCCGCCCGGCCCGGCCGCCAGCTCGGACCCAGCACAGGGACAGGGGACACAGGGGGCACCGGGGCAAAAGCAAGAGGTGAAAAAGGCAGCCGAGGGGGCAAAGAGCTAAAAATGCAGCCTAGGCCTACACAAACAGCAATCTATCCATCCATCTCTCCACCTAAACATTCCTATTCCTCTTACTAGATAACTATACACATTCATAAATGTAACTTCATACATATGTGTATATATATAAAAATATTTTACTCTACACATATAAAAAATTAACTCTAAAAATCTAGAAATGTAAATATATAATAAAATATAATTATATCACATCTATAACTATATACATATCCACATTTAACTATACAGATCTATCAAGCTATGTCCATATAAATAGAACACTATCATCTATAAATGGAACTCTAACCACTAATAAATAGAACCATAGAAATCTATAAACATATCTACAAACAGAGGAGTTCTACCTGCCCGATGGTCACAGGCTCTCCCCTGTCTCTTCCTGCCATGCAGGGCAGCCCTCCTGGAGATGTTGGTCAGATGGCATCTGGGAAGCAAAGGCAACGCTCAGTCAATATTGGCCCTTCTGCCCCTTTCCCTTGGGCAGCAATTGTCCTTCGACCAGGGGCTGTCCAAGATGGCCTGAAAGGCAGACTCTCACTTGGCAATTTGAAGCAATCTGCCCTTAAAAGAACAGGGACCATTCCAAGTCTTCAAAAGTGTGTTTCAAAACACTGAAGTATCTTGATAAAGTCTCAGCCCCCGCAGTGCAAAGGGCACCCAGGAGAGCTTGAAACACAGACAGTCCCAGCTGCCACAAGGAAGCCCAGCCTTGTTCTTTCTCTGTGCTGACAGAGAGACTTCAGCCCTCACTGAAATGGCTGAAGCTGAAGGTGCTGGGAGCTGAGTCATGAACCAGCTCCATTACCTGGCATCTACAAACTGCCCTCTGCAGTCAGCAGCAGCTGCTCCAACTCAACCATCAGCTCTGGCAGGAAGGGCTGGGAGGGACAGAGCTCCCTACGAGGCCTGCAGGCTGCACCAGCTTGGCTAAGGAATGGATCCACAGTGCTCCCTCTCTCCTCTTAGGCCTCCCTAATCAGGGGTCATTCCAGCTTTTCCTTCTGATACTGGAGTTACTGTGATTTTTCTATTGGTTGGCCTCTGATGTTGTGCTCCTTGTTTTTCTTGTGGGTCAGGCCCAATACCAGCAGACTGGTATTACATTTAGTCAGTGATTTGGACTTCTACCCTGACTTTTTGCTCTTTTTTCCCCTGTTCCTTCAAGAGTCGCTCAGCCTGGCCTCCCCTGGCACCCTGCAGCAAATTTATCCACCCACTTCAGCACAAAACTGGGACACCCGGCTTGGTGACACAACTCCCACAAGGTCAGGTTTATTCCCTGCTCTCTTGCCACAGCAGAGGACTCAGTGTCAGAGCCTCTGGAGAAGCGTGGAGGGCAGGGCTCAGGGAGGTTGTGTCAGTGCAGGATTTGAACTCAAGTCACCAGGAAGCACCAACCCTGCTCAGAGCAGCCATCTCACAGCTCTCTAAATCAGTGTGGGCTCTGTCCTTACCAGGCTCCTGGGGCTCCTGGGAACTGTTCCTGCAGCTCTCGGTGCCAGATGAAGCTTCCTCTGCTGCAGCTCTGTTCACAGGCTCCCCTCCTGAAGAATCAGGGGCAGCGCCAACATTGTCCTGAGCAGAAAAACAGAAAGAAAGGAACCCAAAGATCACTCGCTATTTTGCTGGAATCATATCAGGGATACAATAACTCTCCTTCTCCACTCCCAAAGGACATGGAGCACAGAGGAGGGAACACTGCCCCCACGGTTCACATGACAAGCCTTTTAAACTCAGGATTCAGGGGGCCAAGGTGAAACTGAAGCTCTTCCAAAATGACCTTTGAGACAAAACATGAACACAGCAAACCAGAAGACACCAAGTGAGGGGATGTGCCCCCACGCTCTGAGCCTGCCTTATCCCAGAGCTGTGAGAAATCAGCCAACACAAAGCCAGGGGCTCTCCTTGCTGCCAGCACGGCTGCCAGCAAGGGCAGAGCTCGCTCCCAGCCCTGCCCAGGGCTGTGTGCTGCAAACCCACAGGCAAAGCACACATTTCTGCCTGGGAGTCTCAGCACCCGCAGCCAACCGCTCACACAACCCATCACAAGGTGCTGCTTCTCGGAGCCCTCTGCTGCTGCCCCACGGGTGTCATCCAGGCAAGCATTTATGCACCCTGGGTATTTCCAGGATCACATTTGGGATCAGTGGCAAAAATCTGTACATCGTTAGGGTAGGGAAAAAAAACAACCCAAAAGACAGGAAAAGCCAGACAACCAAGTAGTGTTTCTATTCCACTGAGGAAGTAAGTGTCCACAATGAAGGAAATTACCTTTGGTCACAAAGATACTCTCAATATGACCAGTTCCAGAATATTCATCTCTTCTGCCATAGCTCATCCATCAGAACCCTAAAGATTCTAAAGATGGTTCAGAGCCTGCAATGTTTCCTTTTCTTATGGAATAAAATGCTTCTCTAAACTGCTATGTGTGACTTTACAGAAGACAAAAGTCATGCCACTTGAGAATAAGGTATTGATAAATCCAAAAAATCCCACTCCCCCCCTTGAGTCATA
The DNA here is from genome assembly GCF_023055355.1 of Agelaius tricolor. Taxonomy (NCBI): domain Eukaryota; kingdom Metazoa; phylum Chordata; class Aves; order Passeriformes; family Icteridae; genus Agelaius; species Agelaius tricolor. The sequence continues at coordinate 3,342,319 of NW_027269308.1, forward strand.
ATCACAAATGTACTGTAGGCAATGGGTCAGCACATCAACAGAAAGAGAGACATTCTTTGGCCAACATGTGTCATAATCTGCAAAAGGACAGAGAGCTGCAGCTGCAGCCCAGCCCCAGCCACGGCTCTGGGAGCGTCTACACGCACGGCAGGGCTCACACAGTGTTAGTGGAGCCCTGGAAAATGTTAAAGATAGACTTTGAAAATATTGGGCTTTGTGTTTTCTCAGATCATTGCACCTGCGTAAGCAGTATGATAAATGATATAATTGTTAGATGTGATGATTGTTTAGTAACTAAATATAATTATTGTATAATCATAAGAAGAATCAGGAGAAACTATGTTAGAAATTTAAGGGGGAACCATGAGAAGCTATGTTTAGCTGAAATCTGTGCATACAGTAGAACAATATAAGTTTAATAATTAACACAAAAGTTATATAGAGTATAAAACACGTTCACCTCGAATGTATGGTCGGAATCAGATTTGGGTGGAAACTACCCCGATTCCCAGAGCTCTTAAATAAAAAGCACCGCATATAATCACTTATGTGATTGTGTGTTTTTGAACGCCAACAACAGCAGCAGCAGCTGCAGCCCAGCCCTTGCTTTGCCTTGGCCTTCCCACCCAAAAGAGGCACAGCCCACATCTGCTGCAGCTGGGACAGAGGCACCTCTGGCATGCCCCTCCCTGCACGGGACACTTGGCCTTCAGTGCCAATTCTCCAAACACTCTTCTCCTCTTTCCCAGCAAGTAAAACCTCTTCTTCATTTCTTCTTCATCCCCTCTTTTAGAAATCTTTCTTAACCGAGAATAATTCAATAACTAAATAATAATGAAATAAGTTCAATTAAAGAAGCCTTTGCTTCTCAACCGTGTCACAAGGTTCAAAAGCTTTCAGTCCAGCCCCTTTGATCCCCATCCAATGGAATTACCCGAGCAGAGGGAGATCTTTCAGACAGGGACCTCCTGATCTCCCGAATCATTTTCTCTACGGCTAGGCCTAGATCTGCTGGTGGCCATTCCTCCTCCCCAGGCGCGTTCTGTGCTGAGCTGGAGGCCGTCCATGCTGCACAAGCTGCACTGCCAGCGGGAGCGCTGGGCCCTGAAGTGCCCGGGCTGGCTGCAAGAATCCAAACACATTGGTCAGGCTCCACAACGTGGCTGTGGGACACAGAGCTCTAGTGCTGCTGTGGATCAAACATGACGGGAAGCACACAGGCAAAGCAGGCAGAGAATCTTTCGGCCTCCTAGGTGCCCCTTGCTAGTAGGCTTGACAGCCTCTGGCCGAGAATGACAGAGCCTTCCTTGTGGAAAACGACTTGAAACGGTCACTTTTCACGACCTTTCAGAAAAACAAGGCTACAGCTCTTTTCCTACCTCGTGCGTCGTAGGCTGGGGGCTGCTGCTCCCTGTGGAGCTGCTGGAAGCTGCAGGGCTGGAGCCCGAGCACCTCCCGCTCGGCCGGAGGCAGCTGCTCCCCGTAGAGCTCCTGCGAGCGGCTGCGGGGCCCCTCCCGCCCGAGCGGCAGCGGCCGCTCCCCGTGGAGCCCGAGGAAGTGGCAGGGCGGGATGCCGAGCACCTCCCGCTCGGCGGGCGGCGGCCGCTCCCCGTAGAGCTCCTGGAAGCGGCTCGGCCCCTCCCGCCGGGCCGGCAGCGGCCGCTCCCTGTGCAGCAGGTGGAAGCCGCAGGGCGGGCGCCGGGCGAGCAGCGGCCGCTCGCCGGGGGGCTGCTGGAGGCGGCCGGGCCGGGGGCTGCGCAGCTCCCACCCGTCCGGCAGCGTCCGCTCCCTGTGCAGCAGGAGGAAGCCGCTGGGCGGGCGCCCGGCCGGCAGCGGCGGCCGCTCCCTGGGCAGCGGCTGGAAGCGACCGCGCCCGCGCCGCCCGTCCGGCAGCGGCCGCGGCCCGGGGAGCTGCCGGGAGCCGCAGGGCGGGCGCCTGCGGCCCTCCCGGCCCGCCGCCGGCCGCTGCCTGTTGGCCGCGCTCCGGCGCTTGATGCGGAGCAGGAGGTCGGGGCGGTCGCGGCGAAAGCAGGGGTTGCAGTAGTGGAGCCAGGCCCCGGCATCGCCCGGCGCAGCCGAGCCCACCCAGCCCGGCACCTTGCGGAAGCCGTAGCGGTAGAGCTGCCGCACGAAGCTGCGGAACTGCGTGGCCCTGAAGGTGTGCGGCACCGGGGCCGGCCCATGGCCACGGCCCCTGTGGGCGTGGCCCGAGCTGAGCAGCTCTCGCTCCAAGAGGCAGCGGTCGATGAGCAGCCCCTGGGCGCGGCTGTCCCAGCGCACGGAGCGGACGCGGGGGCTGTTCACCAGGCGCCAGAGCTTGGCGGGGAAGGTGCCGGCGCTGAGCCCGGCGGGCAGCGGCAGCTCCGCCATGGCGTCCATCGCCGACTGTGGCCACAACGCCCGCAGCGCAACGGCCGCGGCTGCGCCGGCGGCGCGCGGCCTGAGGGGGGCGCTGCGCTCGGGCCCGCGCGCGCCCAGCGCGGCCCCGGCGCGGGCCGGACTTGGCGGGGACGAGCGCGGCAGAGCCGGGGCTGCGGGCACAGCGCGGGTGGGGCGGCTCCGGGGCTGGCCGCGCTCGGCTCGGCAGGGCCAGCTGCCAACCCCCTCTTTCTCTGCCTGCAGGCATCCTTCTGCCTTGGCCCTGCGCTACAACCCCCAACCAGCAAGACAAGGAAGAGAAAACAGCCGCTTCTCTCGCAGTCAGCCTCCTGCAGCTCTTGATGCCTGCGCTTATTCCTGCCCAGGTCCCAGACTTCTCATTTCCCATCCTTGAACTCCATCAGATTCCCCTCAGGCCAGTTCTTTAGCCTGCCGAGGTCCCTCTGAATGGCGCAATCATTTGGGCTCTCAGCTGCTCCTGCCCGCTTAGTTTTGTCTGCAGACTTGCTGAGGGTGTGAGATGCAAAGCTGTGTTTGGTGTCAGGTACAAACAGGCGAAGTGTGTACTTGCGAATGCGAAATGTGTGGACATCGACAATGGGATAGTTGTGAATTCTAATAACTGAGGAAAATAAAGCATGGAAAAAGGCCTTTGAGCATATCTTTTGTTTGAAATTAACCCTGGTTGATTTAGGAGCATTGGAATTAAGGTGTTAATGATGTTGCTTCTTGCTTGCATTTAATCCATAAAAAAAAAGCTCTGCAATAATAACATTTTGAAGTATAATTTTAGAATATTACTTGTATCCTTGAAACTATAGCTTTGGAAGATATATAGGAAATATGCTTATCTCACGCCTTATTGAAGCAGAGAAAAACAGCTTGAGAAAGGAAGATGAACATCAGCTCAAGGACTTATGGTTTCGACCAAAGGGAAGCTGGACATCACTGTTATGAGATTTATAGTCTCTGCAATTAAAAGGTGGACACATCTGGGGAGCTGGACTCCACCAGATGGGATTCATCTTTCTTCTTTCGGAAACTGGACCAGCACCATCTGGGGATACTCCTTTGAAAATACATCCTGAGAAATTCAAATCACAATAGTGTATAGAATTGTGATGTAATGATTTGGAATAAAAATTGCTGATGAGTAAAAATTGGAAATAGAAACTGTTAAAAAAAAAAAACCTGATGAGTACCCCTATAAATACCTGTAACCATCAATTATTGGTGTGCAGTTGGAGGGAAAACTTCCCCCACTGTACCCAGCGCTGTATTGCTCATACTTTACCATATTAAATATTAAATTGATTGCTGCTTGAATATTGGCCCAGTCAAGCTTCTCATTCATAACAAGCCCAAGGCCTGGAAAAGCAGATTCAAACACCCACCCAGAAAGTGCCCCAGGATGCCAAGGTCAATCTTTTCTCTACAGCATGGGTGATATCAGAGTCTGCACGGGATTATAAAATCACCAGGAGAAAAGAGCATGAACAAGTTCTGCTCTGGCAGTCCCTCAAGGCCTTGACGGAGAGGGTTTGTGGTGCTTACTCACTCACAGGGACACACAGAAAATGTTGAAATGGTAAAAATAGTCCAAACCCCTTAGAACTTGGAAGGAAAACCTGAAGCACTGGCAGCTAGCACCTCAGAAACACCTGGCTTTTGCTGCTCTCTTGCACCTGAGAGCTTCCTGGGCAGGGGCAATTCTTCCAATTGCATCAGCGTGGCCATGGCTAGAAAGGGCAGCGAGCAGATGGATTTAGCTTCTCCTGCCAGCCCTGAAATGCCAGTTGTCATCTGTGTGCCCTGAGGATTCCGTTTCAGACTCTGAACTGGCGCAGCTGCTCCTTGGGCGCTGCTCGCACGCAGGCGCAGCGGTGCTGCAGCAGCTGTCCCGCACACAGGGAGGGCTCTGGAGCCTCCCCGGGGCCGCCAAGGAGCGCAGGAGGGAACGTGCCCGGGATCTGGTGCAGCACCGTGGGGTTGGGGGGATCCTTCGGTCTCTTGGATGGGGGAGGGAGCGGGGCAGATGGAATCAAGATGAGACAGGGATCAGACAGCCCCACACCAGGCAGAGTTTTCTCCTCTGAGAGCTCCTCTGAGCTGAGCGAGCTGGTGAAGCCAGTGGAGCAAATGAGACCCAGGAGTGAGGGAAAGGCTGGCTGGAAAGGAGTCAGATAAAGCCTGTGTGGGCATTTCTCTTTCCAAGGGGCTCCTGGGAAGACAAAGGAGACAAGGAAGATGTCCCATCCCACGACATTACCTGGGATATGCTTTGGTGGTGGCCTTGGCAGTGTTAGTGGTCTCAGGTTATTGGGAGGACTCTATGATCTTGATGGTCTTTTCCAATGGAAACAGTTCTGCAATTCTAAACCTCCATTCCTGCTTTTGAAGGATGCAGTACCAAATAGACCCACATTTGTGTTTTTAAGAAATTTAGCATCTACCTTTCCTTGAAAGTAATAGGAATCAGGCTTTAAATGCTCTCGAAAAACTTGAATTCCTTGATCTTAAGCTGTGTGTTTGAATTGAGGTGCTTTTGTACAGAAAGGTTTGACCATGGGATTGATGCAGTCAATTCAGCCACAATGGCACTTGTTTCATCTGCTTTTCTTTCTTCCTTTCCCCATGGGTGGCCGATTTGGGGGTATTTGTCTTGTCCTTTGAGTTCCGGCTCAGAATTGCTCGTGCATGTGCTGTAAAATCTTATCTACCCCTTTCTACTGAAAATGCCTGCAGACTGGTGGGAATTGCTAGAGACAAGGCTTACAAACCAGTCCCCAGCAGGATTAGCCCAGTGTCCCTGCTTAAATCCAGGCATGCTTGTATTAAAAATGAGCAAACTATTCTAACTCACTTGCCCCCTTCCCCATCCCCCCCTCCCCCACTTTTTTTTTTGTAGCTTTTGGGGCAGTCCTGTGTGCCATTCCAGCTCCTTGTTATCAAGTGTGTGAAGGCATGGTGCTGCTGTAGCAGCAGCCTGAGTTCAGTGGGAACATGTCCAAAGCACTGGGTCCCACAGCAGTGGGCACGGTGAGAGACTTGCCTCTGCTGCCATGGCCATCCAGCCTGGGGAGAGCAGCTGCTGGGGCTTCCCCCATTCTGCCAACAGCAGTCTGCCTCCAGCACGTGGCCTGTATGGCCATGATTTTGCCAGAATGTGGAAAATGCATTGTTTGAATGTATTTTGATGGTGCCTGACATCACCTGACTGGAGCAGTTTGGTGGGCAGGACGCCCTGAGGGCAGGGCCATGGCAGGGATGGGTGGCTGGCACTGGCACTGGCACAGGCAGTGTTATTTTCCCAGGCAGGCTCCAGGTACAGCTGTGGGGGAGGGCACCAGCAGCTGTATCAGCCCAGCGAGCAGCAGCACATGGAGGAGACCCTCATCTGCAAAGAGCCCCTCACCCCCTTTGCTCCCCCATGGCAGCACAAGATGATTCCGCCGCAGGGGAAGGGCTGCTGCAGGCTGGAGACTCCTGCAGCCAGGCCTTGTTGCAATCTCCTTGCTGCAGCTGTGCCTGGAGGATGCTGGCCTGCAGCAGCACTGCTGATGCCCGGGAATGCTGCGGGGCTCAGAGAGGCAGAGTGTGTACAAAAGCTGCATTCAAAGCGCTGATGGCGAGAGCCCGGAGCTGCTGGCAAGGGCAGCAGCTCTTCTTCATTCCGTGCAGGTGAGAGCCCAGCCTTGGAGCCTGTCCCTGGGGACAGGGAAACGCTCTTTTGAGGGTAGGTTTGAATTTTCAGGGACAGTCCAAATGAGAATTGTTTTGAGGCATGTTGTAATGTTGGGTTTGGGTGTGTCTGCAGGAAAGAAAATGGGAATAAACCCCTTGAACAACAAAGGAGAACTCTGCATGGCCAATTTACACCCTACAGATACACTGATCATATCAGCCCACTGAATACTGGGGGCATCTAATGCAGAGTGCAAAGCTTCTTTGAATAGACAGGAGAGATGAGACTTGAAGATGAGAAAAAGGGATCAGCCCCAGGGGTCCCATAGATTTGGCTTAGTTCTGCCAAATCAAGCATGATTCGTTTTATCTTTTCTGTTGGAGTGTATTTCAAAATGACCGCCCCTTGCCATTTCCATTAAGAAAATTTGGAATTGTCAGGAAGTGCCAGGATCAGAAATGTTTTGAGGTAGATCATGTTTATGTTTGGTTTGGGTGTCTGTGCAATAAAGAAAGCAGGAAATAAACCCCTGGAACAATGAAGTAGAGCAAAAGTGGAATGTTTGGATGGTCAGTTTGCTCCCTACAGCTCTCAGCCAACTGAATTCTGGGGTCATCTACAGGGGAGTGCAAAGCTGCTTTTACTTCCACTGCCCGGTGTCAGAACCCAGGAAATTCCTCTGGCTGCCCTGGAGGACTTGAGCCCCTGCCCAGGGGGCTCAGAGACCCTGGCCAAGAGCCCAAGACCCCTGTGCCTTTGATTTAGCCCTTGGAGAAAACAATTACCAACCTTATATGAAGAATTACAAGCCACGCAAGTGTAAGTGGCACGATAGTGAATTTATCACTGAGTGAAAAATAGATTTTTGAGGTTTTTAGAATGGGGGCTCAGGGTCCCAAGATGGAGGAATTTGGGTGTGCCTTGTCCTTTTTCCTTCTTCTTCCTAGCCTCCATCTTCAGCTGTGATGTTGGCACTTTTAGATTGGTTTAGAGTAGAAGCTCACTGTCTAACATAGGTGATAGGTATTGGAAAGTAATTGTAAATATTGTACACGTAGTTTTTAGTAAAAAAGGTAACACCACCCCGGAGGCAGGCAGAGTGCCTCTGACATTCTTGCTGAGTGGATCTCGGCAGGCAGGAGAAAGAAGTTTATAGATAAGAGCCAAGAAACAACCTTGAGACCGAGAAATGAAAGTTCTGACTCCTTCTTCGACCGCCTGGCTGGGAAAAGAGACTTTCTAATGTATCTCGGGGTCACTCTGACCAGCTAGAGTCCTGAGAGCCCGGGGCCATTGTTTGTGCCCCAGCACTTGGTTTGATGTGAAGAGAAATAAACAAAATCCCCCACCAACAAGCTGCAACCCAGAACCCAGTGGGAATTACAGAAATAAAGGCCTTGAGAAGTAGCTTTGGAAAGGGTCTCCTTCCTAGACAGTGAGAAACGCTCAGGCCTGGCCTGGCTGGGCTAAGGGCTGGCTGCCCTTGGGAGGGGAATGGAAGGGGATGGAGTTGGGCTGGGGTTTTGCAGCCATGGAAACGAGAGAACCATGGTGAGCGTGTCACAAAGGGGCAGCCCCACACTGGGGCGGTGCAGGTTGTGCTTGGCACGGCCCCAGTGGCAGCAGACGCGTCTGGCTCTGCCTCTCTGTGCCGAGCGCTGGCGATTGGAGTCACCCGGCCTTGTTCAAAGGCTGGCACCGAGCTCCCGGCGCTGACTGCTCTGAGAGCGTCCCCAAATTCCAACCCAGGCACTTCTGCCAGGCAGAAGCATGGGTTCAAACATGGATTTTACTGGAAAAGGAAAGACCCCTGAAGGAAAAGGTGAGGACAGAAAGGAGCTGAAAGGCCAGAACAAAATGGAAAAATAATCCCCCCAGATTTCAGGGAAAACTGCTCCATGGTGGTCAGTGCTGGCTCTGTGTCAGAGTAGGTGGCTGACAGCTACAGATGATCCTGCAAGGTCACCCATGGCATCACAACATTCTGTCATTAGTTTACTCTGCATTCTCCTTTTTGACAGTAGCCAAATCACTCATACTGTCAGCCAGGACAGGGACTGTGGCCACTGCTGACCACAGATAAGACATGGGCATGAGATGCAAGTCCTGTTCCTTTCTTTGCCATCAATGTTGGGTCTCACTACAGATAAATTTCCCATTCTTCCTCTGCTTGCTGATCAGGTCAAACATTGAGGATGGTATTACAGTGCTACAGACACACCAATAAGGCCTGCCTGGTGGCTGAGAGGTCTTTGTGGTTTTTAGAAATAACAGTCACAGCTAGTATGGGTTTTTCCTGTGGATTCACAGAAGGCCACCCTCAAGAAGGAATCTTTTCCGCTCTTACCATTGGAGCTTTCTATCTTTCCCTTCAGACGTGCTAACTTAATATTGTTCAGAAGAATTAAACACAAGCTAGTTCCAGGAAAAAAAAAAACCCAAAGAAATTGTGTCAAAAATTAAAAAAAGAAAAACCTTGAGTGCCACACCCAATAGATGTGTTGATGATAAAGGTGGGAGTTCCCAAAACCCACTTCCTTTCTTGTGAGCATGGCTCAGCCTCACCCAGAGGTGAGATTGGATGTGAGCTATTCTCTGTTGGGAGGAAGGGTCTTGTGGCAGTGCAGAGAGGCTGTGCACATTGCCAGGGAACAGCTGTGCCCTGCATGTGCCCTGCAAGGAGCTGTGCTGCTGCCAGTGCCCCTGGAGCTGCAGGGCTGCTGAGCTGTGGGGCAGGCAGAGGAGCAGGAGGGTGCATGTGCAGCTGAGCCATTCCTGGAGAGCACAGGGCTCTGGGCTCCCTGCTGTCCCAGGGCAGCCCAGAGGCCAGGCTGTGCCTGTGCTAGCTCTGGGCAAGTGGCTCAGGGTTTTGCCCTGGCCTGCCTCAAGTGTCTGCCAGCAGGAGCATGTTTCCCTGTGCAGCTGTTTAGACATTTCCAGGAAATGTGTCCCATGAAATATGGAGCTTCAGATGCTTTAGGTTTGCATGGTGGCCTCTGTTACATTTTGTGTCTCCACTTTGCAGGCCTGACTGGTTACCCTCTTGACAAGAGATTTTCCCTGGCAAATCCCTCCATGCTCCTTCCCTCCAAGCCATTGCCTCCCATCCAGAAGAGCTCTCCTTCTACCAAGCCAAGCCCAACATTCAGCAGAGAGCAGGAGAATGGGAAAAATGGCACTGGCTGGGATGAGGAGAGTAGAAAAAAACAGGAGCTGAATTCAGAGGGAAAAGGACGTAAGGTAAGGAGACCAAGCAAAGTTCAGTGTGGTAAATGTTCAGTTGATGCGCTGTCAGCAGAGCTCTGAGACCTTTTCCCTGACAGGAATTTGCCCTATCACTGAAGTTTGAACAGGTCCTGGTTTGGCCCTTTAGCTGGGCCAGAAATGGTGGAATATGAAGGAAGGGTGTGCACCTGCCCCTGCTGCCTCCAGCCCCATTCCTGGCCATGGCATGGGGGCCCTGGAGCAACTTGGGCCGGCAGAGACCTTGCAGAGAGCAGCAGGGCAGGGAGCTCTGCTGAACTTCCTCAGTGCCAGGGAGGCTGAGATGATGGATGTGTGGGAGCTGGAGAGCAGCCAGCATCCCGAGAGCTCAGCAGCATCTGGGCTCAAAGGCTGCTGGGGAAGTGTAGGAGGGAAGGGCAGCAGCAGAAGAAATGAGGGGCTTGAGAAAAGCAGGTTTGGACATCCTGCAGAATGGCTTTGTGGGGACATGGCTGGAGATCAGCACTGGCTGTTTGGTGCCTAAGGGACAGCAAGAGAATATTGATCTAAAGCCATTCCCATGCCATCCACAAGGCCAGTGGAGGCAGTGGCACCCCAGAACATCTTGATGTCAAACACGTGGAAGCCAGCTGGGAATGCAGCCACACTTGGTGAAAACTGAGCACAAGGGGAGTGGTGGAAAATGTGGGACATGGTCTCTCCCTCACCACTTCCCTTTCCTAGGTCACCTTTCCCTGTCCTGGGCCAAGCTGGAGGATCAGTTTGGCTTTTCCTGGCAGGTCCCAGTTAAATGCATGGCTAAATGTCTTGAGGCATGAATGGGGGCAAGGCTGGATGCTTGATCTGAGCACTGTGTTCTTCTCTTTCCAGGCTTCCTTGCTCTATTCCAGTGGTAGGGATTTGAAGAAGGGGTCACTGGGACTGCCTTTGATCCCCCCCATCCGCAGGGCAGTGAGTCCCCCTGTGGGCAGTGCTGCAGGGTCCCTGCCAAGCTCTGCCCAGCTGGAATTCCAGGAGCCCCAGGAGATGAGGTAAGCCAAGGTGTCTGTTACTCCAGTGTGCTGTTCACCTCTCTCTTCCCATCTCATGTGGTTATTTTGCACAGCCATCTGTCTCCTGTATTTTGGAAAACCTCTGTGTATTCTCCATTTTGGCCATCTATGATCATCCAGCACAATGGCAAAGGCAACAGCAATGTCCCATGAGCAGAGGTGGTGGTGGGGAAGAGGAGGCAGGGCTTTAAAGCACCTCAGGATGGGTCCTCTGCTGGACTTGGCTATTGAATCCCTCTGTAATGGTTGTGGTGTCATTTGGGAACTGTACTGCATGGGATGGGGTCCTGCAGGTCTTTGAATGCTGTGATCCTTGACTGTCAAATTCTGCACCCATGAGATTATGTATGGACAAATATTGGCTACTGGACTGGTGTCTGCAAATTCAGGTGCTGCTTCTGTAAACATCAGGTGTAACTTCACTGTGTCTGGGCCTCCAGGTGAAATGAGATCCCAGATATGTTTTGGGGTATAGATGTATAATTTGATCAATGTTTAATATTTTGATCTGGGCTTAAGATCAAAGAGGGCAAGGTGGTGGAGAAAAGTTACAGGACTGTACCTGATGGAAAAATATTGGCTTGGATGTGTGTGAGAAAATGTAGCTGTCAAGCTTATCTGAGTGATAACAATAAGGAGGGAGACAGAGAAGTATCATGCCAATTGAGAATCTTCGGTGGAGCTTTTAAGGTGTGAACTGAACATCCTTCCCTAGCAGCTGAGTTGGAAACAGCCTTTGTTTTCCTGAAAGAGCCAGCAGGTGTAATATCATTCTCAGGAGACAGCAGTGCTCTGACCACATGTAGCACGAGGCTGTCACCAGGGTAAGGCACGAGCAGGCCAAGTCAAGCTTTGGCAGCTGTACAAAAGTAGCTGCCCTCCTTACAGACTCGTGTCTCAGCTCAGCAGCTCTTGCTGCTTCAGAGAGGCTGTGGGAGCCACTTGGCTCCAAAAGGAGAGGCAGCAGAACTGGGGAGTTCTGATGCAAGTTGAAGAATGACTGCTGGTGGTAGGGAAGAGGAGGCAGGGCTTCAAAGCACCTCAAGATGGGTCCTCTGCTGCACTTGGCCATTATTTCATCCAGAGCCTGGCAGCTCTGTGTGATTCCAGCAACTGAAAGCTTAAGGACAATGAATCAGCTTTGCATCCTGTTGGGTTTATGGGTTGCATTTCCCCCTTCATCACAGTGACCATGCTAAGTAGGTTTTCCTCCTTTCATGGTACACCCATTCCCCCCCTTCTCTTTCTACCTCCTCACATGTTCTTTTGTCCTCCATTTTCTCCAGGCCAGGATCCAGCAGCCTAAACAAAGAGAAGAACTCTGAAGATGCAGGTAGGTACAGGGCATGTCTGTCCTAGAATAACCACTGTAGTCTTGACTCAGAGGAGACATTTGGAAAGCTTGGTGAAAACCCATTCTTTTCAAAATTTCTTTAAATTCGCTTCAATTCCTTGATGGGCTCGGTGGACTCTCTGAGAGCCCAGTCACTGGGAGTGTTCTCTGGTGGCACAGTGAGAATTCCTCACTTTGCAGGCTGGGATAGGTTCATTTCTTCCAAGTCTTTCCTGCCGTGTCCCTCTTCGCTGCTTCCCTCCAAGCCGTTGCCTCCCATCCGGGCGAGCTCTCCTTCCTCTAACACAAATGAAATGGACAGCATGGAGAAGGAGAACAAGAAAAATGGCACTGCCTATGATGAGGAGAGAGGAAGAAACCAGGAGCAGAGTTCAGAAGGAAAAAGTTCTAAGGTAAGGAGACCAAGCTAAGTCCTGTGTGGTAGATTTTCAGTTTATTTGCTGTAGGCAGAGCTTGGAGACCTTTTCCTGTGCTGTGAGCCCAGGGAAGCAGCTGAGCCAAAGAAGAGCTCAGCTGGACACTGTGCTTCAGGCTGTCTCTGCAATGGGTGTGTAGTGGAGAGTTCACATCCTCAGCATGGATCAATAGCAGGGGAGGTCTTTGAATGGCTTCTGGGCTCTGCCATGGTTCCTTGTGTGTCTTATGGTTGAGAAAACAGCAACAAGCAGTCAGAGCAGGTAAAGTTGTCCAATCTGGAGAAGCTGTCCTTCTAGACTGAGTAAACTATGGGTATCTGTGAACCATCTCTGTGTCTTGGTGGTGTTTTCTGTCAGCTGTGTCTGGTTAGGATGGAAAAAGGTGTTTGCTGGAACAGGCAGTCCTGCAAAGTCAGTTCCAGGTTGTCTCAGCTTTTGAGTTGCACAGCCATGCCCTCTGCACAGTTGTGTCTGTTGCTATTTCTAGAGTTCATCAGCTTCTGGGCAGCTGTGTGCTCTGGCATGGCTTTGTGCAGAGGGAAGGGATGGGAGGTGGCCATGGGGAGAGCAGCCCAGAGCCCAGCCCCACGACTGCCTTTGCAGCAGGGCCAGGACCTGCAGTTGTTTTGGGTTTGCCATGGGGTGCAGGAGGAGGCAGATGAGCAACAGCTTTGGTAGACAGAATGTGCAATCAAGGACTCTGGTGGTTGATTTCAGCCTTGCTGAGAAAGGGCCCAGTGTATCCCTGACAGGAACTGACCCTTTCAGTGCAGTTTGAACAGGTCCTGGTTTGGCTCTTTAGCTGGGCCAGAAATGGTGGAATATGAAGGAAGGGTGTGCACCTGCCCCTGCTGCCTCCAGCCCCATTCCTGGCCATGGCATGGGGGCCCTGGAGCAACTGGGGCTGGCAGAGACCTTGCAGAGAGCAGCAGGGCAGGGAGCTCTGCTGAACTTCCTCAGTGCCAGGGAGGCTGAGATGATGGATGTGTGGGAGCTGGAGAGCAGCCAGCATCCCGAGAGCTCAGCAGCATCTGGGCTCAAAGGCTGCTGAGGAAGTGTAGGAGGGAAGGGCAGCAACAGAAGAAATGAGGGGCTTGAGAAAAGCAGGTTTGGACATCCTGCAGAATGGCTTTGTGGGGACATGGCTGGAGATCAGCACTGGCTATTTGGTGCCTAAGGGACAGCAAGAGAATATTGATCTAAAGCCATTCCCATGCCATCCACAAGGCCAGTGGAGGCAGTGGCACCCCAGAACATCTTGATGTCAAACACGTGGAAGCCAGCTGGGAATGCAGCCACACTTGGAGAAAACTGAGCACAAGGGGAGTGGTGGCAAATGTGGGACATGGTCTCTCCCTCACCACTTCCCTTTCCTAGGTCACCTTTCCCTGTCCTGGGCCAAGCTGGAGGATCAGTTTGGCTTTTCCTGGCAGGTCCCAGTTAAATGCACGGCTAAATGTCTTGAGGCATGAATGGGGGCAAGGCTGGATGCTTGATCTGAGCACTGTGTTCTTCTCTTTCCAGGCTTCCTTGCTCTACTCCATTGGTGGGGATATGAAGAAGGGGTCACTGGGACTGCCTTTGATCCCCCCCATCCGCAGGGCAGTGAGTCCCCCTGTGGGCAGTGCTGCAGGGTCCCTGCCAAGCTCTGCCCAGCTGGAATTCCAGGAGCCCCAGGAGATGAGGTAAGCCAAGGTGTCTGTTACTCCAGTGTGCTGTTCACCTCACTCTTCCCTTCTTGTGTGGTTATTTTGCACAGCCATCTGTCTCCTGTATTTTGGAAAACCTCTGTGTATTCAATATTTACCCATCCATGATGATCATCCAGCACAATGTCAAACCCAACACCATATATACCCCAAGAGCAGAGGTGGTGGTGGGGAAGAGGAGGCAGGGCTTTAAAGCACCTCAGGATGGGTCCTCTGCTGGACTTGGCTATTGAATCCCTCTGTAATGGTTGTGGTGACATTTGGGAACTGTACTGCATGGGATGGGGTCCTGCAGGTCTTTGAATGCTGTGATCCTTGACTGTCAAATTCTACAACCAGGTGAATATGCTTGGGCAAATATTGGCTACTGGAGAGGTGTCTGCAAATTCAGGTGCTGCTTCTGTCAACATCAGGTGTAACTTCACTGTGCCTGGGCCTCCACTGTGAAATGAGATCCCAGATGAATTTTGCAGTATAGATGTAAAATCTGATGTATAGTCCGATTGATATTTAATATTTTGATCTGGGTTTAAGATCAAAGAGGGAAAGGTGCTAGAGAAGAGGCATAGGACTGTACTCGATAGAAAAATAAATGCTTGGATCTGCAAGAGAAAATATAGTTATTACCCTTATCCAAGTGCGAACAGTAAAGAGGGAGTCACAGAAGTATCATGCCAATTGAGAATCTTCGGTGGAGCTTTAAAGGTGTGAACTGAACATCCTTCCCTAGCAGCTGAGTTGGAAACAGCCTTTGTTTTCCTGAAAGAGCCAGCAGGTGTAATAGCATTCTCAGGAGACAGCAGTGCTCTGACCACATGTAGCACGAGGCTGTCACCAGGGTCAGGCACGAGCAGGCCAAGTCAAGCTTTGGCAGCTGTACAAAAGTAGCTGCCCTCCTTACAGACTCGTGTCTCAGCTCAGCAGCTCTTGCTGCTTCAGAGAGGCTGTGGGAGCCACTTGGCTCCAAAAGGAGAGGCAGCAGAACTGGAGAGTTCTGATGCAAGTTGAAGAATGACTCCTGTGTTTCAGCCAGAGCTTGGCCAGCTCTGTGTGACTCCAGCAATGGCAAACTTCAGGACAATGAATCAGCTTTGCATCTTGTTGGGTTTCTGTGTTGCATTTTCCTCTTCATCACAGTGACCATGTTTCAAAGTTTTGCCTCCTCTTATGGTAAGCCCTTCCCCTCCCTTCTCTTTCTACCTCCTCACATGTTCTTTTGTTCTTCATTTTCTCAAGGCCAAGACTCAGCAGCAGAAGCAAAGAGAATTCTGAAGATGCAGGTAGGTACAGGGCATGTCTGTCCTAGAATGACCATTGTATTCTTGACTCAGAGGTGACATTTGGAAAGCTTTGTGAAAACCCATTCTTTTCAAAATTTCTTTAAATTCGTTTCAATTCTTTGGTGGGCTCAGTGGACTCTCCCAGAGCCCAGTCAGTGGGAGTGTTCTCTGGTGGCACAGTGAAAATTCCTCCAGTGTGAAGTGTTGAGTGGTACCTGGGGGCCCCTGAAATGCAGTGCTGGAAGAGGATACCTTCCTCTCCATCCTGCACATTCTTTTTATCTCCCTGCAGCCTTTTTAGTGTCACAACTAGTAGGAAAAAAGAAGGCATTTAACATGAAATGAGAGATGTTCCCACTCCTTCCTCCTGCTTTTGAAGCAGAAAAGCTTTCCTTGGGGCAGTTTCTGAGCTGAACCCTTTGACATCTGAAGGGGATTCATGGACATTGCCTGGTTTTGCTCTGGCAGAAATAGGGAAACCTCCTATGATAGAAAGTCCTTTAGAATTTTCCAGTGAAGGAGAAGGAGCCTTCCAAATGGATGCAGCCTAGGCAGGGTGTGAGTTTGTCATGCTGTGACAGCACAAGCCCAAAGCCACCTATGGCAGGTTCACAGGTACAAATCTCTTCCCTGGCTGTCTCTGCCTGTGTCAGTGTTGCAGGCTGAGGCTGGGGCAGGAGATGCCTTCTGCCTTGTCCCTGTCCCTGCCTTGCCTGATCCCTGACAAGTGGAATTGTGCCAGACAAAATGCAGTCTCTGCTGCATCTGGGTCAGGCAATGCTTTCAAGCTGAAAGCCTCAATGACACTGTTGTTGTTCCTTAGGCATCTCTGGGTGTGTAATGATAGGAGAGATGAGACTTGGAGAAGTAATTCTGCTGATGCAGAACAAGGGATCAGATCCCCTGGTCCCTTTGGGGCTCAGGGTTAGTTCTGCCAAATCCTGGCTATGGCCCCTTTGGAATGACTCCTTACTTGCTGATGTGCATCTGGAATGCTTAATGCAGCCAGAGAATAGTCCTGCTCAGTAAGTAAGGTGACATTTTTGCTGGATCAATTCTGGACTAGAAATTCCCTATCTCATTAAACCTTACCTGTCTCACTTTTATTACTGACCCCAGCATTCTACAGGATGAAGGAATCCAGGTTTAAGACACTCATCCTGCTTGGCTGCCATAGGATTTTATTCTCTGTGCAGCCATGTAAAGAACTTGTTCTCTTAATTCTAACTGCTCTGTTGGAGAGTATTTCAAAATGACCTACCCTCTGCTATTTCCATTAGGAATATTTTGAATTGACAGTATTAGCCAAGATCAGAAATGTTTGGAGGCAGGTCATGTTTATGTTGGGTTTGGGTGTCTCTGCTGAAAAGACAGCAGGGAATAAACCCCTGGAACAAGTAAGTAGAGCAAAAGTGGAACTTTGAGATGAGCATTTTTTTCCCTACAAAGACAGGCTCCCAGAATACTGGGCACATCTAATGGAGAAAGCAAAGCTTCTTTTGCTTTCTAAAATGTGGTGCCATTGTTTGTGTCCCAGCACTTCTTTTGTTGCAAAGACTAATATAAAAACCCCAAAAATGCAAAACCAGACCTGGAATTGAGTGGGACCTACAGAAACAAAGGCCTTGGAAATTACTTTTGAAAACAATTACTTCCTTGCCAGGGTCAGATTCTAGAGAGCACTGTGAATTCCCAACTGTTTGGAAGGAAAGGGATCCTGTAGTAGTGAGGAGGAAACGGGCACCACATGAACTAGTAGAGCCCTTCTCTCTTGGCTTGCCATCTCCATATTGTTCAGAGAAATTAAACTGCTGCTAGTTTCATGAAAAATAAAAAACCAAGCAATCTTTTCAGTAACTAGGATACGCTTTGAATTCCTCACCCATTAGATGGGTTGATTGTAAAGGCATGAGTTCAATTAACTCACTTCTTCTCTTGCACCTGAATGTAAGCTTCTTCTGAGCCTACAGCAAACACGCAGAGGAAGAAGGGAAAGAGCTCTTGGTGCAAGATAGGAGCTGGGATGGCTCTGTTCCCAAGGGAACTGGCTGACCTGTTGGGCTTGGAGCCTCCTGTGCCGCAGCCCGGCCTTGGGAATGGAGGTCTGGGCTCCCGGGCGGCTCAGGGGCCTTGGCCCAGGAGCCCCGGCAGAGGCCGCGGAGCCGCGCTGGCCCCAGGGGCACTGCCAGGGAGGACAAGGGCAGAGGGGAGGGGGGAGCTGGGCTGCTTGCTGGCAGCAGGAAGGGTCTTGTGGCAGCGCAGAGAGGCTGTGCACATTGCCAGGGAACAGCTGTGCCCTGCATGTGCCCCTGCAAGGAGCTGTGCTGCTGCCAGTGCCCCTGGAGCTGCAGGGCTGCTGAGCTGTGGGGCAGGCAGAGGAGCAGGAGGGTGCATGTGCAGCTGAGCCATTCCTGGAGAGCACAGGGCTCTGGGCTCCCTGCTGTCCCAGGGCAGCCCAGAGGCCAGGCTGTGCCTGTGCTAGCTCTGGGCAAGTGGCTCAGGGTTTTGCCCTGGCCTGCCTCAAGTGTCTGCCAGCAGGAGCATGTTTCCCTGTGCAGCTGTTTAGACATTTCCAGGAAATGTGTCCCATACGGAGCTTCAGATGCTTTAGATTGCATCTCCACCTCTGTTACATTTTGTGTGTCCCTTTTGCTGGCCTGACTGACAGAAGTGGTCCCAAGGAGGTTACCTTGGGATCTGCAGTTTCCCTGCCCACATCCCAAATGCTTTTCCCTTCCAAGGCCCTCCTTTCACATAGCTGCTATCTGTCTCCTTTTTTATTATGCTGACCATTCTGCAGGGGCCAAAAATCCTGATTTAAGACATTGCTTTTTTTCTACTGTGTTGCCACTTAATTTATCCTCTGTGAAGCTGTTGTATAGAATTTCAACTAGAAAATCAGCCTTTAGTCAGCCTGGCCCAAAAGTGGCCCAATCTCATACAGTTTAGAATGAAAATCCTTGGGGAAAATGAAATATCTAGTGTCAAAAACACAGTTCACATTTGGGTAACACTCCTGCACTCCTGCAATGCTCAGATTTTCTTTGAATGTCCTCTAAAATTTTCCGACAAAGAGAAGACAATGTTGATCTAAATACATCCAGGTATTAGAACCTGGGGCTCCTTTCAGGAACAGGAAAGATGATGTTTACTACAATCAGCATGAATAAGGGCAGATAAGAATCTTGGTCCAGAGCAATCTCCATCTCTGCCCTTCTCTATCAGACACAGAGGCTCTCCAGCATGCAGGGGCTGAGGCCTTCACCATGCAGCAGGTTTCAGCCTGCTGGCCAACAGAGCCATGGCATGTCTGCTGCCAGTAGCCCCTCCCTTGGGAGAGGGTCTAGGCATTGTACCTTGCTGCTCTCAATCCCAATCTCTGTGTCTTGAGAGCTCTGCACTCTGGAACCTGTCTTGCCTCTTGCCCAGCATTGCGTTTTTGGGGGCTTGAAGTCTGCCAGAGGTTTACAGGAACCTTTGCTTCCATTCCCAGGCCTCCCACTGAGCCAGGCCAAGGAGACAGATCATCCCACCAGTCCTGGTCTAACGAGGGACAAAGAGCTGAGGGACGGCTTTGGAAAGGTAAGGGATAAGGACAGGGATGAGCAGACTTCCTTTCCTGTGGCTGTTTAGTGCTTGGCCCAAAATGTCACTGAAAATCATCATCTGCCACTCTTGGGGGATGGGGATTCCCTTGGGAATATATTGGACAGCTACAGAACCATTGCTTGGCTATTTCCAGTGGTGCCTAGGTCCCTGGTTTGGAGATGGTGCTAAGGTCTTGCCAGAAGCATTCTTTATGTGCAAAGGCTGTTTTAGAGAAGTTCTGAATGGCAGAGCAAGCTACACATCAGTGAACGTGGGCAAAGTGCACCCTCGGAAGCAGAGAAGCAAAGATTCTAATGTTGGGTGTAAGCAAGGCTGCAAAAGAAAATGGGAGAGGTTGATTTTTCCTGGTCACCTTTGTGGCTGTATCTCACAGCCCTCTCATTCTCAAGTTTTCTGCTCATTGCCATCAGTGTTTCTGCAATTTGTTTTCACATGACTCCTCCTTTTGGTCTCCTGGTCTCAGAGACCAAGTCCTTCAGAGCCCTTCAGAGCTGAGTTGTTCAGAAGCCAGGAAGTGAGAAACAGCTGCAATTCCTGGCCACGAGTGTTAAGCAACAGCTCATTAGCCGTCCTTGCTGGGTATTGCACATGGTTTTTATTCTCCTGCCATGGCCTGTAGGAACTGAACTGCCTGCTCGCTGGCCATGTCAGCTCTTCCTCTGTCTTGGAGCACTCCTATGACTTTGATGCTTCAAGCAGGGCTTCCTGACATAGGTTGCAGTTGCAGCAGTGGAAGGTTGTGGCACTGAAGTGTTCCCCCTCACTGTGTGTAATTGCCAAGGTGAGGACAGGAGACATTCCTCTGAAACTATTGGAATGTGGCTGGAGCTGCATTGAAGCCTATGGCACTGTGTGGACTCTGTGCTCCTGATGAGATGTTGTGTGTGGTTTGTGTGTCTCTGCTTACAGTCTATGATGTATTTCCATTGCACCCAGATCCGTGCTGCTTTGTGCATGTTGGCTCAAAAGAACTTGGGGCGGAAGGACGCAGAGCTTTTGGAGAGAGAGATGAAGGAAAGGAGACAGAGGAAAACATCATTGCCACCTATTCCTGAGACAGTCGAGCCTGGGGATGCAGCTGAAGCAAGTAAGTGGTGGCTACACTTGTGGTGGTCCTTTTTGACCACTTGCTTGCCCTTTGCACAGTGTTGCAATCAGACTGGGGAGCTGTTCTGCTTGCATCTGAGTGGAAGCTTGCTTGGGATTGCATTCTGTTTCCCAAAGAAAAATAGAGAGGCATGAAGTGTCTTGCCCATGGCCTCACTGAGTCAGTAAGAGAATATCAGCTTGCCCCCTTGACCTCTAAAGTCTTTCAGAGTAGAAAATTCTGTCTTGCAAAGTACACTGGGGCTTCAGGCTCTCTCCTGGAGAGCAGCCTCCAGGGAAGGGGAGTCCAAAAGAATGCTTTTCAACCAGGCTGCAACCCGGAAGAAACAAAATTCAGCTCCTTGTGATGAAAACACCAGAGATCCTTCTCCTGCCACTCCCTGCTGAGGAGCTGGCGCTGTAGAGCTGTGCTGAAGCCCCAGCCAGGGCTTCTGCTGTAGCCCCAGGAGGCAGCAGCGTTCCCGACTGAATCCCGGCTGAGGGGCTCTGCCTGCAGGGCTGTGAGCGCTGCCCGAGGGCGGCAGCGGGGCCCTGAGGAGGCAGCACTCAGCCCCAGGCCAGCACCCAAGGTTATCTGCACTTTGCTTTGGCAGCTGCCCCTGCCAGCCTCTGCAACAGGAGAACAAAGGCAAAGCAATGCTGGGTTTCCTTGTTTCTTAGGGGAAGCATCACTGCAGTTTGGCTTTAAGCTAGAATAGGGTAGATTTAGATTAGACATAAGGGAGAATTTTTTTTTAATAATGAAGGGAATGAAAAGCTGGAAGGTTTGCCCAGAGAAGCTGTTGTTGGTCCATCCTTGAAGGTGTTCAAGGCCAGCTTACATGGAGATCTGAGGAACCTGATCAGGATGAAGATGTCCCTGCTCACAGGGGTTGGACTAGATGGTGCTTAATGGTGCTTTCCAATCCAAACTCTTTTAGGATTCTGTGATCATTGTCCCATGTTAGTGTTATACTTGGTATAAAGTGGTATTTCATTGTTATACTTGAAGTTCTTTGGGATAACAAGCAGATGTTACCCAGCTCCAGCAAGTTTTCTGGCCCTTTCCATTGTCACCCTGTCCAGCACTCTCCCCTTACAAGCTCCTCTTTGGTCCCTGCAGCCTTTAGCCTACCACCTGTTGATGGCACAGCTTCTAGAGTGCAGAGAACACACCCTGGTGGTGCCTTGAAGAAGGAGGTCGTGAGGAAGCAGGACAATGTTCCTTTACTGCCCAATACACCCATCATCCATGGGGATGGCAGCTTCCCACACAGCTCCTCAGGTAAGCCTGCTCCATGGCAGCTTTTCCCACTCGGGTTTGTCCTTGCATAAGGAGCACAAACTGCCTCCTGCCTCAGCCAGCACTGCTGGGATCTTGGCTCCATAGTCTGTCCTGAGAGTGAATAGCAAATGTACTTTTGAGTTACTCCAGCTTGGAAGTACTGGAGCAGTTGGTTCTTAGAGATCCATTGGAAAGCTGAGCTGAATAAAGTCGTGGTAAAGGCCTGAGCTCTGGCTTTTGCCCATGCTGAGAGTCCAAACTACAGCACTGGTGCCAGGAGGCAGCTGGGACTGCAGGGATGAGCTGCAGGGCACTCTGCCAGGCTGTGCTCACTGTGCTCCTACGAGAACCACCACGATCAGTTGTTCACTCAGCATCTGGGCCCTGTGCCTGTGCTGCTGTCCAGTTCTGCAGCCAGCTGTCCTGCTATCCAGCAAGGGCTGTCTCTGCAGGGCACTCAGTGGCTTGGTGCAGTCGTGCTGCTGCTGCTCCCAGAGGTGCCCGATGGCTCCTCGCTGCCGCCATCCCACAGCCTGCAGTGCCAGGAGGGAACAAGCAGTGCCTCCTGTGTCACCCAGCAAATACAGCACCCCTGTGCAGCAGATGGCAGCCAGCAGGGGCTGCCTGCTGCTCCCAGGCTGTTTGCTGCCTGCAGCAAATACCCAGCAGATAGTCCCTATGGAACTGGTCTCTCCTTTGTGGGCAGCCTGCCTGTGCTGTGATCCCAAGTAGGGTGAGATAAGAAGAAGGGAGCTAAGAGTGATACTTGAATGCTCTTTTCTAGTGATGCTACTTTCATGTTCAGAATTGACCAGAACTAGCCTGGTGTGGCTCTCCATTCACAGGGAATCCAGATGTGTGTGTCTACATCACTGGTGTCAGTGCCTGGGGTACCTCAGTGACATCCAGATTAGCTCCCTTCTGAATATTTTTGGTGTTATGGTTCCTCCACACTTTGTGAGAACATGCAAGGTAGCACAAAAACCCTACAGAGTCCAGAGCAGTTCATCTAGATTCTGTGCAATATTTATACTCCATCATTTTAGACATCTCAAATGTTTTCATCTATGCATTAGAAAATGAGCTTCTGAGTGCATGACATGAAATTTTTGATTGACGGTGCTCTTGATGACAAATGGGTTTCATAAGGAATGCATTTCTCATCAGATTTTTCTCTTACCTCGTAAATTGTTTTCCGTACCAAAAAATTCAATTAAGGCAAACCCAGGTCAACTGATTAACAAGAGAGTGCATCTGTCAACAGTGTGGATCTGTATTTGCATATTTTTATCCTCTGAGTGCGTTTGGAAGGCTTTTTAACAACTGTCTAGTCTGGAAATTGCGTTTTTCCACAAGAGAAAGCTTAGAAACGGCTGCGTTTGCAAAGACGTCCATTAGATGGGAAATCAATTTCACCTCAGCAACCTTGAAATACAGGCAGTGTGTACCTCTGAAAGAGGAAAGGTTCATGATGCTTGGAAAGAAGAAAATCCATAAAGTACTCCCTTCCCAATAGCAGGCTAAAATGTATGCACACTCAGCTGCCTCTGTCTGGAATATTTGCAGTCAATGGGAACAGAGGCGCTGTCAGGTGGGAAGGGTCAGGTGTGGCTGTTCCCTGGCAGCTGCTCCGTGGGGATTGAGCCGGGCCCAGCAGGGCTGGGTTGTTCAGGCTGGGCTTGGTGCTGTCTCCAGGCAGCTGCAGGTCTCTCCTCAGGGAGTTGCAGAGGGCCCCTGTCCTCAGGGCTGGGGGCAATCAGGGCGCTGAGACAAGAGGGGCCCCTGAGGGGTTCCCTCCTGGGCAGCCAGTGCTGCTGGTCAGCGCTGCCTCGCAGGGAGCGGGAGCTCTGCGGCCGCAGGAACTGCCGCTGGCTGTGGCACCTGTGGCACTTGGGAGCTGGCGCTGCGGGGGCAATTGTCAGCTTCAGCCCGGAGCTGGGCCCAGCTGGGGGAGGCTGGGAGCAAGCAAGGAGCCCCAGGAGCCAGACAGCAGGGAAGCCTCTGAGCCAGTGCCAGTTTGTAGCACACGGAGCCCTGGCTGGGAGATGGGGCTGAGGCCGCTCCATGGCGGGGCCTTGCCCGGGGCTGCAGCGCCCATGGCCGACCCTCTCCTCACAGTGACCTCGCAGACGGGCCCTGGTGCCAAGCGCCGAGAGGAGCCGCTCCGTGGGCGTGGGCAGAAGGACAGAGCCTCTTCAGACCCACAGCAGTCCTTGCAGGAGGCAGTCTCCTTGCTGGGCAAGGAGATGACTGGTAAGAAAGGCCCTGTTCCCTCTGTGTCCCTCTCGGCGTTACGGTCGGTCAGAAGCGTGTCTTGCTCGTGCCTCGGAGCCCCGAGAGCCCAGAGGGCCAAAGGGCACTGGTGAAACCACTGCAGAGCAGGGAGAGGATGAAGATTGGGGAGCAGCCTTTTCTTGGCCTTGCTCTGCAGCAGTGCTGCAGCTGCAGCAGGTCCGTGCTGTTTCCTCGCTTTGCCTGCTGCTCCATGGAGCTGCAAAGGAAACCTTGAGGGAAGAGAGAAAGCTCTGGAAGGAGATGATTTGCTGGCTGAAGGCAGAAGCAGGATGGCAGAAGCTTTGAGTGTAGAGATTTAGGTGCCTCGGGCCACTGGCCCAGTGGGACTGAGTAAGATTCCTCTCTGCTCCCACTGCTGACAGCAGTGGCAGGTGACAGGGTCTCCCTGTGACCTCCTGCATGGGAGTCCCAGAAGCAGTTGATCACTCCCTGGTGGATGCTTCATTCACACTGGGTTAAGGACTCCATTCCCACTGGGATAAGCATGAAAAATCTGCCACGATGCATCTCCTTGTGCAGTCACCTTTGCTTTGCCCTTTCTCTTCTGCTTTCTCTTCCCCATTTCTCTTTGGTGCCCTCTGAGGTGCAGAGAGCTTCTGCAGGTGTGGGGGGTCCGGATGACCCTCAGGGGTGCCCGTGGGATCAGTCACCAGCCCTGGGCTGCAGCCCTGATGCCTCACAGACCTTCCTGTGGCTGAGGGCCTGCACAAAGCAAGTGCTCAGAGACAGAGTTGTTTGCACCTTTTAAATAACCTGTGGCAGTTGTGGGGGTTGTTTTAGGTAGGGGGTTTTGGGAAAAGCCAGAGTTTCAACAGTTCTTGCCCAGGGGTGGAATCTCCTGGGACATCCTGCTGCTTTTCTGGGGAATATGTGAGGTGGAGTGGAGGGGGTGACAGAGAGGCCGAGATTGTAGAGTGGAAACTCAGCTCCAGAGTGGCAGTGCAGACTCTCCCTGCTGAATGCCTGCTGGGGCTGACAAAGAAGGAAAATGCCCCAATAACAGCCCGGTGGCACTGTGTCTCAGGGACAGGTACAGGGAGGTGACAAGAAACAGCAGCATGGCCCGGTCTCACAGCTTCTAGGAAGCAGTGACAGAGGGGCCTCATGGGCCAGAGATTTCAGAAAGGCTGTCTTCTTAAATGGCCACTCTGAAACCCCTCTCTTTGCCTCTTGGGTTTGTGAATGCTTTTGACAGCCACAGCATCCTGGGGTGGAAAGAGCCTCAATCCTGCTGCAGCTCTGTGTACTGGGTGCCCTCTGATGGGTCAGCATCAATTGTCCTTAATCTCTAAATTATTCATATGTCATCTATTGAATCTTTCTCCGAGTAAATACTGTGAAAGAAATTGAGTATCAGACAGTGCAGGGAGACTGAATTCCTCCCTCTTCCGTGCAGGCAGGCCTTGTGTGCAATGCTAACTTTGTGTTTACCTGAGGACAGAACCTTCTGCAGGTGTCTGAAGGTGCAGGGAGAGCCCAGGCTCCTTCCCCCAGCACGGGCAGGGAGCAGGCTCTGGCCAAGGCCTGTGCTGCTGCTGCTCCTGGTCCCTGTGGCCCAGGGTTTGCTCTCTCCTCCCCAGCAGCCGCCCCGCCCCGGTGCGGCAGTGTGCGGCCCAACTCCTCCTGTCCCTGATGCAGACAATTGGAGTCACCAAGCTCGCAGGCACAGCCTGGGCTGAGAGGCTGGCACACGTGGCAGGGAAGCTTGCTCAGGACTATCACAAGGACACAAGGTAATGATCTTCATTTCACCTCCTAAAACAGGAAAACCCTTTTGTGTCTGGCTATAAAGGTGAAACCACACAAGAGTGGAAACTAAAGGGAATATGAAGTTACCTCATGGTGTGAATAAGGGTGGTAGAATCATGGAATATGCTGAGTTGGAAGGGACCCATCAGGGTCATGGAGTCCATCCCCTGGCCATGTGCAGTGACCCCAAGAGTCACTCCATGTGCTTGAGAGCATTGTCCAAACACTTCTTGAGCTCTGTCAGCCTTGGTGCTGTGACCACTGCTCTGGGCTGCCTGGGCAAATGGCTGTACTGGGAAACCTGAGGTTGGCCAGCAAAAAGGAGCATTGCCAGCTTTTTCCTGTGGCTTGAAGGATTCTTTACTGAGATCAAAAGAGCTCAGATCAGCCAGTCCAACAGTCTTGTTTGGCCTTAGGTGCACAACACAAAGCCAAAGTGTTGGCTAATGTTCATCACTGAAGGATCCCAAACATCCATTTCTCATTAACTTCAGACTTTCCTAGAAATATTTCAGGGGTCTTTAGCCAACATATTCAGTCTTTCTAAACTTGTTCTGCAGATTTCTAGAATGCTGTTATCAGTGGCTCAGTGAGCTCCACATTTCTTCTTGAAGAAAACTGTGGTTTCCTAGTGGCAAAATCAACCCAAACCACCAAAATCTCCTTCCTTTGGGGATTAAATTCCCATGAATAGCTGCCAAGAACACCAGAGCAACTAGCTGCCCCTGTGCATACACATAGTATAGAATAATCAAGAGGATGCATGAGGTGTTTTGTCCTGGCTTCCCTGCCAGTTAAAGAAAGGCAAATTATTGTGCAATGGCAGCAAGACACTGCTAAGAGGCTCTGACAACAAAGCAGATGTGTTTTGCTTGTTCCCTGGGATCCTTTGATGCCACAGAAGCACACCCCCAGTTTCAGAGTGAAATGGTATTTTTCTGTTGCCCCATATTCTCCTCCTGCCTCTTGTGTTCAGCTGACAGCACTGTGCAGTGTCAAGTGAGGTAAATCTCCCTCTTTGCTGAGTAGGTAATGCCTTCTCATGCAGGGATTACACCTGATGAGTTTAAGGTATCAGCCTCTTCTGTTAACACTCTTCCTGTGTTTGTTCACTTTTTTTTCATTTCCTTCCTGCCTTCCTTCCTTAGACATTATGGACAGGAGATGGTGAAGATGTTGCTCACTCATCAACAATTTAAAATGCTTCTGGAACAATCTCTTTCCCCCCGTGACCTGGAAGATATTCTGACAAGAATTAAGAAGGAAGTAAGTGCTTGGCAGGAGAAATGTCTCCTTTGTGCAAGTATTGCCACTGCTAATATGAGATCAAACATACCCAATCTGTCTTGAGCTCATTCCTCTTCTGCTGAATCATTTTGCTCCTGGGAATGAGCTGTTGATCCTCAGCCTGTTCATCAGCAGGCCACAAAGGAATTGATATTATTGGGGACAAAGTGGGGTTTTGAATATTTTCAATATTGGTCACAAAGAGGGAAGGGAAAGAGGACAAAATGGGTTTACATTTAAGAGTAACGCCCACCATGCTCTCCCTACTCTGCCCCCTGTAAAGCAATTAAGTGAGAATTGGGCTTCTGAAGATAACAGAGTCTTTGCAAAGGACACTGGAAGTAGTAGTGCCAAGAAAATTTCCAAATTTACAAAAGATGTCCAAGTCAATCCTAGTTACTACAATGACTGTCTGTCTTTTGGGAATGCTGCCCTGCTGTCAAGCCCTGTGGAGCTGGAAGGAGCTTGGTGAATTCAGCAGCATCCAGTGGAAAATCCTTTGTTTGTTTGATGGGGGGGATTTTATTTTTTTATCAACATTACAGAAGGGAGCCTGCCTTTGAGCAGGCACAGGGAGAGTGAGTGTTGAACCAAATCAACTTCCAACACAATGGGCCAACCCCCAAAGAGTCCAGTTTGTTCTGCTGCTTCCTTCACAAACACTCCTTGCCTGCCACTTTGCATTATTCCCATTTATGCTCAAGACAAAGGAATTTGGGATTTTAGACTGCTGCTCAGTCTGGTAGCACCCATAACCTGCCTTGGGCTGTTGAAAACAAAGAGTTGGCATCACTCAATCTCTGCTCTGTTTCCATCTGTAAGTTAGGAAATGTTTCCCTAAGCCTTGGTAGCAGTGATCCTGGTTCTAACTTGTGTTTTCAACAGGGAATTTCCTGTTTTATATTCTAAAGATGGATGGGGTTTCTCTATGTCTTTGTAGGGCATGGCAAACCAGAAGGCTGAAGGCCCATCTGTCAAGGAGCCGGTGAAGGAGAGGAACGGTGGCTCAAAGAAGCCCCAGGCCACATTGTCTTCTAGCAAACGGTACTGAGCACTTTTGTCAGATGAGACAAAGCACATGACAAGCTTTACATGTCTCTTCCTCAGGAAAATCTTCCTGGAAGACATGACCAGTGCCACAGATTGTTTCCTTTCCCTACAAATGCTCTAGGATAAAAAATGTCGACTTCTGCATTGTGCTGAACACAACTTCTCTGGAGGGGTTTCCACAAAAATGGAGAGACAAAAAGACACCCATTGGTTGCAGCTCAGACGATGCAGTGCAGTGGCAAGGGCAGTGTTGTGGAGGCTGGGAGAGGGCCAAGTTTCTGCTGCCTGACTTGGGACAAGTAAATTCAACCAGGGCTTTTTTTCCATCTGAGTGGAGTCTTTTTCAGATGGGTATTTTGATGAGAAATCTCAGTCTGGATGCAAGATGCCATTCCACAAAGATGCAGATCTCATCCATGGGCTTTGGCCTGGCTGAATCATGGTTTTCTTCCCCTCAAACAGTACCAAGTTTGAGTAGTAAGGAGCAAGGCAATTTCTGAACAACTTCAGTCAACAGGTGTCTGAATGTGGACTTTTTGTCTTGATATTCCTGTCCTTCATGTAATTTGCTTGATGGACAGCATGTTTGGTTTATTTCCCCCTGTGCTGCAATCATCATTTAAGACAGGAATTTGCTCCTTGCTGTCTCTTCATGCCACTGGCAGAGCTACTTGTACCTGTTCTCCTCTGACAACAGAGGGGATTTCTTTAGCTCTGTCCTGCTCAGCAGTGGCAGGAAAGTGACCACATGCCTCAGTAGCACAGCTAGCATCTTCCTGTGCTCATGGAAGAGACAGGTTGATCAGGAGAATTGTTCCCAGTGGGGTTGTTAAGCTGTGCATCTAGTCTCTAGGGAAGCAAATGAAATGTGAGTGTAGTTCTGGCATGTCAGGCTTCTGTTTTTATCTCTGTTACTGATTTTCTGAATCCTTCAAATATGGCCCTATTTATCTGTTCAGATGCATCTGAGCTACTGTGGTGGTTTGACAGGAAATGTGTTTTTTGGGATGCCGTGTTTTTGGCCAATGGATATTCAGACTTTAATATTGGCATTTAACCTGGCCATTGGGACATGGATCCGCCTCTGAGAACACGGGGTTAAAAGCAGAGCTCTCCCCTGGGAGGGCCCTCTTGGGTTTCCGGCGGGAAAGAGTTCGGGTCTCTCCCCCGGCCCAGCTGCTGGCTGGGCAGGGGGAGGGGAAAGCCATGTGGCCGGGAGAGGTAGGCCTGAGCCCCGGGGTGGAAGGGTGGAAGAGAGAAAGAGAGAGAGAGACACCGGGAGCCATCGGGCAGCCCCCCCTGAGAGACACAGAGAGAGAGAAAGAGCCGCTGCCTGAGACTGTGACCTTGAAGCTTGATAAACATGGGCCTGTGCCGGCAGCACGGCTGGGACGGAGAAGAGGGGGGGGGTTCAGCCGGCCGCTTGTAGGAGCTTTTAACCCCTTTTTGGAGAATGAGAACTTTACAGAACATTGACCTTTCCTAGAAGATAGAGTGGAAGATCAAAAAGGAAATGGGCCGGTGTGAGAGAGGTCTGGGCAAGCGAGAGATAGTAGAAGAGTAGAGAAGAATCCTAGTGGGAAGAGATGATGGAGTGGCTTTTGCTGGACTCTTTTTGTATAGCCATGGACAGAACCAAGAGGGTTCAGGGTTGATGCCCCTCGGCCCCAGGGGGTGGAAAAATATGGGGGGGACAGCTGTCCCAAAGGAGAGATTGTGGGGACAGGTGTCCCAGAAGAGAGATGACGGCCTCAGAACCAAGAGGGTTCAGTGTTGATGCCCCTCGGCCCCAGGGGGTGAAAAATATGGGGGGGACAGGTGTCCCAAAGGAGAGATTGTGGGGACAGGTGTCCCAAAGGAGAGACTGTGCCTTTTTTGGATCGGGACAGAGCATCCTTAAAAGACAACCCTAGAAGCAGTTCTGGTCCGTGTTCAGTGGTCAGAGCACTGGACATGAAAAGGAAGAAGTCACGACGGCAGATGTACTCCGGGCGGTGCCACGAGTGACACGGAAACACACGAGGCTTCGATTGTGTTTCCAGGGGAAGCCCATGGCACAAGAAGGACTCCTCTCCTCTTGATGAACTGAGGATTGATTGTTTGAAGGGTGGTGCTGGACTGAGAGTTGGTGATTTGAGAAACAAATGTATTGTGTTGGAAATTTGGTGGGGGGAGGAGGAAATGCATTTGTGAAGTTTTCATTTTCCCAGTGTGTGTGTTTCATTTTATCTGTAGTTGTAGAGTAGTTAATAAAGTTCTAGTTCTTTTTTTTCCCTAAGTAAGAGCCTGCTTTGCTTATTCCTGGTCACATCTCACAGCAGAAACCAGGGAGAAGGTATTTTCATGGGGGCACTGGCATTGTGCCAGTGTTAAACCATGACAAAGCCTTATGACAGTTATTTTGCAATATATTAGCCCATTATATTCATCTTGCAACATATTAGCTGGTTACATCTATCCTTGCCGTTTTTCTATTATTGGCTTTTCCCCTTTTTATAGTCTTTTTAGCAACTTGATGAACAAACTAAGACATTAACTCATTACATCTGGGACACTTTTCAAAAGGTTCTCTTTGTGGTCAGCCTTGCTGTGAACTCTGTCCAAATTCAGGATCTTCAGTTCTTCAGCTCCTGGCTAGAATCCAATTCTGTGGTCACTTGTGTGGTGACCATCAATGCCACACACTCGGGGTTTAGCCAGTGTAGCAGTGCTCCTCTGGGGTCTCACCAAATGAGGAATTCTTCAGTCACTCGAGGTCACAAATCACAAATTGTGACGGTGGTCACAGGGGTCTTAGGATGAGGGAAGAGACGAAGATCTGACTCCATGTTTCAGAAGGCTTGATTTATTATTTTATGATATATATGATATTAAAACTATACTAAAAGAATAGAAGAAAGGATTTCATCAGAAGGCTAGCTGAGAATAGAAAAGAAATGGATTGAATAACAAAGGCTTGTGTCTCAGACAGAGAGTCTGAGCCAGCTGACTGTGATGGCCATTAATTAGAAACAACCACATGAGACCAATCACAGATGCACCTGTTGCATTCCACAGCAGCAGATAACCATTGTTTACATTTTGTTCCTGAGGCCGCTCAGCTTCTCAGGAGAAAAAAATTCTAAGGAAAGGATTTTTCATAAAATGTCCCTGTGACAGGGATGCAATTCAGGTTTGGTACAGAAAATACTTCTTCCCTGTCAGGGTGGTGAAGTCCTGGCACAGGTTGCTCAGACAAGCATAGTAATAAAGTTTCAGAATTCTTCCTTTCTGTCCCATTCCTATTCCCTAAGTGCAGGTTTGGTTTCCAGAGTGCCACCTTCTCGGCTGGTTGCCATTTGTGTCCTGCTTTCTCTCCTGCCTTCCTTTGTCTGCTCCTTTTCCCTTCCAGTGTCTCTCTTTACCTGTGGCAGCTCCCAGCCAAAGACCCTCCCCTGATTTTTCTTTTTTTTCCTTCCCAATCCAGGTGCTCAAACAGCCCTGGATGAAGTTATGGAGGCTGGCAGTGAAATGTCTTTGTAAGATCTCGCTCCGTTTGTGTCTTGGCCCCTTCAGAATTTTGCCTTGAAGGACAGGACCATCTTTTCCTCGCTGGCAGCTGGAATTGCAGCCCATTGCAGTGCGTGCCAGAGCTGTCAGAGGGCAATTGCTGAGGCTGCCAGGGTGCTGCTCCTGCCGTGCCTCCCAAGGGAGCTGTGCAGGGGCAGGGTCAAGCTCCAGCAGCTGGCTGGGCTCCCTGAGCAGACAGCAAAGGCGGCTTTGCTGCACATTCTGCAGCTGGAAGCAGAGGGAAGAAGGGAAGGGAGTCCCTGACAGAATGCTGGAATGCTTGTGGCTGGAAGGAACCTACCCATGCTTCCATCCAGGCTTAAGGTGCCATGAGGGAGAGGCGCCTCTGCCCCAGTGAAGGCACAAATGAGACCACAGGAGAACAAAACCAGATTGTTTTGCACATGGATTTTATTGAACAAGAAATGGGAGCTAGGGAGATCGAAGTACAAAAGAGGTCCTGGAGAGAGAGAGCTCAGAGGATGATCAGTTGGAAGTAGATACTTTTTAAGGTCCTTTCCTGCATTCTGGGATTCTAGAAGACATGTAGATGTGCATTTTGATTTAATATCCTTCATCTTATTATTATTTCTTCTTTCTCTTCTTCTTTCTCGTCTTCTTCTTCCCGTTCTTCTTCTTCTTAATTGCTGCTAGTATTCTTTCTTCTTCTTTAAAATATTCTTCTTCTTCTCCTTCTAAGTAATCTTATTCACTTGTTATGCTTACTTACTATGTCATTCTTATTTTTTTAATATTCTGATATTAATTACTAGTTGTTCATCTTCATCTTATTCCTATTCTCATTCTTATTATTCTTACTAAATTTACTACTACTATTTCTTCTTCTTCATCTTCTTATTCCTATTCTTTTTTTTAATTTTTAAAATACTTTTCATCTAAGTTTTTTTTCTTTTTTGTTTTTTCTACTACTATTTCTTAAACTCAACTTTAATTTGTTTTGGAG